>NC_086112.1:14367205-14701848 GCF_963921235.1 Mobula hypostoma | reverse complement strand
AACACGTCTTTACAGACTTAACCCACCATGGGCAATAGAAAAGTCACTGTTGTAAACAGCGCATCAAGCAACACTGTCATTATTTTGACCCCTATTATGCAAGGGTACACTTTAGGGTAGTCTGGGGTGACGTATGTTTTCTTTCTTTCTTTTTAAATCTTTTTATTGAGTAAGTATACAAAAAAGGTAAGCCATATAAACATTAATACAATGTTAAAGTATAATAAAATTCCAAAAGATAACAATACCAAAAAGAAAATACTACAAACAATGTAATTTAAGCATAAGAAACCAAGATAACATAATAGTATACTAGATTTTATATATATCAATGGAAAAAAAAAAGAAAAAAAAAAAAAACCCCAAAAAAAAACCCACCGTGCAACTAACTAAAAGCAAAGCAAAGCAATGGGCTAACTTGAAAACAAACAGAGTTAAACTTAAAATCACGTCCTCAATCCCGACCTCCATTAAAACAGTGAAGAAAAAACAAGAAGGGTAAATATTACATTAAATGAAAATATCGAATAAAAGGTCCCCAAATCTGTTCAAATTTAAATGAAGAATCATAAAGGTTACTTCTAATTTTCTCCAGATTCAAACATAAAATCGTCTGAGAAAACCAAAAAAAGGTAGTTGGAGCATTAAGCTCTTTCCAATGTTGTAAAATACATCTTTTCGCCATTAAAGTAAGAAATGCAATCATTCTACGGGCTGAAGGGGAAAGATTACTAGAAATTTTAGGTAGTCCAAAGATAGCAGTAATAGGGTGAGGAGAGATATCTATATTTAATACCTTAGAAATAATATTGAAAATATCTCTCCAAAAAGTTTCCAAAGTAGGGCAAGACCAAAACATATGAGTTAAAGAGGCTATCTGCCCCGAACATCTATCACAGAAAGGATTAATATGCGAGTAAAAACGCGCTAACTTATCTTTGGACATATGTGCTCTATGAACCACTTTAAATTGAATTAGGGAATGTTTAGCACAAATAGAGGAAGTATTAACTAATTGTAAAATCTGCCCCCAATCATCCACAGAAATGGTAAGCCCCAATTCCTGTTCCCAATCTACCCTAATCTTATCAAATGGAGCTTTCCTAAGTTTCATAATAATATTATAAATCATAGCCGATGCACCTTTCTGACATGGATTAAGGTTAATTATCGAATCTAAAATATATATAGGAGGAAGCATTGGAAAGGAAGTAAGTATAGTACTTAGGAAATTTCTAACTTGTAAATATCTAAAAAAATGTATTCTTGATAAGTTATATTTATTAGATAATTGTTCAAAAGACATAAGGGAACCATCTAAAAATAAATCCAAAAACCGTAAAATACCCTTAGTCTTCCAAGTTTGAAAAGCGCGATCCGTAAAAGAGGGAGGAAAAAATATGTTACCTAAAATAGGAATCGCTAACCCGAATTGATTAAGATCAAAAAATTTTCTGAATTGAAACCAAATGCGCAAAGCATATTTAACTATCGGGTTAGAGACCTGCTTAAGACGTTTCGAATCAAAAGGAAGAGAGGAACCTAAAATAGAACCAAGTGTATAACCCTGAACAGATTGTAATTCCAATGCTACCCATTTAGGAATAAATAGTATGTCCCGGTCAAGTAACCAAAATTTCATATGTCGAATATTAATAGCCCAATAATAAAATCTAAAGTTAGGTAATGCTAAACCTCCATCTCTCTTAGCTTTCTGTAAATGTATTTTACCCAGTCTCGGATTCTTGTTCTGCCAAATAAATGAAGAAATTTTAGAGTCAACTTTATCAAAAAAAGATTTAGGAACGAAAATTGGTAATGCCTGAAACACATATAAAAATTTTGGCAAAAAAAACATCTTAACTGCATTAATACGACCAATCAAAGTTAAATATAAGGGAAACCATTTAGATGAAAGTTGAGTAATATGGTCTATTAATGGTAAAAAGTTAGTCTTAAATAAATCTTTATGTTTACAAGTAATTTTAATCCCAAGATATGAAAAGTAATTATTAATCAATTTAAATGGAAATTTATAATATAAGGGAAGATGTTTATTAATCGGAAAAAGTTCACTCTTACTAAGATTTAATTTATAACCTGAGAAAAGACCAAATTGTGCTAATAACTCTAAAACAGCAGGAATGGATCTCTCAGGATTAGAAATATATAAAAGTAAATCATCAGCATAGAGTGATAATTTATGGGACTTTAATCCCCGAGTTATCCCAGTAATATTTAAAGATTCTCGAATAGCAATTGCAAGAGGTTCTAATGCAATATCAAATAATAGGGGACTAAGAGGACAGCCTTGTCGAGTACCACGAAAGAGAGGAAAAAAAGGTGAGTTTAAGGAGTTAGTACGAACCGAGGCTACAGGGGAGTAATATAACAGTTTAATCCAGGATATAAATTTCAAGCTAAAATTAAACATTTCAAGCACCTTAAATAAATAAGGCCATTCTACTCTATCAAAAGCTTTCTCGGCATCTAAAGAAATAACACACTCAGGAACATTTTGTGAGGGAGTATAAACGATATTTAACAATGTACGAATATTATAAAAAGAGTAACGACCTTTAATAAAACCCGTTTGGTCTTCCGAAATACTAGAAGGAAGTACTTTTTCTAGTCTATTTGCTAATAACTTAGAAAAAACTTTAGAATCAACATTTAATAAAGATATTGGTCTATAAGATGCACATTGAGCAGGGTCTTTATCCTTCTTTAGTATTAAAGAAATTGATGCTCTATTAAAAGATTCCGGAAGTTTACCAAGTTTCAAAGAAGCCTCAAAAACCTTATAGAGCCAAGGAATCAATAAAGAAGCAAAACATTTATAAAATTCAACGGTAAACCCATCAGGGCCAGGAGCTTTCCCCAGATTCATAGAAAAAATAACATTCTTAATCTCATCCATTGTAATGGAAGTATCTAATAAAGAAGACATATCCTGTGAAATCAGAGGGAAGTCTAACTTATCTAAAAAATCATTCATATATTTAGAATCTCGAGGAGACTCTGATTGGTATAAAGAAGAATAAAAATCACAAAAGGTTTGATTAATCCCCACATGATCCAATATCAATCGATCATTTTGGTTATAAATCTGATTGATTTGAGATTTAACATAATTAGATTTCAATTGATTAGCCAGCAGCTTGCCAATTTTATCACTGTGAACATAAAAATCACTTCTTGTTTTCTTTAATTGGTTTACAATCGAGGACGAGAGTAGTAAACTGTGTTCCATTTGAAGTTCAGTTCTTTGTTTGTATAGCTCCTCAGAAGGAGCCATAACATATTTCTTATCAATTTCTTTAATCTTGTCCACAATTACCATCTCCTCCTGCTTCTGTTTCTTCCTCAAAGCAACGGAATACGAAATAATCTGACCCCGAATATAGGCTTTAAAAGTGTCCCAAAGAGTGTTAACCGAAATATCTTCTGTATGGTTAATTGTAAAAAAAAGCTCAATCTGTTCATTCATAAAATTAACAAAGTCCGAGTCCTGAAGCAACAGCGAATTAAAACGCCATTGTCTATTGTTTGGTATATTGGCCATAATTTTAATAGAAAGCTTAAGTGGAGCATGATCCGAAATGGTTATAGAATCATAATCACATTTAATCACTGAAGGAATGAGACGAGAATCAATGAAAAAATAATCAATTCTTGAATAGGAATGATGAACATGTGAAAAGAAGGAAAAATCTTTTTCCTGAGGATGCAGAAAACGCCAAATGTCCGTCGACCCAGAATCAGAAAGGAAAAAATTAATCAAATTTGCAGATTTATTAGGTAAAGTCCGTAAAGGAGCCGAACGGTCCAAAGCTGGAGATAAACAGGTATTAAGATCTCCGCCCCAAATCAATGAAAACTCGTTCAAATTCGGAAACTGATCAAACAATGATTTATAAAATTCCGGACAATCCATATTAGGAGCATAAACATTAACCAAAACTACTTTTTTATTAAATAATAAACCACTAACCAATAAAAATCTACCATTCGGATCAGAGATAATATCCTGTTGTATAAAAGTAACTGAGGAGTCTATAAAAATAGAGACGCCTCGAATCTTAGCATTGGAGTTCGAATGAAATTGTTGTCCCTTCCAAAATTTGAAAAAACGTAGTCTGTCCCCCCTCCGTACATGGGTCTCTTGTAAAAATAAAATTTGTGCTTTAAGTCTCCGGAACACTTTAAAAACTTTTTTCCTTTTAATAGGATGATTAAGACCATTAGTATTCCAGGAGACAAAATTAATAATAGACTCCATAAATCCTAAAGTCAACCCATAACAAGGAGGATCGACAATAGGCGCGACCCACAGACCCGGAGAGGAAACAGAACATACAAAAGATACCGGGGAAAAGGACGTAACCAATACTTCAATAATGTATATAGCCCAAAGAGAAACAAACTAAAACGTGAAGCCCCTCCCACCGCCCCCCACCCCAGGACCCCAAGGCGAAATCTAAAGCAGACCCGCCAGAAAGAAGCAAGCGCTAAAACTACCCCCATGACTTCCGGTATACGCTCCCTAAAAAAAAGGTATAAATATGAAAAGGATCAGCTAATTGTAAAACAGTAAAAAAAATAAGTAAAAAAAAAAGTTAGCTCAATTAAAATACACACAGAACAGAACAAAAGCCGAAAGTATATATTAAAAAAAAACCACAATAAACCTCAAACTCATGAATAGACACAGCAACAAAAAAAATAGGATTATTAACATAAAATGATTATAAAAAGCAAAACAGAATAAAATTTTAAAAAACTACAAAATTTAAGGCCGCACAGGAAATACGTAAGATGACAAAAGGGAAGTAACCACCCAGAATCCCCTGGGAAAAGAAAGAAATGACGCAGTTAAAAAGAAAGTTTAGCAGCCATATTAAGAAATCGAAAGTAAACTTTTCTGCCCAAATAGGGCACAGAAAAGTTAAAACCAACCAATTCACAGCCTCCGATCAACGGAGAAAATTAAAAAAAGGCAATTAAGATGTTGAAGATGAAAGTTGATCCAGATAACTCTGGGCATCCGATGGAGAATCAAAAAAACGAAGAGCTCCATCTAACATGCGAATCCTTAGACGTGCAGGGTACAGCAGCGCTGGTCTTAAATCCATCTTATAGAATTCCGACATCACGGATCTGTAACGGACCCGTTGGTCCCAGATTGGTTTACTGAAATCTTCCACGAATCGGAACTTAAGATCCGAAAAATCAATGAAACCTTTAGATCGAGCGAATCGAAACAGTCTCTCCTTGTCTTGAAAGTAATGAAAACGTAAGATAACATGCCTAGGTCTATCTGACCTAGACGAGTATGATGGAATTCTGTGAACACGATCCAGTAGCGGTGGTTGGTCAGGAAATACAGTAGGGAATGCATCTTTTAAAAGTTGGGAGAAATATTTCATAGGGTTGTTAGCTTCCACGGCTTCCCTGACGCCAATCATTCGTAAATTCTGCCGTCGCATTCTAGATTCCAAGTCAGAGTTTTTAAAAGTCAAAAAGTCAAGTTTCTTCTTCATTACATTAATTGTTTCTTCGACTTTCCCCATCTTAAGCTCACTTTGTTGCGCGGATTTTTGAAGACCAGATATAGCCGACTGATGTTCCGCAATACATGTTTGCATCTTATCAATTAAATCGGCAATTTTCTGGAACTTAGTTGAGATTTCCATATGAATCAGGTCTTTAACAGAGCCCATAATTTCTGTACGAATCATCTCCCTAACAGAGGTTGAAATTTCCCTCTGAATTAACTCCGATATAGCTTCCAAAGTCACCGGTGATTCAGTCGGAGGGAGATCCGTAGCTTTCGGTTTAACCGGAGGTTTACCATCCTTGCCGTCTTTCCCGTTCTTAGACATAGCCGATCTCAGTATCATCCAAATGTCAGAGAATTCAGTTTAATTCAAAGTATTGTAAAAATTGATGCCTTAATAGTTAATTAAAGTATAGCTGACCATAGAGAGAAAAAACTCAGAGGTAATGGAGCGAGTCAAGAACGCGACTTCACTCCATGAGCGCTACCGGAAGTCCCATGTTTTATATTTTTTTTTTGGAACACTCTGCCATGGCGCGCTTGCACTCTCTCGTGGTCGCTGTCGTGCTCTCGCTTGCTTTCTCTCTCACTCTCTCGTGGTCGCTGTCGCGCACTCTCTTGCTTTCGCTCGCTCTCAGAAAATTTGATTTCCGTGATATGACATATAATTTGCAGACATCAGGGAGCTACTAATAATATGGGGGAGACTCCCGGAACAGGGGGTGGATGAAGGGCACCACATATGCTGGAAAGCAACAACTGTACCAACTCGTGGGGATCCACGGGTAGGCGCGGTGGCCGCATATCCAGTGGGTCCCATTCAACGTCCAGGGAGCCCGCAGCTTAGCGGCACCATCGGCAGTGGTCACTAGAGCGCCAGGTACCAGTCTCGCTGGCAGTCGCTGTGGCCGACTGAAAGGTTGGAACTGCGCTCGTTTCGGAGCCTGCACCAACATTCCCTGGGTCTGCTCACTGGCTGAGGGATAACCCTGAGGGTCGGGACTCAGGTGGAGGTCAAATTGTAAGGAGGGAAATACCAGTTCCTGAAGCACCCACCCCATCGGAGATCGCTGGAAGAGATGTTATGTAGTGGTGAGGGGAGTGGTGGGGGAATCCATTAGGGCCCCCCCCCCCCAAACAGATATACGAAAACCCACAGGAGCAAACAGTCTGTGTAAACAGTTCATTTCAGAGTCATCCGGGGGATCGGCGTGAGTGGCAGGGCGTCATCATCCCAAGAGGTGATGATATAATCCCCATAGTAGGCTGACCAAAACCGAACACAATATTCTAAATGTGGCCTCAAAAGTTTTGTTCAATTACAGTATAGCATCCCTACTTACATACTCAATGCTCTGCCTGATGAAGTACAGTGTGACTTATCTATCTTGTCTACAGTTTAGAGCATAGTGCTCTTGTATTCCTAGGTCCCTCTGCTCATGTGTTTAGTAACAGCAAGAAGATGACCAGGAAAAGAGTAGGGCCCAATATCTACTAAGGAGGCAATCGTATGTTTGTGAAGCCCTTTAATGTGGCCAGTGCCTCTCTTCACACTTGCAAGTCAGTTGTTTGGTCTCCATTAACTCAAGATTATAATGAGGAGTGCTAACATGTTTAAATTTTTTTAAATTTAGAAATACAGCACTGAATAGGCTCTTCTGGCCCCTCGAGCCGTGCTGCTCAGCAACCACCAACAATCCTGATTTAACTCTAATCAGGACAATTTATAATGACCAATCAACCTACCTGGTATACCTTAGGACTATGAGAGGAAACCGGAACACCCGGAGAAAAATCACTCCTCCCATGGGGAGGACATACAGGGGCTCCTTACAGAGGATGCTGGAATTGAACTCCAGCCACCTGAGCTTTAATAGTTTGTGCTAACCGCTATGGTACCGTGACGTCTAATCCCCAAGTTGTATCCTTTAATTGTGAGGATAGGTCACTAGATTTTTTTTAACAGATGCACTGTGTCACATTGAATAAAGACTAATATGCTTGTGGCTGATTGTCCTTTATCCATTCAAAAAAAATGCCAAAGCATCTGTTTTACTTGTTTGCAAGGGTCATAATTGAGGATAAGAATGCTGATGGAACTCCTTGCTACTTGCATTTTGCTGTTTCTTCACCAAGTAGTAGAGCAAGGGCCCATGAAGTTGCAATTTTGGGTTGTCATGAGTGCTGCTTGTAATGCAAGATGTCCTGAATATGAAGATAATTATAGAGCTCATGCCTCAGTGTGCCACTTGACTGGAATACTTTCCACTAACTGGAGAGAATCAGTTCAATTGTTTCCTTGTGTTGAGTCTTTCTCTTTTGGGAGCCATTTCCTTGAAATTTTTACTAGCTCAAAGTGATGAAGTAGATCAGAAAACTTGACTTTTATTTGCTGAACAAACTCAGTTGTTTGTAATGCTCCGTATTAAAATGAATGTATATATGGAATATATAATGAATGTGATTTTGCAGCTTGTCGTCTTCACAATAAGAATGCATTAGGCTACTGTATGTATATGACATGAATTGTACAACTGTTGGATAAATGGCACAGACATGGAAAGTTTGAATCTTGTTAAGATGCTTTGGTTTTTAATTGGCTGTCATTGTCAGAGACAATAATAAAGCAATATTGAAACAATTTTCCAAGTAAATGAGTTTACAAGAAAGTTACCTGTTTTTGTAGCTGTTTGCTGTCCTTTGATTGTTCCTTGGAATTAGCTTTCCATAACTTGGGTTAAAATGTAGCGTACTTGAAAAATACTGTTCCAATAAAGGACTAAACTCTTGCATGTTAGATTTCATTTCATTTCTTTTATATTTTAAAAATGGCAGCAAAGGACGCTTTTCCTTTCCCTAATAATTTGTAGTTTCAAAGCTAGTGAGGGGTGAGACGTATGAACAATAAGTTATCCAATCACTTGTTAATAGACTTCACAAATTTCCATGCACTTATTGAATGGGTTAAAATAATTCATTGGCCTTGCCAAAAAATAGAGGCCAAATTTGAAGCATTGTGTTCTTTTTTGGTCATCTACCTTCAAGAAAGATATCAATAAGATTGAAACAGAACAGAAAATTTATAAGTGTGTTTCTAGAAATTAAGGATCTGAATTACGGGGAAAGGTTAAATAGGTTAGGACTTTATTCCCTGCTGTATACAATATGTGATGGAGATTTGATTGAGGTATACAGAATTGAGGGGTAGAGGTGGGGCAAATGCAAGCAGGCTTTTTCCACCAAGAGGAGAAAATCTACGAACACCAGAAATGTAAAAGCAATGCACAAAATGCTGGAGAAACTCGGCAGGTCAGGCAGCATCTATGGAAAAGAGTAAACAGTTGACATTTATCAAGACTGAAACTTCGACTGTTTACTTTTTTCCATAGATGCTGCCTGGCTTGCAGAGTTACTCCAGCACTTTGTTGTTCCATAAGGTTGGGTGAGACTAGAACTAGAGTTTATGGATGAAAGGTGAAATATTTAAGGAGAAACCTGAGGAGGAGACATCTTCACTTGGAGGATGGTGAGTGTGAAATGAGCTACCAGCGGAATTGGTGGATTGAAACATTTAGAAGTTTGGGTAAGTACATGGATGTGAGGGATACAGAGGGCTATGGTCCTGGTGCAGGTAGATGGGACTAGGCAGAATAACAGGCATTGTCTAGATGGGCTGAAGGGGCTGTTTCTGTGCTGTAGTGTTCTATAATTGCTAGATACTATTTGTTGCATCTGAACATGTAGCTGAACAGTAGCAGTTTGATTTTATTTTCAGTAAATCTTATTTCAAGTCCTGAGTATTATTTCTGGTTCCGCACAATTAATAGAATGTGGAAGTCTCTGGAATGCAAAGGAAATTTACCAGAGTCATTTCAGGGATAAGTAATTTCAGTTATAGTGTTAGGCTGGAAATGCTGAGATTTTAATTAAAGCAAGGCAAATTTAGGAAGAGCTAGGATAATGTGGAGAAAGATTTGGTAGAGGTGCACAACATAATGATGTCAACAAATAATGTCATACCAGTTTGAGGCCAGTATTTCAGGTTTTGGGCAACATTTGCTGTGCAAGGGATTTTTTTCCCTGCGGTAAATAGTAATGATGTAGAACAAGCCACCTGCGAGGATTGTGGAAGTGGAGACGCTATCAATTTCGAAAGTACAAATTGAGCAGAATTGTGGAGCTGCCTGAATTGCTCTTTAGAGAGTTAACTTAAATTCCTTGGGGTTGATTGTTTCCCTCAAACGCCATTATGACTTTGGGCCTCAAATGCCGGGCTGCTGTTTGTAGACTTCAGTTCAGAGTTTAACACCATCTTACCCCAGAAACTAGTGGGAAACTGTCCTTGGTGGGCTTTAACACCTCCCTCTGCAACCCAATAATTTCTGGACTACTTAGCAGAAAGGCCACAGTCAGTCCATGTGTGCAGCGGGCCTCTAGTCTCATTACGCTGAGCGCTGGTGCTGGCCAAGGCTGTGCGCTCAGCCCACTGCTGTTCACATCGCTGACACATGACTGTGTCGCGGGATTGAGTTCAAACCATGTCATAGTTTGCGGATGACACAACAGTGGTTGGCCTCATCAACAGCAATGATGAGTTGGAGTACAGAGAGGAAGTGAAGCAGCTAGTGGACTGGTGTGAGAAGAACAACCCAAGTCTAAATGTGGAGAAGACCAATCAGAGACATTTATCAGGAGCACTGCATACGCAGGGCTCTTATTATTCTTGAGGATCCTACCCATCTATCCAGCATCCTCTTTGACTTTCTACCATCAGACAGGAGTCTCCAATGCATGAAGTCAAGAAAGTTAGAATGGGAAATGGCCTGAGGGAAGAAACCATGACTTCCCTGCCACATCGCATTCGAAGTGTCATTGGTTAATCTCTTCTGCACTTTACAATATTTAATTTATGCACTGTTTATTTTTGTGTAATCCATCTGTAGGTTTCATCCTTACTTTCACAAATTGTGTTATACAGTATGTGTTGTGTATACTACTGTGCTTTACACCTGGTTTGCAGAGATATCCAGTTTGATGGTATACCTGTATATAGTTAAACGACAATAAACTTGATTCTAGAATTTTAAGAAGTTGCACACCTTGTATATACATTTGAAATGTGAAGTTACACGAATAGAGTTCTGGTTCGCAAAGTAACGAATATCATAGATGGGGGGAAAAAAACTTGCGTGGAATAGAGAACATTTGTCAAACACCTTCATTAAATCTGCTTGATTTAGGCATGAGATACCCTTTTCACCAAAATGTTGCACAAAGATAAAATGCTGTAATCTTGGTTAGTACTTAAACCCATAACCTTTAACAGCAGGTGCACTATCAGCTGAATGAAACTGAAGATTTGATTTTTGAGATTGTATGAGTGCTCAAAAATAAGTGCAATGGAAACCAGAGACTAAGGTTTCTTGAAATGTTCACTTGTATTCTTTCCACTGTTTCCTGAATCCTGTTTTACATCTGGCTGAGTGCGTACACCACATCATGTCCCCTTGCTCTTGAGGTTCATGAGCTTGGTGTGCATTTGAGCATGTACATTTCCTGGGGAGGAAAAAAAAATTGTCAGAGAGCAGTTTTATTTCCACGTAACTTTTGTAGCCCCACAAATTGTCTCGTAGATTCCCAGCATCTGTAACATCTTGCATTGGTATTATTTTAACAGACTTTTTGTACTTGTATTCTTGTCATGTTAAACTTAACCATAGCCATTCCATAGGATGCAGAATTACATGGAACATTTGAATCTACTAGAATAAAATTGGACTAAGCCTAAAGAATTGAATTGACTTTATTTCTTACATCCTTCGCATACATGAGTAAAAATCTTTACGTCTTCATCTAAATGTGCAATGTTCAATTTATAGTAATTTGTAATAAATGGTATTATACAACAGGACAGTCAATATAGCATAGAAATACAATTGTATCAGCGTTAATTGTAAACCAGTAGAACTTTCTAACACAGAAGGCACTTGATGCCTCATTAAATATCTTGAAGAAATCTGGTATAGTTTCAGAGATTAAAGATGTTGACTGATTTGGCCAAGAAAAGGAACAGGAATGAATTTTAATATCAACCATATCCATTAAATGATGGACCAGGCTTGAAGGGTGAATATCCCCACTAAATACTCCTCTGCCTGTTTGATCCTTTTTTGTATTTTTAAGGGACATATTTCAGAAATATTTTTAGTTTAATAATTAATATAAACCTAAACCACTCATCCTTGCACCTCTTGCCTCTGCTAAAGTGCTTTTATCCCTTACTTTCAGAAATTCCTAATTGTAAGGTTGCTTATTTAATTGAAGGTCTAATGAATTTTAATTTTTCCTTCCTCAAACTGCTGTTTAATTTTTGTACTAGTTTGGAAGTTTTCTGAATTGAGCTAATGTATTTTGTAGAGGTACCTGTTTTTATCACTTTTTTAAAACAATACTGCATGTTTTGTTTGTAGTTTTTAATATTTTGTGCAATAGTCTTGTCATCTGCTTTTGGTTTGAAAGTCCTGTATCATTGTTCTCTTGGCTTTAAAAAGGTTTTCTTTCTACATAGGTGGCTAATATAAACCCAAAAGACAACTCCTATACTGTGAAGGATTTTGTGTATAAGGAGGTCCAGCGGGACTGGCCGGGTTACTCAGAAGAGGATCGGCAGTTATTTGACAAAGTGGTTTCCAGGTAAATTAAGTGTGGGTTAGAAAAATTCCTTTGCCTTCATTACTTAAAAAAATCAAGCAGAGATCTGAAAAGTCTGTAAAGGAAGGTAAAAGTCTTAAGCGATGCAAACAAAACACTGGAGGAATTCAAGTCATGCAGTGTCTATAGAGCAAAATAATCTCTGCCTAATTTGCTGAGTTCCTCCAACATTTTGTGCATGTCTGTCAAGATTTCCAGCATCTGTAGAATCTCTCTTGTCTCTGTTTGCAAGAATTGACATGGTGCAGACACTAGATCAAAGCCCTTTTACCGAGAGGTCTTAATTTCATGATCCTACATAGTGAAGCAATAGGGGATCATTTGGAGCAGCAACCAAACATAAGACTGCTTGGTACTATGGCTGTGTATTATCATTTGTGATGGTACTAGTTTTTTAAAATTGCTAGTATTTGCTGTTTCTCAGATAAATCTGAGTCCAATTATAGTACTCCATCTTAAACTGGAATAATTGATCTATGTATTTGCTTGGAATTGCAGTCCAGGCTTTTAATCTTGGTGCTATTGTGACTGACTAAAACTGGGGTGCACAGAAGCTGTAACTGGGAAATATAAGATGTTGTTCACACAGCAAGCCGTCAGGAGAGGGACTGCAAGAGAATCTCAACTTTCCTGACACCATGTTTTATACTTCAGAGCAGAGATAACAAATGATTAATTAGCTTCAATTGCTATGATCTAATTTAACATTTTGGATATCATCACGTAAACGGCTGTAAGGGGTGCCACAGTAGAATAGCGGTTAGCACAGTGCCATTACAGCCCGAGGCATGGGAGTTCAATCCCAGTATCCTCTCTACTTCATCCTTGTGGAATATGTGGGTTTTCTCTAGGTGCTTGGATTTCCTCCCACAGTCCAAAGACCTACAGAGTAGTTAGTTGGTCAGTGTAAATTGTCCCATGGTTAGGGTAGGGTTAGATCAGGATTGTTTGGGTTTGCAGGACACCTCGGTTCGAAAGGGTCAGGAGGGCCAATTCTGCACTATTTCTTTAAGTAAATAATACATTTACAAATTTACAATTGTAGCACATCCTAAGTAAAATCACTTTGAATATTCAATACCGTGTCCTTTCCAAAAGCCTTTGTGTTCTAACTCCAGACTTCCTAAATATTCCCCTTTTGTTAATATTGAGGGATGGTGTCATGAATATAGAACCAATCAGAATGTTAAGGGAGGAAGCAGATCTGTCCTGAATTGTGCCTTAAGTGGCAGGGGTACACCTTTAATAATGTGCTAATAGTGGAACACGCAAATTCGTGAAGCGCTCCATATTTTTTGTGGGTAGTGACTCCATATGTCACTACTACAGGGCGTGACGACCCTGCCTTACATGAGTCCCGGGCTCAGCTGACTCTGGCTGACAGTACCCAATATGGGCCCCTATCGAGGGTTACGGATCCCACTGCCTTGTGGGTATCTTCGGGAGAAGAGAAGGCTAAGGAGTAAACCCTACACAAATCCGGAGTGGAGACCCTAAGGCAGTTGGATGACGTATCATGTCACCTCCCGGCAGCTCCTGCAGCCAAGCTGATGCCAAATGTACTGCTTCGCATTCCTTTGGACCACATCCGCGAGGCTGAGAGGGGGACCTTGATGTCTGGGCAGCCCAGGATCTCCATATTCATCGCCCACATCTGCACCCTGGAACGGGTGCATCCATTGTCTACTTAGACAGACGGAGCCATTAATAGCGGAATATTCATCTATTGTCTTTCTGTATGTAGTTTCAATGGGACAGTCTGTTTCACACCCAATAACTGGTTTCACCAGCCCCAAGTTATCAGTTGGAAGTTAAACTGTGTATAGGTTCTATTTCCTGAAGACTGGTTGTGGTTCTCATTTTAGTTGATCTATATTTATGCTGTTCATAATGGTTTGATTCCAGAATGATCCCTAACAGTCTTTTAGCTTCAACTTCATAGTAAGGAGCATTTCCTACAATTTCTATTTTACTTTACAAAAGTCAAAGTCAATTTAGTAATACTTACAAAATGCTGGAGGAACTCAGCAGGCCAGACAGCATCTATGGAAAGGAGTATTGTCAATGTTTCGGACCCAAAACGTCAACTATCGACTCTTTTTCATCAATCCTATCTAACCTGCTGAGTTTCTCCAGCATTTTGTGTGTGTGTGTGTTGCTTTGGATTTCTAGCATCTGCGCATTTTCCCTTGCTTATAATGTTTTTTGTTCTCAATGTTTAAAACAGGAAATTATCCCAGATGCAAAATTCCAACAGCCATTCATCAGATCCTGTACCATCAAGTTCCCCTAAAGGTAGAGAATCTGCATCCCCATCAGAGGTTGGTAAAAAAAAACAAATCAATTGCCAAGTTTGCTATGGCTTGACTTATAAAGTCGATTGACCTCATCTGTCAAATTATATTATTAAGCAAGTCAGCAGTAACCAGGAGGAGAGGGAATCAGTTAAAGTTTCAGGTTGAAACGTGATCAGTCTAAAACTTCTGTTTCTTTCTCTCTAAATATGCTCAGCATATACATGTTCACTTAAGTAGGTTTTTTGACACTGGCAGATGATTTTGCTTTTCAAGTTTTCTCATTTGCTCCAAAAGCAGGAAGAAACCATGTGATGAATCTACAAACTTAACAGATTTTATTTGGTGAATACGTATACCTGTTGCTACCATCTCTTGACTGTTCATTTGTCCTGCTGCTGTATATTATCCAATGAGCATATTTTTTCTCAATTAAATGTAAATATGGAAATTGTTCTCCTTGATCTTTGTCATAATTATAGTTGCTCTGCCAAATGGCAACCACTCCTTCAGCAATGTACTTCGATGACAGTTTGTAAAGAATAGTTTTTAAACTTAACATTGTGTTTGATTCTGATCAAAATCCCAAATGTCAGGAAGCATTGTAGTAGCTCTCTATACTCATCCATGGCATATGCTATTTGGTTTTGAAAAATCAACCATGCTTAATGATTTCATCAATGTTTTTGCAGAAGCGATCACTACCTTCAGATTTCATTGATCCACTCGCAAGCAAGAAGCCTAGAATATCTCACTTGACCAATCGTGTGCAGCCAACCCTTAATGGTGACTTAAATCCGTCCGGTGAGAAAAACAACATTACAGCCCCAGTTGTTCATCTTCATCCTCCACCTCCACCATCTTCTCCCCCTGCACCACCACCTGTGCCGCTTCCAGTTCCTGTTGCTCATACTGTGAATTCTAACTCCAATTCCCCGTGCACACCAGAAGGAAGGGGAACTCAAGACTTGCCAGTTGATACTATTGGTCTAGCTGGCGAGGGTTATGAGGACCAGCAAGGAAAGCATACCTCTAGGACTACAGTTGAAAGTCCGCCACACCAAATGGAGTGCTCAGAACTCATCATGAAAGACTGTTCTTCTAGTGGAAAATCAAAAAAGAAGGCTAAAAAACACAAAGACAAGGAAAGAGAAAAGGAAAAGAATCAGGTGAAAAATGAGGATGATGGCAGAGAATACAGAAGCAAAACTGAGGAACACAAACCTATCAAAGATACCAATTCTGATTCAGGTATGTACACAGCAGATATTAGGGAGACATAATAGGGAAACTCAAGCTTAGAGTAAATGGCTGCAATATATATGTGGGATGTTACATCTTGAACAACAAGAAGATATGAGTTCTTGGAGGCATATTATGCTATACAGAGCAAGACCAAAGATACTCACAGGTAACTAAGTCTTGGTAATTTTTAAGTCTTCTCCCTTTTATGTTGTCTCTACAGAGCATGGTGATCCTGATCTGGTTATAAACATCATTGCAGGTTGAAGGAATGTTGAATGCTTTCAAGTGCCTCAGAAATTATTTGAATCAAGCTTTCCTTATGAACATGATTTATTATAGGGGTTCCTTGTGTCTATGGACCTCTCCGTTAATGGGAAGGCTCCATGGAATAAAACCGACGGGGGGGCCCCTGATTTATTAGCAAAAAGATGATTTGACTGTGTCTCACTATTGTACATAAAGCATGCTAAGCCATATAATGAAAATGTAACTAAAATTGATGGTATTAATGTGAACATTTGTAATCTACGTAATTCAGCCTTGTGAAATTAGTTTCCCCATTATACCAGAGTCTTACTGGTGGTGTGAGAGTGCAGTTGGTAGTACTGCTCCCTCTTAGGGGCCTGGATTCAATCTTCACCTTGGATAATATTTGTGTGAAGTTTGCATATTGTGATCTTGAGTTCCCAAGAGTGATGTGATTTCCTCCGGCATCCCAGAGATATGCTGATACGCTATTTAGCTCTGGTGTGTTGCTACTCAGTGTAGGTTAATGGCAAAAGGAAACCAGCTAGAACTGTTAAGAACGTGTGAGACACAGTAAGTTGCAAGGGAATGGAGAAATAAGAGGAGGAATGGAATGACTAAGTTAGCACCTGGGAAGTTAGCATGGACTTATTGGACCAAATAGTCTCTTTCTGTGTCAAAGTTTTACAGTAGATACTTTAAAAAAGATTTATTTATTTGAGAGACAGCACAGAATAGGCCCTTCTGACCCTTTGAGCCACACTTGCCAACCATCCCCCGAATTAATCTGAGCCTAATCATGCGACAATTTACAACGACCAATTAACCCACCAACACACACACACACACACACACACACACACCTGAAGGAACTCAGCAAGTCAGGCAGCACGATGAAGAGGAATAAAAATCACTGTTTTGGGCCGAGACTTTTCATTAGGTGTGCATTGCCAGTCTATCCTCATTCAAGGCAACACCTTAGTCTGTATCCTTTGCAGCATCTCTAGTGTAATCACCAGAGTGGCAGATAATATTCCAGCTGTGTACTCACCAAAAAGTTTTATGAACTTGTTAAATGTTTTTTTCCCCTCTTATTTTTGCTCTCACCTCACTCCGTTGAAAAGGGAGTTCCATAGCTTTCACCCTACGAGCCTCTGCACCCAGCATATCTTTCTTTGTCATTTCTGCTAGCTGCAACACTATCAGACCACCATCCACATCTTCTCCCTACCCTTTTCCACCTTCTGCAGAAACCACTCCCTCCTTGACTCACTGGTCTGTTCATCCCTCCCTGTCATCTTATCTGGCCTTTTCACCATCTACTTTCAGACATCTGGCCATCTTCCCTCTGCATACTTGGTCAGTCCTGTTGCATTTGATCAGAAACATCAAAAATTCCTTTCCTCCCACAAATGCTGATTGACCTGCTGAGTTCCTCCAGTAGAATGTTTGTGCTCCAGATTCCAGCATCTGCTGCCCCTTGTGTCCTCAAATATTTTGGTATTTGGCCACTAGTTACAATTGAGGGGGGGAAAAAACTTAAGGTTTGAGAATGAAAAACCAAAAATCAACCGTAATGCATTTTTGATGTTGAGGATGAGGAGAAAAGGAATGTGTCAGTGGAATGTATAAATATAGCAATCAAAAGTATTTCACAATGGCTTTTTGAAGGGATACAAATGGATATGTTAAATGTCCTTGAAGTTTTTCCAGAATGCACGAGGGTGTGTTGCTTGTAACATTGGCAAAAACAAAGTTTGTCAAGGGTAAACTTTTTAGACATTAACCTTTTTCAGTTGGAAAATGTAATTTGAAAACTTAACTGAGTCAATTGCTTTTCAATTGGAAATCACATGACAACTAAGGATTCCACTTTTATTTGTTGAAATGGCATTGTTGACATTTGTTATAAGTATCAAGGTCATTTTTCTGGCAAGAACTCCAAACAATTGACCCTTCTCATTATGCAATATCCATTCCAGGATGGTCCTCTCCCTTATTACCTGCTGTAGATGAGTTCTAATTAATGTTTCTGCCTACTGGTACTGCATAGCTCCACCCTGACCAATTCTACAAGCTTTATTTTTAGGCAATTTTTTTCCTGACTTGCTCTGACTTCATCCTTTCCAACAATGTCTCGCTTTCTTTGGAGAGAGTCCAGAGAAGATTCATGAGAACGATCCTGGAAATGAAGGGGTTAATGTATGAGGAGCACTTGATTGCTCTGGGTCTGTATTCACAGGCGTCTAGAAGAATATGGGGTGTTATCATTGAAATCTAGTGACTATTGAAAGGCTTGGGTAGAAGGTGTGGTGAGGATGTTTCCTATAGTGGGACAAGCTAGGACTAGAGGGCACAGCCTCAGAATGGAAAGATAACCTTTCAGAACAGAGATGAGGAATTTATTTAGCCAGAGACTGGTGAATTCATAGTGTTCATTGCAACAGACGGCTGTGGAGGTTTGAAAGGGATAATAAATCAGCCATGATTGAATTTCGGAGCAGTCTCAATGGGCCAAATGACCTAATTCTGTTCCTATCTTTTATGCCCTTTTCTTGAGAATCCAATAGGTTTGAATATTCAACTCGCAGCCATGCATTAATTGTGTTGTATTCTTTTACATTTACACTATGAATGTATTTATTTTGTTGTGAATGCTTTGTGTATTCAGATACAGCACCTTTACCTGACTGACAGAATGACCCTTGTTCCATTGACCTACCTACACTGTTTCATTGTCCTTCCTGCATAGCTTTCTGGAATTTTCTCATTCATAGCAGAATTGTCATTGGACAGTGATCTCAACAAAGGGGAAACCAGTCTCTCTGAATCAAAGAAATTTATGAAAAGTGATTTGTTTTAACTTGTAAATCCACTGTGCAAGCTATCTGCATCCAGGATAACTGCAGCATATTTCTGTAATACTTCTACTCGCGTTCTATAAGCAAGATGTTCAATGATATTTTGTGTAAGTGTGTGGATGTTACAAGCTCCAAGCTTTAGTATTATTATTATTTGAACTAATAATTAGTCCGGGTGCAGGATGATGGGACTAGGCAAAATAATAGTTTGGCATGAACTAGATAGGCCAAAGGGTTTGTTTCTGTGCCGTACTGTGCTCTATGATTCTAAGGTTAGAACTTGTACAGTTGATGTAATACTAAATCATTGATTAGTCAGTAATCAAAATGTCAGTTTTATAGGTAGTTTACTGTTTAAAGTTTTATAATGTGTTTTGAATGCTGAAAATTATGCCTAATGAATTGGGTGATTTTTGAAGTTGGCTTTGATGAAGAAGAGACTTTGCCTCGTTGTTGGAACTAATATTAGAATTTTGCAGAGACAAGAAGAAAATTTGGAGTCTGCATGAGACCCATGTATTTCAAGCTAGTTCTAGTATGTGTTATCTTAGATTGCTAAAATGCATAGGGTGGGAAAGGTCATAAAATTGCTTTCTTCATTATAGTCCCATCTGCTGCTTTTAATAAATTAATCTCTGAATGGTCTCTTGTCTGCAGGATTTAGAAACAGTGGGAGACTGGCTATGGGTGGAGATCTTAATGCTTTGACCTCCATTGTGTAGGTAATTCAGTTAATGGCGTTACGGGCTTGAGAGCTGTTATTGGTGGTGACAGAACTGACCATATGGCTGCTGCTGTTTATAATCTGTAGAGTTTCAAGCTAGTGCATTATTTCCATGGGGGGGGGAGTATTAGAAGTATTCCCACAAACTATAGCTGCAGTGTGACAAAGGTCAAAGGTTTACTGCTTTTTTTTCCCCTGTACTTTCTGCTGTATTTTGACAGATATACACAAGGGTCTGTCCTTTTTTGCAGGATTGAATATGAAGTGCACTGGTTCCAGTAATTCTACGTTACCAACCAAAACACCTGACTATTTAGTGTGAGTAATTATACATTCTATACTTGTATTTTGCACCCTTCCCTTATGTAAACTAGTAAACTGCCATTTATTACTTGATTTGTTTGATATTTAACCTTTACTCTTAAAATCATATCTATTATTTTATTTGACATTCATTAAACCATTTCCCACATCTTTTTGTTTTGCCTTATTTGTCATTTTGTAAAATGCTGATTATTGTGAAGTATAGGAAAGACTCACATATTTAATGTACAGAGGCAGTCAAAAAATTTTCTATTTGAAGCTGTGAAAATTAGAGAAACAATGCATATGTGAAAAATCTGTGATTGCCATGAAAATGAAACGGGCAGTGGAGATTAAGGAAGTGATCCCATGCAGATTTAGCAGAAATGGTTCATTCATTGACCACTTTCCAAAGATACAGAAAAACTGTAATGTGACTGACTAGCTGAACAAGCTTTGTTCTCATTTATTCGCATAGAAAGAAAGTAACTTTCACAATCCCAACATATAAACATTTCGCGACCAGTTCAGTACTTTTGAAGACTAGTCATTGTAGAAACCATAATGCAGGTATAGTATGCTACCTCAAACATAAATGAAATTAAAAGTTATTTTGAAGGGGTGATTTTTGGAACTTTGGACTCAGTACTGGGCAAAAGTTCTTAGGCACCCTACCTAGCTATATAAAGTCTTTATGCCTAAGACCTTTGCACAGTACGCTAGTAATTTTATGTATTACACTGTTCTGCCACAAAAACAAATCATGAGATATGATTCTGAGGTGGGTCTCTATTGTGGACTGAGATTGGGAAGGAGGTAGGGAGATGGGGATCATGGTTGGGAAAAGGGGAAGGGAGGGAGCAGGAAGCACCAGAGAGACATTCTGTAATGATCAATACACTAATTGTTCGGAATCAAATGACCTTACCTGGTGTCCTGGTGCTGTGTCTGTCTGCGTCCCTTTCCCCTGGCTCTCCTCCACCACCCTCACCATTCCTAATATCCTTTGCTCCCACCAGATTTACAAACGCACTCTCAATTCCACACCAACAAGTACAGTACTGTGCAAAAGTTTTAGGCACCCCAGCTATATGTGTGTGTGTATATATATATAATGTGTGTGTGTGTGTGTGTATGTGTGTGTATATATATATATATATATATAAATAAAACTTGTGCACAGTACTGTATAAAGAATCTTCACTTAAAATAGCCTCGTGAATCTAGGCCAGAAGAAATGGATGTTTCAGTATATCATTTGTCCTCTACAGTCTACTGTACCTCTCGATAATGTTATGGATTATCCACTCTCCTACCCATTCTATTGCAAGTTATAAACCTATCTCTGCTTTGAATGTAGTCAAGGCTGAGTCTTCGCGCTTTCTGAGTGTCTCAACCCTTTCAGAGAGGAAAAAGAAACATCCTCCGTACTTAAATTGGTGCTACCTTATTCTGAGATTATGCCCTTGGGTTCAAGACTTGAAACATCCTATTTTTGTTTAACGCGGTCTGCTACAGATTTGACTGCAGGTGCTTCCTGATCTGCTGAGTGTCTCCAGTGTTCTCTGCTATATAAAACCAAAGAAAAACTGCAAATGCTTAAAATCTGAAATAAATAAAAAATCAAAATGCTGAAATAAATTTAGCAACTCAAATTTTATCTGTGGAAGGAAAAATATTTAATTCAAGTCAAAGGTCCTTCAGCTGGAAAACTAGTTGCAGAGATGGTAAGGAAAGGATAGAAAAAAAGAAATAATGTAAGTTTGCTACAATACAAAGCTGGAAAATCTAATTGTATTTGTTAACAAGTTCTTTATAATCTAACTAAAGTAGGTTTTAGTTAAGTAATGGTGGAATAAACTCCTCCAAATACAAACGTATATGCCAAGATATGAGCAGAATTTGGCATAAATTAGTAGGTTAATTACAATCCTACTTTTCAATGGGTTATGTAATTCTTTTAAAGTTATTTGCTCCTTGATACCTATATAGTAACTTGGAACAAAAATATCCTGCTTCTGGTAACATCTTTATATTAAAAAAAAGTGGAGTCCATTTTTAATTTCCTCTTCAGTCCATAGTTTTATTCCATAATCCATGCTTTAGTTTTGTTACTGGTATTGAAATAATCTGACAACAAATTGACCCATTTAGATAATCAATTTGTCTGAGTAAAATACGAGTATGAACAAGACTATTCATGTTCTTTGTGAATTTTGATGGTGCTGTCATCTCAACTTGAGTGTTCTTCAGAAGAATAGTGGAGCCACCTGGTGTGCAAAATGATTTTTTTCACCTTGACTTATTTCTGTCAAGTCACCTATCATAGTTACTAAAGAGCAAACTTTTGTGTTATAACTGAGACAGCAAGCAGGGATGCATTTAATGTGTAATTCATAATCTTTTTATTTGTTCAACAGCAAATATGCAGCCATTATGTCCCAGGAACAGAGACAAAACTACAAAGATGACTTTAATGCAGAGTATGGTGAATACCGAAGTTTGCACGCCAGGTTAGAGGGGGTAACCAAGCGTTTTTTGCAATTGGATGCAGAACGGAAGCGTCTGTCTCCTAACACTGAAGAGTATAAGGTATTGGCAAAAGCAGTTCCCAGTTTTTCCAATATAACAAAGTCCACTTCACAATGCTAATAATTTTGCTTCATGTGTATCCTTCAAGTACAGGCTGATTCCTGTGAGTGTAGCTTAACAGAATTAACCTTGGGTATTCCATTTGTATGGAGTTCAATATTTTACTTATTCACGTGACAACATAAGATGAGATGGTGGTGAATAAAGCATTTATTATGGGGAAAATGGTATATTCATAGGTGTGAAACCCTAAACTGGTTGAGTATGATTTTAATCTTCGACACATCTTTCTGGATCTTTTTAATTTTCGCTCTTTCAGCTGTCTCACACTGATTAACCTAACCAAAGAGTCATCAGAAAATTAGAAAAATAGGAGCAAGAGAAATCCATTTGGCCCTGTTAGCCTACTTCACTAATCAATAAATAATTCACTAATCATAGCAAATCTTTCAAATTCAATTTGCTGATCCAGCTTTCTCTCTCCAACTTTTCACCTTGTTAGTCCTCAAACAAAAAAAAAATCCAATTCAATGAATCTGTCTGGCCTCACCTGGTAGAAAATCCAACATGCTGGAAGTAGTTTCTCTTCATCTTGAGATTCGGTTACTATTTTTCAGACCAGTCTTCCTATATTTCAAAGCATTAAAACCTCTCTCACACTGGTCTTATCGTGCTGCTCTTTAACGAAAGGTCCAGTGTGAGCTCATACTTAGTTTGGACATCTGCATATTACAATGCAAAAGTCGTGAATGGGCTTGCGGTCAAATACTGGCTCTTCCAGAGGGCTTGCTCCATCACTGGACTTTGAAATGAATCCAGAAGCAGAGAGCAATGTCCTAGCCTGCATCTAACCCCTCTCATTTATAGCAGGGTTGGCTGCTGTATAGGCATGGCTCTCCTCATTAGAATGCACTTGCTGACTTTAACTATAAAACTGTAAATTTTTGTGATCTTAATGTTAATTTTTAATAATTCAATTGATATATTTTTAACTCATTTTGACAGTTTTAATTTCATCTATCATTGACATTTAAGTGGATCAAAAGCTATTCATATAGTGAACCTCGCAGGCCTCAAACTCAATTGAATCACACAGGACCATGAGATGTATCTGAGGGAATAGTACAGGTGCCAGATTTAATTAGAATCAGAGTAGTGGAAGGTTATTCAGCCCATCTTTTGCCTTATTAACAGCCCTGCTAGTTTTAAATAACTTGTGCATCCTTACTCCTGTTGCTGGACCCCTTTTAGAACAGTGTCCTGTATTCTATATTGTGTGTCGTCATTCTACCGTCGATCTCATTTCTCCACATTGATCTTTCTCTGCCATTAGAAATATAGAAAACCTACAGCACAATACAGCCCTTTCAGCCCACAATGCTGTGCCAAGCGTGTACTTTGTACTTCAGAAATTACCTAGGGTTACCGAGAGCTCTCTATTTTTCTAAGCTCCATTGATTAGCTGGTCGTACCATCCTGCTTAGAACTTCTGTGATCTTCACTGCCACATTTTGTCATCTGCAAGATTTAGAAATTATGACTTCATATCTAGCATCTTTAAGATAAATTTTCAAAAAAAAAGCAATGACCCTGACTCCAATCCCTGGGAACACCACTGTTTCCCTCCCTCAGTCATAAAAGCCACCATTCACCAAACACTTTGTCACTTAGCCAATTTGGTATCCATACTGTATGAATGTGCTTCAACTTCCCTGATAAGCCTGTGATGTAGCATCTTATCAAAGGTTTTCACATCAACCTCATTGCCCTCAGCAACTCTATCCATTACCTCAAATTCCATCAAATTATTTAAATAAGCTTTGGCCTTGAAATACAACTTTGCACTGGAAACCAACTATCCACTTTTAATGAAAGTTCTTAACATCTGTAAAAATGACAAATTTTGTGACTTCACTAAGGAAGTACCAGGTATGTTTCACTTGCAAGATGAGATCATAAATTCCCTTCTGAAATATTAAGTAAATGTCAACTTGTAAACTTTACATGCATGCAGGTTAATAAATTTCAGGGCAGATCTTTAGGATCCACTCAATTAAGTGTTTCTTACGCAGATCATTCTGGTACTTTACATGCTTGCAAATCAGAGTGCCTTAGAAAATGCAAAACCTGGCAATGCTTGTTTCTTTTGTATTTGCTATTATTATTAAACAATGAGGCATTAAAATGTAAAACACTGTGTAGTGGCCTTAACTCTGGCAATGTTTTGACTCTAGTAAATCTTCACTTGTTTGCAGATTATTGATGAAGAAGTCTTGCAAGAATACTGGAAAATTACAAAGGTTGGTGATTAGTTTTGAAATAATGTTCTAGCTTCCCACTACGTTATTAGCTTGCATTTTGTTGGTATCAGAGCCCAGTGCCACATTCTTTTTTTGTATTTAATACTAGGCATTTTTTCCTCAACCATTTCATGGTTCAATTTGTATTTAATAGCTTTTCTCTCTCCCTAATTTATGGTGTGAAGACCAAAGGCAGCGCAGCATTTTTTTTCCCCCCAGTATATTGGAAGTTCTGAGTTACAGCAGTTCTTTGACCCCCAGTGATTCATACTGGCTCTGTGCAAGAGCAATCCAAGTCCCATTCCCCTATTTCCTGGAAACCTTTGTCTTTTAACTACCTGTTCAATATCCCTTTAGTTGAATATGCCTTAACTACCCCTCCAGCAATGCACATCAGATCCTAATCACTCACTCCAATAAAGTGTTTTGCTGTAGCCAATTTTCCCCCGATGCTTGGCATTTAACTTGCATACCAACATATCATTTTCTCCTACTGTTCTAAGCATCTCTGAGGAAATGGCAACATAACAGAGCCTGTGGGAAATGGCCAACAGTAATCATTAACATAGTCATACGTTAGAATATCTAGCTCCTTAACAGGAATTTATGTCTATAGAAACTATTGTGCCAGACCTCAGGATTTGACGTATCCTGCCTGTGTTCTCCTTCTGCATTTACACTATTTATTAGGTACAGGAGTGGGATCTGCAATAGTCCATGCACTTCAAGGTTCAGAGGTGGTCTTCTGCACACCACTATTGTACCACATAGTTATTTAAGTTATTGTCACTTTCCTGGCAGCTTGAATTTCTCCATTCTCCTGATATTTCGTTTAAAAAGGCATTTATGGTCTTATGCCCACAGAACTGCCATTCGCTGGATGTTTTTTGTTTTTCATACCATCCTGTGTAAACTGTTGTTGAAAATCCCAGATCGGCAGTTTGAGTTATTAAAACCAACTCATCTGGCACCGGCAATCACTCCACAGTCAGAGTCTCTTAGGTCATATTTCTTTCCCATTCTGCTTTTTTTTTCCTCCAGTCCCGCCAAAGAGTTTCAGGCCAAAACATCGACTCTGCTTTTTTCCGTAGATGCTGCCTGGCCTGCTGAGTTCCACCAGCATTTTGTGTGTGTTGCTCGGATTTCCAGCATCAGCAGCTTTTCTCTTGTTATTTCCCCATTCTGATGCTTGGTCTGAACAACTGAACTCCTTGATCACATCTGCATCCTTTTATTCATTGTGACTGGTTAATTAGATAATTGCATTAATACACAGGTGTATCTAATAGTGGCCACTGGGTGTATAAATGAAACATAATGTGTGCACAGCCATATACTGTAAAAACAATACTAGATGTGGGTAATATTTATTTTGAATTGGTGACATGGATTAAATTAAGTACTTCATCTAAAATTTAAATGCTATTTCTTTTGTCTTTAGAATAGTCCCAACTACCATGAGGAGAAACATAGATGTGAATATCTGCATAATAAATTGGCTCACATTAAGAGACTAATAGCAGATTATGACCAGCAACAGCAACAACAATCATGGCATTAGAATTCGCTGGACATTTGCAATATTGGTTCGTGATCAGAAGGAGATGTGTAATAAGCTAATTTATTTTGAATTTTTGGCAAATGTTATTCTAGGAATGGTGTCCAGAATATCTGAATGTTTTCAGTGGTTTCATTATTTTGAGTTTGTTACTTCCTGAACTGCCCAAACTACACCGCACCCTCCTTATCAGACGCTGTTTGCTTTAGAACTTCTATCCTTTTTACTTGTGCGCATTTTTTTGTTTATCCAAATACATCACATTAGACAAAGTACCTGGAATGTCCTTTATCCTCTGATTTATACATTAACAATTGATAGCACTAACAAACTCTGTAACATTTGAATAAATGCAGGTATGCAGAAGTTTCTATGTATTCTGCTGATTTTAAATGTTTGCCTTAAGTGGTTGAAGCTTCCCAAGGCAATTTGCACATTCTCAAAAGTATTCAGTGAAATGTTTAAGGTTTAAAGAATGAAAATAACTGATAAGCACTACAAACTGCCTGATTCTTTACACTGTGCCACAGTTTCAATCTATATGCTAAAATGAAAACATTGTCAGCCCCTGTGCCCCTTGCCTTAAGATGTCTGCTTATCTACACATGGTATAATGACCATTAGCCACGTATAGCTTCCCATTTTCCCATGCATTTGGGGAACTAACTGTGGCTGTCTCTCTGTCTCTCTGTCTCTCTGGGTGTATTTGTTTGGATGTGTTTGTGAGAATTTACATCTTGAGAGGGAAGAGAAAATATCTACTCTCAGTAACCAAAATGCTCAGGACAAAACATCTGATGTGTTATTGTAGGTTTTTCCTATAAGTGTACCACTTCCTCCTCAGAATTTGAAGCCTTTCCATTTCAAGTGATTTAGCAGCTTTATTAACATGGAAATATTGCTACAAAGCAAAATTTGAAAGAGGTCTATAGTTTTGGGAAAATTAAACAAATCTTCAAGTAGGAGACTTATTTGTATACGACTATAAAGTATTTTTGGAGAGAAAAAGAATATATACTGTACAAAGCACCAGTCACCTGCATGTACTAGTTTATTTAAGATGTGTTCTCCTGTGTGCCAGGAATATAATTAAAAAGAAATGTATTTAATAGCACTGTGACCATCAAACAGTGCAAAGAAGTTCTTTGAATTTGTAAAATCTGTACTTAAATCAGTGCATTGTATTTCAGTTATGTAGTTAATTTATCATGTGGGAACATTTAAGTTATTTGGTTGGAAGATGTGAGGTTTTGGAAAAAATATTAAGACTTCATAATTTGTAGTTTTTGTCTTATCAAAGTGCTGCCAATTGAAAGAGGAAGCATTGTTTACAAATGAATATTGGAAAGCTTGCCAAATTGCTTAGTTGAATCTTTAATAAATTGTCTCCCCAGTTCACTCCAATTTCTCTTATCTTCAGCCATGCTGCAGCTATAATATCTAAGTGTCTTATCTAAATTTGGGTGTCAACAAAAGCAAGTTCAAATGCAATGCATTATTGTAGGAATATTTGCAGTTCTCATCACTGAAGTGATTCACACTGAACTTCACAATCATTTTGTATTGATATTTTAATAGTTATTCCCATTTTACAAGTTCTCTAATCCGTGGGGAAAAAAATTGTTAAATAGCCAGAACTATTATGTTAGATGCATCTGCATTGATAATTTATGGATCCCTTATCTGCCAAAAGTTTTTGGGTGTCCTTAAATAAACATATCCTGAATGGGTTGATTTTGGTTTATTCAAATCATCACTTTGGATCTATCTATATTTGATAAGTTGTTATCAATGATTTTGGGATAGCATTTGACACCAGCAATGTAATAGTTATACCAAACTGAAATTTATGGTGTGTTGCTTCGTATGCCTCGTGCAGTCTTAAGCATTCATTCAGTGATGTTGCTTGCTTGCTTGCTTCGGATATGTACAACCACAGATCCAACAAAGTATTAACTTAATACATCATCAAAACTTCCAGCTTTTCTGGAAGCCTGGAACCCAACTGATCTAGAGTTAAGATCATTGTAAAGACAAAAAAAATCTTTATTTTAATGTCTGCAGTGAGATTTGGAATTTCCCTTGTAGTCACTGTTGCATATGTGTCTACTTCAACCATCCCATTGTGCAATAAGCAAGTGTTTGAATGTTAATTTTTGATTGTTAGTAATTATTAGTGTTAAAGTTCTTTAATATCTGTGAAGTTACTCTGGTGCAAACTCTGAAATATTAGTTATTTCTAGTATTGACTACTGGTCCAAAATAAAAACTAAAATATAATTGGCAGATTAATGAGTATTTATAATGTCATTGGGGATAAGTGCCAAATCACACTAGTAGCCATTTTGGTTGAAAAAAATAATGTCTGAAGGTGCCTAACATGTTAAATACAACACCGTCGAGTTGGCTGTTTACTTTATCTCTTACACCTCTTTTATCAATAATAGAGTAATCCAAATGTGGCCTTGTAGAATTTGCAGGTCTAAAGTCTTGCCTGCGATACAGGTCAGTGTTGCAGGTTTGGTCTGTAATCATTTTTGTTCATCAGTTCCATTCATATTAGAGTGCCCAAAAATTAAAACTTTTAGTAAAATTAAGTAGCATGCCCTAGAACACTAAATATACATCCTAATAATATGATGGTTTAGTCACTAAATTCATTGTTTCATTAAGTTTTCATTCTAAATTTTGACTTCATTTTAGAGGATTCAAATTTGGTCTAAAGCTAAACCCAACCCACTGACTACTTCAGCACTTAATCCTTAATAGCTACACTAAAGTTTGACTTCAGCAAAAAAAACAGATCATTTGCTTTAAAAGCTCTGCATGCATGTCTACCAGCAATTTATATTTTGGAAACAATTCTAAAGTTGTAGCAAGTTCTGATGCTAATTAAATTTGCAAACCAGTGTTTACACCAAAGCTGCCTACACCAATTTAAAATGGGTTGTGTAGCACCTGCCATATTGATACTGCGTAGGGGCAGCGTTAGTCTTAATTTATTCAGTTTTGTGTACTTGGTAATTGGTACTTTAAAGCATGAAAATGTCACACTTAAATGTATTCCTGAAATTATTGGAAATATGTCAATTGTGCTATAAAAAATAATGTGCTCAAGGCCTTGTGGAAACATACATTGTTGCAGGTTTTGGCTTATACAGTATTGGGGGTGTTACATTGCAGCTATCAGAGGCCTGACTTCAGAAATTGGCTGACACTGTATTTTTTAAAAAAAAATGCACCATGCAGTGATATATTCATGCATTGCAATCAAAATTCTTCAATGGAAAATGAAAACCACTGTTCCAAAGTCATGTAAAAATAACCCAAAGCTAATTTAAAGTCAAAGTAGTGGGTGACAATTTGTGTTCATCAATACTGTGGTAATGTATGCAACATCTAAGTATGTTAACTTCTGTTTTGATTGTTATCAGTTTCAGTAAAGTAGAACAAATGCTATTTACCTGCATATTGTATATGGGTATTATGCAAATACCAAGACCTTGGTATAAACATGGCACATTATTTAATTTTGAGTTGTCATTCTCATTTATCATCAATGTTGAATATTTTTATTGGATTTGTAAAACAATATTTTGTGAAATTGATAGCTACCCCACCTCTCCTCCTCACCCAGATTCCTTCCCCCAACCCCACCCTACCTTGTATTGTTTCTATTTATTGTACAACTTTCTTCAAATCCTGCTATTAATGTGTGCTAGGTCCATACAGGTTTTGCTTCAATGCTTCTAAGTCCTCATTGTTAATTTGAGGCTCCCTTCATATCCCTGATGGATGCTGTTGAAGCCCACTGTTCAAATTGTTTTGGAAACCCGTGCTACACTTAATGAATAGACAGAATGCCTAATGATGTATTAGACTCTCGGTAGCCTCTTAGCAGTTGTGAATGTCTTTGATTTTGGAATTGCACAGTAAATCTTTAGTTTGGACCATTGAAACTGGAAATGCCACAGGAGTGTTTATACTGATTTTAAAAAAAATATATATATTTGAGCCACAATGCCTCCATTCCACATGTAATGTAAGCAGTTTATTTAAAACCTACATTAAAATGTCAACTTTGCATATGTGAGAAGTCTGGTGTTTAATTAAAATTGGTACATTTTCTGCAGTTATGTAGTCTTTTTGAAACGTGAGTTTTTTTGAAAAAAATTCTTGATTTTTGAGCAGCAATTTCACTGCTTGGAAGACTTTTTAATGGTGCTATGAACCAAGCAAAAGAACGTATGCATTTTCTGTAGACTGTGGACATACCTCATTGTTCGTTAGGTAGGGAGTGAAAAACCATGGTAACTTGCTGACCCATCTGATGGATATTCCACAATGTGTTTGGATTAGGACTTCCAGAATGTAGATCTAATGTCAATGAAAGAACAGTCAAAATAGTGTTGGACTGGTGTTCCATTTCAGGTGCTGATCTTCCTTGTGTGCTATAAATGAATAAACAAAAAGACCATAAGACATAGCAGAATTAGGCCATTCAGCCCATTGAATCCACTCTTCCATTTCATCATGGCTTCCTACACCTGCCCTTTCACTATATCCCTTGATGCCCTGACCAGTCAGGAATCAGCTTTGAATATCCCCACGGATTTGGCTTTCACAGCAGTCTGTGGCAGAGCGTTATGCAGATTCACCACTCTTTGGCTAAGAAAATTCCTCCATATTTCCGAGCTAAAAGGTCACCCCCTCAGTTTTGAGGCTGTGCCCTCTAGTTCTGGATCCCCCACCAGAGGAAACAACCTCTCCACATCCACCCTATCTAGTCCTTTCAAAAGGCCCAAAGCTGCCAAATGCAGCTCATCTGTTAACCCATTAATTCCTTGAATCATCCCCATGAACCACTCTGGACTGTTTCCAATGACGACACATCCTTTGTGAGATAAGGGGCCCAAAACTGTTGACAATGCTTCAAGTGCGACTAGACTAATTTCTTGTAAAGCTTCAGCATTATCTCCTTGTTTTTATATTCCCCTTGAAATAAATGCCGAGATTGCATTTGCTGTCTTTCCCATAGACTCAACCTGTGAATTAACCTTCTGGGAGTCTTGCACATGGACTCTTAAATCCCTTTGCACCTCTGATGTTTGAATTTTCTCCCCATTGGGATAATAGTTTCTTTTACCAAAACACATTATCATATATTTCCCTACACTGTATTCCATCTGCCACTTTCTTGCCCAGTCTTCCAATTTGTCCAATTCCTGCTGCAATCGCACTCCTTACCCCTCCACCGATCTCCATACCTTCTGCAAACTTTGCCTCAAAGCTATCAATTCCACTATTAAATCATTGACAATATGAAACTAGCAATCCCAATGCTGACCTCTGAGAAACAACACTAATCATTGTCAGCCAACCAGAAAAGGCCCCCTTTATACCCATTCACTGCATCCTGCCTATCAGCCAGTATCCAGGCCAGTATATTTCCTGTAACACCATAGGATTTTATCTTGTTAAGCAGCCTCATGTAAGGCACCTTATCAAATGCCTTCTGAAAATCTAAGTAAATGACATCTACTGGCTCTCCTTTGTCCACCCTGCTTGTTACTTCCTCAAAGAGTTATAGCAAATTTGTCAGGCAAGATTTCCCTTTGTACTCAGTATTGTTTCCCTTTAAACAATGCAGTGCACCACAGATGGAGGGAATAGCAATCACAAGGACTTTTTGAATGTTTTTTAGAGTCACAGTCAAGCAAAAATGGAGATTGCTCCATCACATAGCCAGTGTTTCTTGTGGCTGCTAGAAAAGATTAAGCTGCTGGATAACCTTTCTCTGACAGCCATCAATAGCTACAGAACTTGTGCAGATAATTTAAAGTTTTTAGTGAGCAGTACCTACCCCCACCCCTCCCAAATCTTGATAATATGAAACTTGACAATGGTGTTGAGTAAATGGGTACTCATTGGAAGGTGTTCTTTGTTAACCCTTGACAATGGATGATGCCTGGTATTTATCAGCCGCTCTGGGTATGTCTAGATCTTGATAGAGACAAAAGAATCCTTTTACTTAAAGAGGAATTCAAAGTACTATAAGAACTTATTATCAAAGTATGTATATATCACTATATGCTACCCTGCGATTCATTTTGTTCCAGGCATTCACAGTAGAACAATGAAACGCAATAGAATCAATGAAGAACTACACACAGGCTGGCGCAACCAATGTGCAAAAGTAGACAAATCATGAAAGTACAGAAAAAGTAAATAAATAAATGTAGAATATGAGTTGTAGAGACCTTGAATGTGAGTCCATAGATTAGATTAGATTCAACCTTGTTGACATTGCGCCAAGTACAGATACAAAGCCAATGAAATGCATTTAGCATCTAACCAGAACTGCAAAGAATAGTGTTATTTACAAAATAATTGCAAATAAAAAAAGTGCTACAGCGCACAAATATAAAAGTACTGAGACAGTACAATAGGGATGCAATACTGCTTAGCGCTGTGATGAGAGGTTCAGCAGTGTCACAGCCTCAGGGAAGAAGCTCTTCCTGTGCCTGCTGGTGCGGGAGCGGAGGCTCCTGTAGCACCTACCGAATGGGAGGAGAGTAAAAAATCCATGGTTAGGGTGAGATGCATCCCCGATAGTGTTTTTCACCCTGCCCAGGCAGCGTTTATGGTAGATGTTCTCAATGGTGGGCAATTGGGTGCCGATAATCCGCTGGGCAGTTTTCACCACACGCCGGAGTGTTTTGGTTGTGGAATCTGTTCAGAGTTGAGGCGAGTGAAGTTAATCCATGCTGGTTTAGAAGCATAACTGCTTATTAATGGATTCCATTCAGTCACCATCTCATTTATTGGTGAAAGTGAAGTTATAGATGAAGCATTTTAAGGTGTTTGGGCTAAGGAAATTGTCCTTGGAAGCACCAGTATCCCGGGGTTGGAATAATTGATTAACAACCTCAAATAATATTTTTGTGAAATATGAGGCTATCCCCACAATGCCTGACATCAGTTTTACGACACAATTTAGTCATTGCATTGATATCAAGGGCAGTTGTTGCAAACTCATCTCTTGGAGTTCTCCTCCTTAGCTTATGTGTTGCCCAAAGAGATCTAGAGGCTTAAGGCCAAATGGTGAAATCCAGGTCAGAATTTCTATTTTACAATATTGTCCATCCTGTATGTTAAGAAGAAAAGTAGTTAATTTGTTTGATTTGGTGTACAAGTAGAACTTGGATCCATCTCCAAAACGAATTGCACTTAATGTAATACAACATTCAGGGACATTTCAAACCATTCACTAACAAAATTTAACACTTAGTCATGAAAAGGGCAAGTGAAATGATGTAAAGTGTGGGTGAAAGATTTTAAGAGGAGCTGTGAGCAAAAAGTTGATATTTGGAAGAAATTCTACCTTGATTTGTGGATCTTTACATAGGTGAAAACTACTGCTCACCGAATTTTAAAAGTTATATTCCTTGTGGATGTCTCTTCTGCATGGAGAAGACCTTAGTAGCAAATTTTACTTTCACTTTCAATTTCCTCTCCATTAGGACAACTAGATTGTGCAAATACTTGAAGTGACATAAGACTTTGGATCATGTTTAAACTGGAAGAATTTCTACAACAAGAGTTCCAAATTATAACCCATTCTTTATAATAATAACTAAAAAAACATAAAATTGAGGACATAGCAGGCAAATCAGCATTATGGAAAAACACTTGGCATTTCAGAATAGATTTTTTTCATCAGAATGCACTGATTCCTGGTAAGCTTTTGCCAGCACTTTACCAAATTTCCAGCATATTCAGTATTCTGCATTTTGTTTTCTGTTCTTAATTAATTTGATAGGCAAATGTTGCAAACAAACAATATAAATGGTGTTTAAATGTGCTGATGATGTATTTATTTTGCAGCTGATATTTATTTAGCGATACAGTGCAGAGAAGGCCCCTCCAGCTCTTTGAGCTGCACTGCCCCAGTAATCCATCCCAATGAACCCTAACCTAATCTTGTTACTGTGTAATTTACCTCCCCAGTACGTCTTTGCACTGTAGGAGGAAACCGGAGCACCCGGGGAAAACCCACACATTCCACGGGGAGGATGTGCAGAGTCTCTTTACAGAATGGCATTGGAATTGTACTCCGGAACATTCCAAGCATCGTGCTAACCACAATAATCTATGATACTGAGGCGCCCATGCATTCAGTGGCACGATACGAAGATGCAGTCTCCAGTCACATGCTAGTATGTTTCAGAGGAGGTCAGTTCATATCCCGTTCCAGAGCAATGAACACAAATTTTGAGCTGATACTCCAGTACAGCTTTATGGGATTGTTGGAGGTGGTGGTTTCTTCTCCAAAGTGTAAAACAATTAAAGCAAAATAAGGGAATAAAGCGCTGGTGGTGGAATTAACTTGATTGCTTTCTGAACAAGTTGCTAAAGGTGTCCCTTTGTCTGATTCTGTTAAATATAAGCCTCTAAACATCTTTGGTAAGCAGAAAGATCATATGACATTATTTTAAGGTAGCAAAAGAGGTTTCTCTTTGGTCTTGATGCCTTGCATGAAATCAGTAAAACAGAACTAATGATTATGATCAGTGCTGTGTGTAAATTAGTTGCCGTCCTTGTACTTCAGTCATTGAAAGCAAACATGGCAGCTCTGAAAGTGGTTAAAAGGACAAATAGTATCTTGGTCTTCATTGAAAAGTGTTTTTCTACACAGAGTAAAGATGTCGTACTACAGTTACACATGCTCTTGGAGAGACCGTGCCAGCAATATTGTTTCCAAATTTAGTCTCCTTGTTCAATAAAGGGTGACTTGCCACAGATGGAGCGTAAAGAAGATTCACCAACTGATTCTGGGACAACGTAGTCGCACAATGGCTAGCTTTACAGTGCCAGTGATCAGGTTTCAAATTCCACTGCTGTCTGTATGGAGTTTTGTATGTTTTCCTCATGACCGCGTGGGTTTCCTCCAGGTACTCTGATTTTCTCCCACATTTCAAAAGACCTACGGGTTAGTAAGTTGGTGCCAGCACATCCTCAGACTCATTTGGTGTTGGCGCAAACAATGCATTTCCCAGTGTTTAGATGTTTCAACGTACATATGACAAATAAAGCTCATTAATCTTTCTGGAATGTGGGTCAACATTTGAGGCTTCACCAAAGTTTTATACAGCCTCAACATTACATCCTTACTTTTATAGTCTAGGTCTCTCAAACTGAAGGCTAACATTGCATTTGTCATCTTCGCATCCAGCTCAACTTGTAAATTAAACTTTTAGGGAATCCTGCACAAGGACTCCCAAGTCCCTTTGCACCTCAATTTTTCATATGTTCTCTCCATTCAGAAAATAATCAACCCTTTCTTCTACCAAAGTGCATGACCATACACTTCCTGACACTATATTCCATCTGCTATTTTGCCTATCCTTTTGCAGCCTCTCTGTTTCCTCAACCCTGCCTGCCCGATATATCTTCATATCGGTCATTCAAATTATTGACATTTAATATAAAAAGAATTGGTCCCAACACAGACCCTCGTGGAACATCACTAGTCACCGGCAGCCAACCAGAAAAGGCTCCCTTTATTCCCATTCATTGCCTCCTGCCAAATAGCCAATGCTCTATCTATGCTAGTATCTTTCCTGTAATACCATGGGCTCAACTTGTTAAGCAGTCTCATGTGTGGCACCTTGTCAAAGGCCTTCTGAAAATCAAAATACACAACATCAACAGATACTCCTTTGTCTGACATGCTTGTTATTTCTTCAAAGAATTCCAACAGATTTGTCAGGCAAGACTTTTCTTTAAGGAAACCATGCTGACTATGGCCTGTTTTATCATCTGCCTCCAAGTACCCTGAAACCACAGTCTTAACAATCAACTCCAACATCTTCCAACCACTGAGGTCAGACTAGCTGGTCTATAATTTCCTTTCACAAACACGAGGAAATCTGCAGATGCTGGAATTTCAAGCAACACACATAAAAGTTGCTGGTGAACGCAGCAGGCCAGGCAGCATCTCTAGGAAGAGGTACAGTCGAAGTTTCGGACCGAGACCCTTCATCAGGACTAACTGAAAGAAGAGTTAGTAAGAGATTTGAAAGTGGGAGGGGGAATGGGAGATCCAAAATGACAGGAGAAGACAGGAGGGGGAGGGATGGAGCTAAGAGCTGGACAGTTGATTGGCAAAAGAGATATGAGAAGATCATGGGATGGGAGACCCGGAGAGAAAGAAAAGGGGGAGGGGGGAAGCCCAGAGGATGGGCAAGGGGTATAGTGAGAGGGACAAAGGGAGAAAAAGAATGTGTGTATATAAATAAATAACAGGTGGGGTACGAGGGGGAGGTGGGGCATTAGCGGAAGTTAGAGAAGTCAATGTTCATGCCATCAGGTTGGAAGCTACCCAGACGGAATATAAAGTGTTGTTCCTCCAACCTGAGCGTGGCTTCATCTTTACAGTAGAGGAGGCTGTGGACTCTGTCCCTCTCACTATACCCCTTGCCCATCCTCTGGGTTGTTTTCCCCCCTCCCCCTTTTCTTTCTCCCTAGGCCTCTCGTCCCATGATCTCATATCCCTTTTGCCAATCACCTGTCCACCTCTTGGCTCCGTCCCTCCCCCTCCTGTCTTCTCCTATCATTTCAGATCTTCCCCTCCCCCTCCCACTTTCAAATCTCTTACTAACTCTTCTTTCAGTTAGTCCTGACGAAGGGTCTTGGCCCGAAACGTCGACTGTGCCTCTTCCTATAGATGCTGCCTGGCCTGCTGCGTTCACCAGCAATTTTTATGTGTGTTGCTTGAATTTCCTTTCTTCTGCCTCTCTCCCTTCTTGAAAAGGAGAGTGACACTTGCAATTTCCCAGTCCCCTGGAACCATGCCAGAATCAATTTATTCTTGAAAGATAATTACTAATGCCTCCACAATCCCTTCATCTGTTCCAGTTTACTTACCTACCCTCAGGCCTTCAGTTTCTCAAGCACCTGCTCCCTAGTAATGGCAACTTCACTCACTTCCGCCCTGTCACTCTCAAACTTCCAGCATCTGTGAAGACTGATGTAAAATACTTATTTAGTTCCTTGTCCCCCAGTACTACGTCTCCACCATCATTTTCCAGTGGTCTGATATCTACTCTCCCCTCCCTTTTACACTTTATATATCCAAAGAAACTTTTCGTATCCCCTTTAATAATATTGGCTAGTTTATCTTTTCCTTCTTTATGATGGTTTTAGGTGTCTTCTATTGTATTTTAAAAACTTCCCAATCCTCCAACTTCCCACTAATTTTTGCTCTATTATATGCCCTCTCTTTGGCTTACATGTTGGCTTTGCCTTCCCTTGTCAGCCACGGTTGCATCACCCTGCCTTTAGAATACTCGTCTTTGGGATGTATGTATCCTGCGCCTTCCAAGTTGCTCCCAGAAATTCCAGCTGTTGCTGCTCTGCTGTTATCCCTGCTAGTGTTCCCTTCCAATCAATTTTGGCTAGCTTCCCTCTCATGCCTCTATAATTTCCTTTACTCCACCGTAATACTGATACATCTAGCTTCTCCTTCCCAAATTGCAGGTATGTTGGAGACCTCACGACTCAATAATAAATCCAACTTTTTCCACTTTGCCTTTTTGATTTCTTCACAGGTGTTGCCGGATATTACAATTTCAATCTGTTGTTTTGCTTTTCCGTCTCTGTCATAATGTAATGTCATAGTTACCTTGCTACTTCAGTCTGCACCCTGTCAGAGATTCTTCTCTCTTCACTTTCCTCCTCTCTGCATCACACTTTTCGGGTTTGATGTAGAATATTGACCTGAAATGTTTTCCCTGTTTCTCCCTCTATTTTCAGGCAAGCTGAAAATTCCAGCCTTTTTTATTGTTTTATATTAATTACATAAGTCTGAGCTTTTTTCCTAAGAACTCATGGAAGCCTTCAATTCTGCGACTAAATAAAAATCTTGGTTCTGATACTACTTTAGAACACTTCACTGTCAACACGTTTGAATGAAATTTTAAATAACTAGTTTAACTTTAGACAATTGTGCAACATGGAACAATATTTAATGGGTACATAGTGCCATCTGCTGGCACTCTATTTATCAGCAGTCACTGATTTGGCATTCAAGATTTCTCCCAACAATTAAAAGCCTTCTCAACTTGTTTGAAGAACTTACATCTATTCAAAAGCATACAATGTATCTCACTTTGAAAATAAGCACAGCCTGATTTTTAAAAAAAATTAATGATAAAATATAGGAGCAGATTTAAGACATTTTGTCCATCAAGTCTGCTCCACCTTTTGATCATAGCTGGTGTCAAACTTCAAAGTAAATTTATCATCAAAGGACATAACATGTCACCAGATACAAGTCTGAGATTCATTTCCTTGTGGGCATACTCAGTAAATCCAAGAAACAACCAAATCAACGAAAGACCGCACGCAACAGGAAGGACAAACGACCAGTGTGCGAAAGACAACAAATTGTGCAAATACAGAAAAAATAACAATAATAAACAAAGTGTCAGTAAATATTGAAAACATGAGATGAAGATTTCCTGAAAGTGAGTCCATAGGCTGTGAGGAACAGATCAGTGATGGGTCAAGTGAAGTTATCCCCACTGGTTCATGAGCCTGATGGTTGAACTGATCCTGAACCTGGTGGTGGGAGTCCTGAGGCTCCTGTATTTTCTTCTTCATGGCAGCAGTGAGAAGAGAGCATGGCTTGGGTGGTGGGGGTCCCCGACGATGGATGTTGATGTGCTCCGTGTAGATGTGCTCAGTGATGGTGAGTGCTTTATCCTTGATGGATTGGTCCGTATTCCCTGCTTTTTGTAGGATTTTCCATTCAAGGGCATTGGTGTTTCCATTTATTTTCCATCTCAGCCCCATTCTCTGCCTTTTCCTCATCACCTTTGATGACCTTACAAATCAAGAACCTATCAACCTCCACTTTGAGTATACCCGATAACTTAGTTTCCACATTTGTCCGTGGACATGAATTCCGTAGATTCACCACTCTCTGCCTTAATAAATTCCTCCTCATCTCTGTTCTAAAGAGATATGCTTGTATTCTAAGGGTGTGCCCTCCAGTCCTAGACACTCGTACTATTAGAAACATCCTCTCCATGTTCGCTCATTCTAGGCCTTTCAATATTCAGCAGGTTTCAATGAGATTATCCCTCCTTCTTCTAAACTGCAGTGAGTAAAGGCCCAGAGCTATCAAACGCTCCTCATACATTAACCCTTTCATTCCTCAGATCATTCTTGTTAAACCTTGTCTGGATCCTCTCCAATGCCAGCACATCCTTCCTTTGATATGGAGTCCAAAACTGCTCACAATACTCCAAGCATTAGGACAATCGCAAGTGCTTTGCTCCCGTTTATAGCTTTCAGCTGGACTTGGATACTGTGAAGAGCCTTTCAGAATACCATAAACATGAGAAAATCTGCAGATGCTGAATATCCAAAGAAACACACCCAAAACGCTGGAGGAACTCAGTAGGCCAAGCAGCATCTATAGAAAAGAGTAAACAGTTGACATTTCGGGCCGAGACCTGGACCCAGAATCCTGAAGAAGAGTCTCAGCCCAAAACATCAACTGTTTACTCTTTTCCATAGATGCTACGAGGCCTGCTGAGTTCCTCCAGCATTTTGTGTGTGTTGCTTCAAAATACCATCACCATTCTTACCATTAACAAACCCCAACATTGACATCTGTTTACTTGCCGATATCGCTGGCCTATATACTTCCATGGAGTTTACCTGCTAACCCTGCTTCCTTCTCACTTCTTCCTCAGCTACCCCTGTGAACTCGATCAGATAAGCAATCGCAGCTTCTCCACATAATGTCTGTCTCAGTGAACCCCACCTGCCTTCTGTAACACTCCTCAGTTTTCGGTACACACACTGCCAAATCTACATAGGTAGAAAGTCTCTGGCTATCCACTCGACCAGTGCCTCTTCTCATCTTCTGCAGCTCAATCAAATCACCTCTCATCCTCCTTCACTTCAAAGAGAAAAGCCCCAGCTCACTCAACCTATCCTCATAAGGCACGCTCTCTCATCCAAGCGGCGTCCTGGTACATCTCTTCTGCAGCTTCTCAAAGCTTCCACATCCTTCCTATAATGAAGCAACCAGAACTGAACACAGTATTCCAGGTGTGGTCTAACCAGGGTTTTATAGAGATACAACATTACCTCATGGCTCTTGAGCTCAATCTCCCAACTAATGAAGATCATCACACCATACACAACAGGGGACTTCAACTTCCCTTATATTTACTGGCACCTCCTTCGTACAGAAGGGACAGAATGTGTTATGTGTGTCCAGGGAGGACTCCTGACACAATATGTAGTCAGGCTGACTAGAGGAGAGGCCATACTGGACCTGGTGCTCGGCAATGAACCAAGTCAGGTCAGATCACTCAGTAGAGGAGCATTTTCGGAGACAGTGACCTCAGCGCCCTGGCCTTTATTGCTGCTTTTTCATGCCTTTGTTCCATCTCACCACCATCTGTGATAACCATTCTGAGGACTCCAGGAGGTCACCAACTGTAGGATCAAGGAGGTAGCTGTTTGGATGCCCTAGTGCAGTGGTTCTCAACCTCTTCCGGCTCATGGTCCACTTGAGATTTTCATTTACCTGTGTAGCCCCACCGCCACCCTCCATACTCTCTATTTGTTGCTAAAGTTTGTTTTTGGTCAAATGTACTAATCATTCCAACAGGTATTACTCTGCAGTTTAGCCATTTTTGGCAGACGACCCCGCTGCAGCAACTACAGCTTTCATGTCACGTTTTATAAGTATTATATCAGGCAGGGGGTCAGTGGAAGGCAAATAGCCGCACTCCCTAGCCCCCCGACACACATACACACACACACACACACACACACACACACACACACGCTAAGCTGTTTGCTGCCTCATCCAGCATATTTTCCCATTCATTTCATTCAGCGTTCCAATTAAACTACCTATCTGTGTATGCATTTATTTTTATTTATATATTTTAGTGATTTTTCACTAGAACTTATTGTGGCCCATGCAGAAACTCCTGTGGCCCTTCAGTTTCTTGTTTTTTACTTGTGGTGCCGACGAGATCCGATATGGCCTCCCCCCAGGTGCTACATGGCTCACACTGAGAACCACTGCCCTAGTCCATATCCTAACCCAATGAGCAAAAATTTTCCCTGGACTCCCCAAGCCCTGGGTTTGTCCAAGTCCACCTGTTTGCAGCACTGTCTTCAAAAAACTTGTAAATTCCAGTCTCATTTTCAACCTTTCCAATTCTCTTCAAAGTAAAGGAACACAGTGAGAATTTCCAGCTGCACGCCCACCCTTTACCACAATATCCTGTTGAAGTATCCTACTCTGGTCCTACCACAGAACTGAAATGGCTGTTCATCAACTTTACAAACTGTTGACCTGACAGTGCCAGTTCAAACATTTTAAATTGGCACTGTTATCTACTGTATAAGATCCTTGATCTTAGCAATCCCTCCATGAGCAAGCAAAATAGACTCGTGTTCACCTGGTTTCTTTTCTGTCCAATTTCCATCAGTGGGTCATTTGTAATGAATTCTATTCCCACAACATCCATTAAATTTGGAATCACTGAACCACTATCTACCCTTGACTCACCCCAATTTCTTATGTATTTGATGTTATTATTTAGAATACAGCACAGGAACAGTCCCTCCTGCCCAACCAGCCTGAGTCGCCCAGTTACACCCATGTGACCAACTAACCTATTCATCTCTGTACCTTTGAAATGTGGGGGGCACTGGAGTAGACAGAGGAAATCCACACGGTCACAAGGAGAACGTACAAACTCCTTACAGTGAGTGGAAGGAATTGAACCCAGGTCGTTGACACTCTAGTGTTACACTATGCACCATGCTTCCCCTATTTTTTTAAAAATGTTATATAATAATTAAATTAATTGTGATGCTAATTTTATTACATACTTTCTTATCTGTGTCATTTACACCGCACGCTGTCAGAGCAGTGCTGACAACATAATCAAGGATACGACCCACCCAGCCGACACACTTTTCGTCCCTCTTCCCTCTGGGAGAAGGTTCAGGAGCTTGAAGACTCGTACGGCCAGATTTGGGAACAGCTTCTTTCCAACTGTGATAAGATTGCTGAACAGATCCTGACCCGGATCTGATCTGTACCCTCCAAATATCCGGACCTGCCTCTCGGTTTTTTTTTGCACTACCTCACTTTCCATTTTTCTATTTTCTATTAATGATTTATAATTTAAATTTTTAATATTTACTATCGATTTGTCATCCGGGGAGCGGGAAGCACAGAATCAAACATCGCTGTGATGATTGTACGTTCTAGTATCAATTGTTTGGTGACAATGAAGTATAAAGTATCCATCCAGTACAATCATTTCTAAAACATTAAGATCAGTTTATTGATCGCATGTGCATCGAAACATACAGTGAAGTGCACCACTTGTGTCAAATCTAATTAGCAAGGATGGTGTTGGTTTTGTTGGACAGCCTACAAGTGTCACCATGCTTCCGGTGCCAACATAGCTTACCCATAACTCACTAACTCTAATGATGCAGCTTTGGAATGTGGGAGGAAACCATGTGGTCACGAGGAGAACGTACAGACAGCTGCAGGGATTGAACCCAGTCTTACAGTAAGTACTAAAGAGCGTTATGCTAACCACTACACTACTGTGCCGCCAAGCACATCACGCACAGGTTGTCTGATGAGACCTTTGTTTTCTCTTGATGCCCTTCATTATCTTTAGCTTTTTCATAATACCCCGTCTAGTTCTCTGTTTATTACAGAACTAGTCAGTTCTGCTGTAAGGTGATCCATTTGTAATAGTTACTGAGTTTTTCTCTCGACTCCACACTGTCTGATCTGCTGTGCATGTCCAGTATTTTCCTTCGGTTTCACATTTTGTCGTTGTTGATTAACTGGACCTTGACACTCACTTGTTCATCAACCGCAATTTATTTCCTTGTGCACAGGCAGAACAGCGTGGCCCCTGTCACCAACACCGTTCTAAATTCTGACAAGCAGAACAACGTGGCCCCTGTCACCAACACCGTTCTAAATTCTGACAAGCAGAACAACGTGGCCCCTGTCACCAACACCGTTCTAAATTCTGACAAGCAGAACAGCGTGGCCCCTGTCACCAACACCGTTCTAAATTCTGACAAGCAGAACAACATGGCCCCTGTCACCAACACCGTTCTAAATTCTGACAAGCACAACAACGTGGCCCCTGTCACCAACACCGTTCTAAATTCTGACAAGCAGAACAGCGTGGCCCCTGTCACCAACACCGTTCTAAATTCTGACAAGCAGAACAACATGGCCCCTGTCACCAACACCGTTCTAAATTCTGACAAGCAGAACAGCGTGGCCCCTGTCACCAACACCGTTCTAAATTCTGACAAGCAGAACAACATGGCCCCTGTCACCCACACCGTTCTAAATTCTGAATAGAGAAATGCCATTTTTATACAGGTATTGCCCTGGTTAAGATTTCTACTACTACGCTGTGAGGAATTTTATTTTAGCAGTTTTCTGTAAAAGCTCCTGTGTGCTCTGCCAGGAAGAGTGTTTTGGCTTCAGTTAAAGATAAAGAACCATGTTGTCCAACTTAGGAATGTTGTGTCAGCCGATTGTAACTCTCTGCCCAGTGGAAGATTTGGGAGAGCTGGGCAGGATCAGATTTCTGAAGGACAGTAATCTGTTTGGGTTCTTTCGGCAGGAGCTGCTGAGCAGACACAAGGGAAGATGCCACAGAATGCCGTTTTAAGGGGAGACCCCGTTGTAAGAGGAGCTTTGTGCAGATGCAGACATCCCACCTCTCCCGGAAGTTCCGGGAGTCTCCCGCATATTAATAGTGGCTCCCTGATGCCCGCAAATTATATACAATGTCCCGGAAATCAATTTTTTTGAGAGAAAGTGAGAGAGAGAGAGTGAGCAAGAGAGGCAGAGCAAGAGCGACCACGAGAGAGAGAGAGAGAGAGCGCGCCCGCGCCATGGCAGCATGTTCCAAAAAAAGAAAATATAAAACGTACGTCACCCCAGACTACACTAAAGTGTACCCTTGCATAATAGGGGTCAAAATAATGACAGTGTTGCTCGCTGCACTGTTTGCAACAGTGACTTTTCTATTGCCCATGGTGGATTAAGACTGTAAAAGACATGTTGAGGTGAGTTTAACAGGTGTCATTCGTTCATTAGCATAGCTAACGTTATTTAAACTAACTGGCCAGCTGCTAAGGAGCTACTCTATTGCAGACATCCCACCTCTCCCAGAGTCTCCCACAAATTGATGGCGCTACCTCCCAGAAATGAGTTTTTGCAGGGTAGGATGTCTGCAGATGAGTGGCTCCAAGGAGGAAACGCCCATACTCCTGAGAGAGCCAGTCCATTTGAGATGGTCTTCGATGGAAGTTCGAACTTTGGCTGGTGCCTTCACACAGAATGTGGGTTCAGTGATTGACTAAAACAATACACTCTGCTACTACAGAAATGAGCTCCAATGTCTATGCACACATTGGACTGGTTTAACTGTACTGGGCCCTTTTATTTTTCTGTAAATGTTTGAAAATCTGGTTGATATATTTCCTTTATGACTTTATGCTGGTGTATGATCTGTTAATTTTCTGGCGAACGATATGTTTACATGGAGCAGTATTTACACATTTAATTGGAACATCCCAACTTTCCCGTTGGGTTGAACCCCAAATCATACCGACCCTAGACGTATATTGCTTATGAAAGGTGGCCTTCTCACCGCTGAGACACATTGCTGTTAGCAGAGTTGGCTAATGAGCTTTGGTGAGAGGGTTGCATACGGAACTGGCTGGCAGGTAAGGATATATTACTAACTATGTCGGAATTGCTCACTTGCAAGAATACAGGTGTTAAGATTCAACAGAAACTTCAAGCTCACAGCCAATGATACTCTGAAGTTAGTAAAGCAATTGTCCCTTAGTTGGTGTATATGCCTTGGATTGCTCATCACGTCTCCGGTCCCCTGCTGTGCAGCGGGAAGCTCCGTTCTTCAAAGACCTTTCTTGCCTGGGCTGTCTGCACAGTATCTGCTGTCTATTCTTGCCTGGATATTACATTAACCCTTGCCTCACCACCATTTCCACAATTTGAGCGGGTAGCTCACACCTGCGTTTTACAGCTTAACTTTTCATGTGTTCATTTTCCGAACTGCCCTCATTGCTGTGTTACCCAGACTGATACAAGGAGAGCAAAGCAGAAGCAGGAAAAGCTTATTGGACAAGGAATCAGGCCTTGGACTAGGCTGGGACTAAGAGTCTGGGCTAGGACTCGGAATCACGCACCGCCAGGGCCAGGACTTGACGTGGTACTTGGAGCTGCCTGGAGCCAGGACTTGGTACTTGGAGCCTCCAGGTAGTGGTGAGCTCTAGACTCGGCCTGGGAACAGTAGACAACGGCTCTTGATTCCCTCTGGTGGGTTAACTGACAGACTCGCCTTGGCGAGGAAACTTTGCAGGCTCGCTTTGGCAAGGTAACTTGACAGAATTGCTCCGGTGAGGAAAGGCGAATTACCGGCACTCGCTTCGGGGGGAGACTAGGCTTACCCGGCCAGATGACATTGGCTCGTAGTACCTTTGGTGACTTTGCAAATGCTCCTGCGCCGAACGGCAGAAAGCCGGAGACTATAAACTTCCGGTTCAGCCTCCAATTGCCTCCAATCACCAAGCCCGAGGGACATGGGAAAACAGGGAACCAAAGGGAAACAGGGAGTCCATGGTCCGGATCGTAACATAAACAAAGTAAATTTAAAGGGACCCTGATCCGGACCATGATACTGTCTATCTATCTATCGCACTGGCTATTTATCTATCCAGCTATTTGCTTGTTCATTCATTTTCAGCCTGAAACATCAACTCTTTATCGCCTCCATAGATGTGGCCAGACCTGCTGAGTTCCTGCAGCATATTGTGAGTGTTACTCAGGTTTTCAAAATGTTTTTAAAAGATAAGCATTGTTTTAACAAGTGCATTACTGCATCTGCATTCTTTTTTGATACCACATCAATTTTTAACAGGTTATGCTGGACTATAATAATTGCCGTACAATACCATAAAGTAAGCGGAAGTTTTTGGAAAGAAATCAGTGGAAACAGCAGATATTACCGAAGGTGCAGCGAGAGGCTCAAAGTGTACAAGGCAGTACTAATTCCCGTTTTGCTGATGACGGAAGGAACGCTGCAGTAAGGAATTGCATTTGGCAGCCAGCTGCCTTTGCTTATACCCCAGCTGTTTACCCTGCTTCTGAGCCAATAGTTTCAATTCGATCATTGTCCGTTTCGCACATGCTCTTCATTGACCTCAGCCCGGCGATCAATACTATCACCTTCTCAAAACTGATCAATCAGCTCCAAGACTTTGGCCTCAATACCTCCTTGTGCAACTGGATCCTGGATTTCCTCACTTGCAGACCCCAGTCAGTTCGGATTGGCAACAACATCTCCTCCATCGTCTCCATCAGCACAGGTACACCAAAGGCTGTGTGCTTAGCCCCCTGCTCTACTCACTTTATACTTATGGCACAGCTCCAATGTCGTATTTAAGTTTGCCGAGTCAAAGGTGGTGATGAATCAGCGTATAGGAGAGGGATTGAAAATCTGGCTGAGCAATGCCACAACAACAACTTCTTACTCAATGTCAGTAAGTCCAACGATCTGATTATTGACTTCAGGAGGAGGAAACCAGAAGTCCATGAGCCAGTCCTCATATGTAATAGCACATGCTAAGTACTACGCTATTGTGGTGCTCATGGCATGTTATAGTTTTTTATGTAGTGCCAATGATATTAAATCCGATTCTGATTCTGAATCCAGCGTCAAAATATGCACATTTATATCTCCACCTCTGGTACAATCAACATATTCCTGACATGGGAAGAGCACTGAGTTTCGAGATTAGCTTTATTTGCCACATGTACATTGAAACATACAGTGAAATGTATCATTTTACATCCAGTCAAATTAAACCAGCAGGGATTGTGCTTGGCAGCCTGAAAGTGTCGTCACGCTTCCCTGTCCCAACATAGCATGCCCACAACTCACTAACCCTAACCGTATGCATTTGGAATGTGGGAGGAAACCCACGTTCATGAGGGGAGCAGACAGGGGCTCTCCTTTTGAGATCCTGATAGTGAACCCTGATAGGGAAACTAAGTTAAACCTGTAAAGTAGATTCGTAAGAAGATTTGTGTTTGGCAATACCTGAAAACTACCTATCTGATGATAAACTTAACCTTGTATTTTGAAAGTGAGACAGATCCCCTCATGTTTTAAGAAGGCAACAATAATCCCAGTGCCGAAAAAGAGCAAGGTGGCATGCCTGAATGACTATCAACCTGTGGCTCTGACATCAATTGCTGTGAAGTGCTTTGAGAGATTGGTTATGGCACACATCAACCACAGCCTACTGGTCAACCTCGACACTTTGCAATTCGCCTACCGGAGCAACAGGTCAACGGCAGATGCCATCTCTCTGGCCCTACATTCCTCCTTAGAACACCTGGAGAATAAAGATGCATACGTAAGGCTCCTTTTCATTGACTACAGCTAGCAACAGACTTCCAGCTTGAGTAAGTCCCTTCAACCACCATCTTCTGTCTTCTATTGCAAGACAGTTCCGAATCCAATCAGCATATTCACCATAGATCCAGGCACAGAGTCTTCAGACTCCTGTACCTCCTTCCTGATGGTAGCAATGAGAAGACAGCATGTCCTGGCTGATGGAGACCCTTAATGATGGATAATGCCTTTTTGAGGCATTGCCTTTTGAAAATGTCCTTAGTGTGGGGTAGGGGTGGGCTAAGAATGCATCCTTGAGAGATGATTGTTCAGTGTTGATTGTCAGCAAGGAGGAGATGTATTATATTTGGAGTGTGAAGGCCCTCAGCCTGTAATTGCTGGAATTTTGAAGAATGGGGGGGGGGGATCTCATTGACAACAGCGTGCGCGGCCTCTCCAGTGATGAATATCTGTTATCTGTCAAGTAGGGCACTGTGCACAATCCTGATTTGATGGAGACAGACGCGAGTGCACAGCAGAACATCTGGAAAACTTCCGAAATGTCTGCTTTGCTACCGCTGCTACTGAGCAGTAACTGGAATCTCTGGAGCTGAAGGCCTCGAAATCCTCGGCTTTGCGTGTTTCAGCGGCCGGAGAGAGGTCGAAGGCGCTCGGCAGAGGATGGCGCTCGGGAGGCTGTATCGGAGAGGCTGGTCGGAAGCTCGGAGTTTTCGGACGGATGGACTCAGGGTCGGCTGTGGTTGGCTGCTTCCAAAGTATCGGCAAGTTGACGGTGCTTGGAGGTTTATGGCAGGGAGTTTCTCCCTTTTGCCGCTGCTATCAGGGACTCGGGGGTCGATCGACTCGGGACTTTGAGACTTTTTTTACTGTGCCCATGGACTGTTCTTTATCAAATTATGGTATTGCTTTGCACTGCTGTAACTATATGTTATAATTATGTGGTTCTGTCAGTGTTAGTCTTTGGTCTGTCTTGTTTTCTGTGATATCACGCCAGAGAAACATTGTATCATTTCTTAATGCATGTATGAATTTCTAAATGACAGTAAAAGAGAACTGAGTGTTCTAATAATCTAAAAACATATTGAATATTAAAAGACCTAGATAGAGTGAATGTGGAGAGGATTTTTCCTGTAGTTGTAGAGTCTAGGTCAAGAAGGCACAACTTCACAATAGAGGGACGTCCATTTAGAATGGAGATGAAGAGGAATTTCTTTAATGTCCTGACAAAGGATTTCGGCCCGAAACGTCGACTAATCTTTTCAACTGATGCTGACTGACCTGCTGAATTCCTCCAGCGCATTGTGAGTGTTCCTTTGACAACAGCATCTGCAGATTATTTTGTGTTTAGGAATTTCTTTAGCCAGTTGGTGGTGAATCTGTGGAATTTGTTGCCACAGGCGGCAGTGGAGGCCAAGTCATTGAGTGTATTTAAGGTGGAGGTTGATAGGTTCTTGATTAGGTAGGGTGTGAAAGGTTATGGGGAGAAGGCAGGCGAATGGGTTTGAGAGGGAAATGGATCAGCCACGATCAAATGACAGTGCAGACTCGATGGGCCGAATGGACTAATTCATGTAGATCTAATCCTACCGTTTATGGTCTTATTCTGAAGCCTTTCAACTTTCATTCTGACTCTGACTGAAGTGAATTAAATTCACACATCATGCACAAGTAGAGTTTCAGAACCAGAATCAGGTTTAATATTATTGGCATATGTCATGAAATATACATTTTAAAAGTAAATTAAATAAGTAGTGCAAAAATAGAAACAAAAAAGGTATTGAGGTAGTGTTCATGGGATCAAAGTCCGTTCAGAAATCGGATGGGAGGGGAAGAAGCTGTTCCTGAATCGTTCAGGCTCCTGTACCTCCTCCTTGATGGTAGCAATGAGAAGAGGGTGAAGAGAGTCCTTAGTGATGGATGACGCCTTACTTAAATGGATATACATCCAGTTAAAGAGAACTATATTAACTGTAATGTATGAATTTTTATTTTCAAAGCGCATTTTATTGGTAACTTGCTAAACAACATAATTCTAATCCATCGCCTTATATAATTGGTGGAATAAATAGATATTGAAGTTAGATTTTATTTATAGAAACTCTTTACACGGAAACAAATAGAAACGTCGCGATTTCCAGTACAATAATACGAGTAATAATACTAGGTACGGCAAAGCATTAAAAGAAATCTACTCCTCCCTCTCGCGTCAAATGATTTCAACAAACGCCACTCCTCCACTTCTGAAGGGCTGAGGAGGAGAAGCGTCTGTGCTCGGCGCTGACTCACTGGAAGCGGACCATGGCTCAAGCATACGTGGACGCAAAAATCCAGGCGGACAAAGTGGTCCTTTTTATCAAAAAGTCCTGTCCTTACTGTGATCTAGCGAAGAACGTGTTTGGAAATTTTGAGTTCAAAAAAGACAGGCTACAGATTTACGACATTGCGGACCATGCCGAGATGAAGGAGATTCAAAATTACTTGGAAAGTATAACCGGAGCCAGGACGGTGAGTTTATTTCTTTAATTAAAAAAACGCCGTCTTTTCGCTCACTTCGGGTTTACGTTTCTCATCTTCATTTTATTTTCTAGTATGGTTAAAGGAAGCTGTAAGCTGTTCTTCGGGCCTTCAGTATCATTATGCAGCATAATGAGTGAAAACGGCAAATGGCGAGTTGCCATTTGGAGACAGACGGGGGATCCCGGTCAACAGCGATCGTCAGTAGGCTGGAGTAACCACTGCCCGGCCCACTTTATCTCCATGCCTTTCATCCTCTGAGAAACGACTTGCAATTTCAACCCGGTTTTTAAAGCAGTAGGAAATCTGTAAGGCGAATCACAGAGCGAGCCGAGGCACACGGATCTCGATAGTCGGCGTAGAATCCTGTCTGAGACTGCGATCTGATTTCCTGTCGCATTTGGAGATACTGCTGCCGGGGGGGAGAGTTCGTCGGAAGGGCGACTCAGGACTGGGTGGGCTTCTCACGGTTCGCTCACCCCTTGGTACCGGGTTCCCGTCCCTCAGCTACCAGTGGACGGCTTCTCCGGTCGTGCTGCTTGAATCCTCCCCCCTGCCAGTCAATCTTTCTAGTGTGGACACCATTAACTCTGAAATTCTCTGAAGCAGGGGTTCCCAACCTTTTTAATGCCGTGTGCCCCCTGCCATTAACCGAAGGGTCTGCGGACCCCCACTTTGGGAAGCCCTGCTCTAAAGCAACACACATAAAATGCTGGAGGAACACAACAGGTCAGGAGATGCATAAAGAGTCGTCGTTTCGGGCCATCAGTCCAGACTCCAACTCGAGATCTTTTTGCACTGTCACTTCGTTATCAACCAGACGCGTGTCTTAGTAACTCGTGAGTCGGGACTGGAAGTGACGCCGGAGGCGAATCTAAAATAACTTGCTTAACCACACATTGAATTTAGGCGCTTGAAATGTACAAGGCGGGGTTAGAAATGGGCGGTGTAGAAGGTAGTGAAAAAGTTACAGGGGAATCTTGATCAGCTCGGTATGTGGGCTGAGGATTGGCAAAGGGGAAATGTGAGGTCTGGCATTTTGGGGATCAACCCAGGGTAGGACTTGTACAGTGAATGGCAGGGCACTGGGGAGTGTTATGGAACAGAGGAGTGCAAATGCATAGTTTAGTGAAAGTGGCATCTGGGGGAAGACACCCAGAGGGGGCACAGTAGCGTAGTGGTTAGAGCAATGCTCTACAGTACCAGAGACCCAGGTTCAATTCCTGCCACTGCCAGCAAGGAGTTTGTACTTTCTCCCCGTGTCTCCAGTTTCCTCCCAAAGTCCAAACCTTCTCATAGGTTGTTCTCACTAGAGAGTAGAATACTACAGCACAGCACAGGCTCTTCGTCCCTCGATGTTGTGCCGACCCATATATTCCTTAAAAAAAACGTACTAAACCCACACTACCCCGTAACCCTCTATTTTTCTTTCATCCATGTGCCTGTCCAAGAGGCTCTTAAATACCCCTAATGTTTTAGCCTTCACCACCATCCCTGGCAAGACATTCCAGGCACCCCCAACCCTCTGTGTGTAAAAAAAAGTTACCCCTGATGTCTCCCCTAAACTTCCCTCCCTTAACTTTGTACATATGCCTTCTGGTGTTTGCTGTTCATGCCCTGGGAAACAGGTACTGGCTATCCACCCTATCTATGCCTCTCATAATCACAGTCCAAAGATGTAGCAGCTGGGCATCGTAAGACATCCTTCGACAAATCGGGGGTTGTTGGGTGGTGCAGCTCAAAGGGCTGGGAGGGTCTGCTCCTTGCTGTATCTCAATAAATCAAATTAAGAACATAAGATGAGATATTAACCTCAATATGTTAACTCTAACTAAAGAATAAGAACACATTTGGCATGGTGGATTTCATCACTCAGTACAGGAGTTGAGAGATTACCTTGCAGGTATTTAGGATGTTGGTGAGGCTGCACTTGGAGTTCTGTGCATAATTTTGGTCACCCTGTTAAAGAAACAATGTTAAGCGTGCAGGAAAGGTTTACTTGGATGTTGCCTCAACTTGGGAGTCTTGAGTTACAAGGGAGTTTATTCCCCAGAATGTAGGAGATCGAGGGGTGACCTGATAGAGATATTAAAGATCGCGAGGGGCAACAGGCAGGGTGAAAGCACAGTCCTTTTCCCAGGGATCAGGTTGCTAAGACAAAAAAGAGTGGAGGTTGAAGGTCAAAGGTGAGAGATTTAAAAGGGTTGCAAAGTGTGGTTTCTGTTTGGAACAAGCTACCAGAAATGGTAGTTGAGCACCATAGCAACATTTAAAAGTTATGTAGGTAAGATGAAGGTCTCAGCCCAAAACATTGACTGTTTTCATTTCCAGAGATGCTGAGTTCCTCCGGCACTTTGTATGAAGTACATGAACAGGAGAGGTGTAGAGGGCAACTGGCCTTTGGCCAACCGTGGGCAGGTGGGACTAGCTCGCTGGGCAACATAGCATGGACAATTTGGGCCGAGGGACCTGAAACCGGGCTGTATGACTCCGTAACTATGTGAACAGCCGGCATGGTAGTGTAGTGGTTCGCACAGCACTTTACAGTACCAGCGATGCCGGTTCAATTCCTGCCACTGCCTGTGAGGAGTTTGCACGTTCTCCCCTTGGCCACGTGGGTTTCCACCCACAGGCCAAAGATGTACCAGTGGGCAGGTTGATTGGTCATTGTAAATTGTCCCCATGTTAGGACTAGGGTTAAATCAGAGGTTGCTGGTTTGCAGACTCGAAGGGCTGGGAGGGTCTGTTCCCCCCTGTACCTCTAAATAAAATAATAAATAAATAAATTCATTGCACACACAAGAGATTCTGCAGATGCTGGAAATCCAAAGCAACACACACACAAAATGCTGGAGAAACTCAGCAAGTCAGGCAACATCTATGGGAGTGAATAAACAGTCGACGTGTCAGGCTGAGAACTTTCTTCAGGACTCATTAGTCTTTTGTGTAATCCAATCACAAACAAGAGAAAATCTGCAGATGCTGGAAATCCAAGTAACTCACACAAAATGCTGGAGGACGTTTCGGGCCAAGACCCTTCAGCAGTATCCTTTTACACTTGTATGTGAAAGGGGTTGCCACTATGCAGTTCCTTCTAAGATACATTGTAGTGAAAATGATTTGCTTATCAGCTACAAGTTGCCTTTTTATTGCTAGAATGGTGGAACGTGCCATTCAGATACTGTTACAGCTTATTCAGATAACGTTGTGGCCTGGTATTTCACCAGAAGGCAATATCTCTGTCAATGACTTAAAACGTGAACTGATAAGAGCAAGAGCAGGCCTTCTGACCCTGCCTTGCCATTCAATATAGTCACGGCTAATCTGCCCCAGGCCTCACTTCACCTCTCTGCTACTTCCCCCAGAGTCCTCAATTAGCTGATCTCTCAAAACCTTGCCTTCTTCCTCTAAATCTCAGTGGTTAGCACAACGCTTTACAGCATTGGCAACTGGGGTTCAATTCCTGCCACTGTCTGAAAGGAATTTGTACGTCCTCTCGATGACCATGTGGGTTTCCTCTGGGCATTCTTGTTTCCTCCCACATTCCAAAAAGGCAGGAGTGAGTAATTTCTGGGCATGCTCTGTTGGCATGGAAACATGGTGACATGCGCAGATTGCCCCCCCCCGCACATCTCTGGACTGGCTGCGTCATTGACGCAAGTGACACATTTCACTGTTTGTTTCAATGTGTCGATGTACATGTGGCAAATAAAACTAACCTTATCTATTATGAACTAATTGTCTAGTAACTCACCCCTAGTTGGCAGCATTTAAGACATTCTACACAGCCACGTCAATCGGTTGTGTCTGTCTCTGAAATTTATAGCAGATTTGGTGCTACCGAGGCTGGTTCTCCAGGCGAGCACCTATTCAGCTAATTGGCATACACTTATCACTGTTAAACGCACAGACAAAATGCTGGAGGAACTCAGCAGGCCAGGCAGTATCTATGGAAAAGAGCACAGTCGAGGTTTCAGGCCGAAGCCCTTTGTCATTACTGTTATCCTGTGGAGGTACTCATCGTTACTTTCATTAGTTAAATGCACGTTACACCTGCAGCAATGAAAGGTCTCCATCTCCGTCTCCCTTTGGCCATCCATCACACACAGACATAGAAGGATTCTTCATTGCAGTTTCTGGAACAGTTTTGTTTGACCAGTCAGGGCTGTTAGCCCTGAGCTGAACCCCCAAGCCTGGATGACTGGCGGACCACTAGAACTTATCACTGCACGTATTACTGTTGTCCTGTGCTGTGCTTGTCACTACATTGGGTAGTTCAGATTCTATCTGCAGCTGAATCAGATCTTGTAGCAAATTGGTCTCCAAACCCAGTACCAACTAGATCCTGCCAATTCCAATTCTACTGAAATCCTTTGACAGCAGTCGGGTATGCCATGGCAAAGCTGAAACATCTGTCAAAGCACCTTAAATGACAGGCCATCTGATAGTCACTTGCAGTACTGTGTTCCTTTGTGGTTGCCCCATTATGGAAAAGATGCGGAAGTTTTAAAGACGATCTAAATCTCAGAGGAGATTTAACAGGATGCTGCCTGGATTAGAGAGCCTGTTTTGTGAGGATAGGTTGAGCGAGCTAGGATTTTCTCTTTGGAGAGAAGGAGGATGAAAGGTGACTTGGTAGAGGTGTTTTTAAATTAAAAGTCTGTCACGAGCCTTGTGGCCCATCAGGCTGGTGCTTATGCCGGTTTCTGTGGCGTGAAGCAACTGAGAGTACGAGACTCCGCCCCCCCCCCCCCCCCCAGATGGGATGCCAGTCTATCGTGAGGTTAACCTCCAGCATTTGCCGGTACCCATTCTCAGCTGGGTAGACTGGAGCATTGTGTGGGTAAGTACCTTGCTCAAGGACACACACTCTACCCCAGCCGAGGCTCGAACCCATAACCTTCAGATCACTAGTCCAACGCCCTAACCACTTGGCCACGCGCCACACTTGATAGAGGTGTACAAGATGATAATAGGCAGAGATAGAGTGGACAGCAGAGACTTTATACTCAGGAAGGAAAATGGTTAATTCAAGAGGGTAGAACCTTAAGGTGTAGGGGGGAATATCAGAGGTAGTTTTCTTTACCCAGAATGGTAGGGGTGTGACATGTGCTGCTAGGGCTAGTGTAAGAGATAGATACATTAGAGACATTTCAGATAGAGACTGCTTCTTCAGCCCATCACCCCTACTGGGGCATAGGCCACTGACAGCAGCTGGCAGTCCTCAGTCCTGGGGCAATCTTTCAAGTTTTCCCAGGTGTGGCCCATCTTCTTTGTGTGTCCTTCCTCTTCCAGCGATGAGGTCTTTGGAGCTTCTGTTAGTGTATCTGTAGCTCTGGGTTTTTGCCGGGGGTTGCTAGGCCCATGTCCAGTCCTCCTCTCACAGCTGGGCGTGGAACCGTCCATCGTGGAGAAAGGACTCAGAGTAGGATAAAATGTTGCACAACATTGTGGGCCAAAGACCCTGTACTGTGCGGTACTTTTCTATGTTCTAACAGTCAGTGCTGCCAAACGTACATTATTAAATTAACAGAAATTTCAAAAGGTACAAATCAGAATCTTAAATAGTCAAATAATCCAATAATTTTTTTTAAATTACCTGAGACATGTGCTTTTCCCGTGTCTCCACATGGTTACAACAAGTAGTTGTCAAACTTCTCCCAGACCGTACCCAACTGGGGTTCATGAGGAGTTTCGGATCGGTTTACAGTCAGCAAACATCAGGGCAGGAATCGTCCTGGATTTTTCAGGCCTTGCCCGTTCGTGCAGGAGTTCTGAACATTTTCACAATTGTGTTGGGACATGCTGGTGTTTCTCAGGGAAATGCAGACTTTTGGCATGGGAGATGATTGTGGTGTAAATGATTGGCTTCAGGTCAATCTAATGTACAGTAGATCTTGTTGATGTGCATTTCTGACTGGGATATGCCATGGTATTTACTCACCTGGGTCAGGAAAATGGTCTGTTTTTTCTGGCACTAAAATGGCTTTGGCAATCTCCCTAACACTATTTCCAAATGCTCGTTCTAAAAAAAAGTGTTGGTACCACTACCCTTGTTGTTTAATTACCTTTGTTATGTGTCATGTTGTATAGTCTTCTGGCAATCATAGTCTTTTCATCCCCATCGTTGTTCTTGGAAAATTTCTCTACAGAAGTGGTTTGCCTTATTCTGGTCAGTGCATTTACAAGATGAGTGACCCCGGTCATCAACTCTCTCAACAGATTGTCTGATTGTCAGTGGTTGCATAACCAGGACTTGTGATGTGCACCGGCTGCTCATCTGACCATCCACCACCTGCAGCCATGGCTTCACGTGACTCTGATTGGGTGGAGGGGGCTAAGCAGGTGCTACACCTTGCCCAAGGGTGACCTCTAGACTAGCAGAGGGAAGGAGTGCCTCGCACCTCCTTTGGTAGAGATATATCTCCACCCTTCCACCGAATACTGTATCTCTAAATAGATAATGCCTAAAAGAGACAACTCAACAATTGTTTCATTAAGTCAAATGTTTAATCCATGGCATTAAATATCAAGCATCATCAGAAAAGCTTTAAGATAACCACAAACCACAGAACGATAGCCCCTTTCTCCTGATTTAATGCTTGTGTTGCCTGTGAGATACTGTGATTAGAACGGCAGGAAAAGGTGTTGGTAAATCAGGGCCATTGTTTTTGCTTGACACCCTTGCTGGCTGCTTTAGCAAATTGCACTGGGATTCACCAAATGAAAGTCGGTTGAAAAACAAAACAAAAAACTCGCAGATGCTGGAAATCCTGAAATAAAAAATCAAAATTGCAAGAGATACTCAGATCTCTTGTCTCTCTCCATGGAAATAACATTTAGAAACAATGAATTCTGTCAGTGGTGGTCTCTGGGAGCCATTCTTTGCAGTGTAAACGCAGATCAACTTTGATACAAGAATGTGGGAGGCAGGAACCACTGAAGGATACAGCAAGCACTGCGGCAGACGATTCAGATTCAGATTAATTAATTTATCACATGTACATTGAAACACCCAGTGAAATGTGCCATTTGCATTAACAACCAGCACACCCAAGGGTGTGCTGGGGGCAGCCCACAAATGTTGCCACACATTCCGGTGCCAACATAACATGCCCGCAATGTTTCACAGAACAACGCAAGCAACAGCAAAGCCAAAAAACAAAACAGAAGTAAAATAAGCCCCTTTCCCCCTGCCCACACCAGCCCACACCCTCAAACATCCAGGTAAGCCACTGACCCCAGAGCAGACCGCCTCCGGGCCTCCACTCCTTGGCTCTGGAATCTCAGACTTGCTGGCATCCCACCTCCAAGCTCGGATTTCATCCCAAGCTGGTTTTGTCCTCCGACCCCTATGACCCAGGCCCCTCATGTCTCCTTCTGACCTCGTGACTCCAGAAACCTGCCCTTCCAACTCCCCCCTTACCTCTGAAGCCACAAGGAGAGGTAACAAGCCCAGGGTAATAATGTTCAAAACATGTCATCTCTGCTTCCAACATGATGCACTAGCATCTTCCCCAGTCCAAAACTAATTCTGCCCAATGAACCATGTGCCGTTCATCTTGCACTAACTGGGAATATATTCCAGAGCGCCCACAGTGGTTTAGCATTAATAATGGAAGCTGCTCCAAGCTCCGTTGATGAAATTATGATGAAAGATCGTTGACCGAAAACATCAGCCGTGTTGCTCTTTTCGTGGTTGCTGACCCGTTGAGTATTTCCAGCATTTTCTGTCAAATTCCAACCGGTACCAGTGTCACATGGGGCTCTGTCTTTAGAAACAACCTGATGTTGTTTTGCAAATTTCTACAGGTGAACCGTAGAGAGAATTCTAACTGGCTGCATCACCACCTTGTTTGGGGGGGGGGGAGTGGAATTGGTGGGGGCTACTGCACAGGGTTGAAATAAGCTGTAGAAAGATGTAAACTCGGTCAGCTCCATCATGAGCTCTAGGCTCACCAGCATCCAGGACATCTTCAAGGAGCAATGCCACAAAAATGTGGCATCCATCATGAAGGACCCCTATCACCCCACCAGGAAGGAGATACAGGAGCCTTCTGTGCAATTCAGGAACAGCTTCTTTCCCTCTGCCATCAGGTTTCTGAATGGACATTGAACCCATGAATACTACCTCACTACTTTTTTTTTTCCTTTTGCACTAATATTATATATATATTAGTTTTTATTACGTATTGCAATGTACTGCTGCCACAGAACAAATTTCATGACGTATGCTGACGATATTAAACCAGATTCTGATGTGTTAGTCCTTTCATCAAAGGCTTTCTGAAAGTCCCGTTGGAACAGTTTATTGGGTTCCCTTCACTCATTAATCTCATGGCTTCCTTGTAACAAAACTTAAATTAGTTTTGTAGTTTTATTGTTCAAGATTGTTTAATGTCATTTCCTGTACACAGTTGTAAAGGAGGACAAAATGATTGTTACTCCAGGTCCCATGCAGCACAAAAAAAATCCAATAAGATAAAAAACACAATAATAACAAAAAAAAAACACATACATGCATAACACGAAGAATTCTGCAGATGCCGGAATTTCAAGCAACTTTGATGTGTGTTACATAAATGCGTAAAATAGCTTCTATACATAAATTGTATGTCCATAAAGTGATTCCAAGCACAGGAGTGTCTGTACATAAGGTGAGTGACAAGAAATGATGAAGTAGTAGTGTTGGAGGGGTGGGTTTGTGGGTGGAGGTGTTGAACAGCCTTACTGCTTAGGGAAAGTAACTGTCCTTGAGTTGTGTGGTCCTCCCTGTGGGGCAAGCAGTTCATGAGCAGGGTGGGTGGGATCCTTCATGATGTTACTGACCCATTTCCAGCACGTTTCTGTATATATGTCCTTGATGGCAGGTAGGCTGGTGCTAGTGATGCATTGGGCAGTTTTGACTACTCATCGTAGAGCCTCCCTGTCTGCTATAGTGCAGTTTTTATACCAAGTAGTGATGCAGTTTGTTAAGATGCTCTTTACTGTGCAGCTGTAGAATGACATGAATATGGATGTGCATAGTCCAGCTCTCTTCAGCCGCTTCAGAAAGTAGAGGCATTGGTGGGCTTTCCTGATTGTGCAGACATGTTCTGGGACCACGAGAGGTTGTGTGAGATCTGCACTCGCAGGAGTTTGAAACTGCTTGCAGTTTCCACTGCTGTGCCACCGATGTGGAGTGGAGTATGGGTGCAGTGAGTTCTCCTGAAGTTGATAACCATCTCCTTTGTCTGCTGACATTGAGGAACAGCTACAAGATAATTATTAATAGCTGTGCTGAGTTTTGTGAGTAGCACCTTCTCTCACTCACTGTTCAATGTGGATGTTCCAGGGATCCCTTAAAGCATGTGATGGTTAAGCCCGTAGTTTCCCAGCTCTGTTCCCATCTCTTTTTAAAATAAGAATTACATGTGCTATATTCCATTTGAGGAAAATGTCCATTCAATCTCTTGAGTTTATGGTTGAGGGGCTCACTGAAGTCTTCTCTCCCCCTTAATGTTGGTCCACATCTTTGTGGACATCAAGAGATGTGCCTCAAGACGATGAAACCATCACTAAGGACCCTCATCGTCCAGGACCATTAATACCATAGGGGAGGAAGTACAGGAGGCCAAGACTCTCACTCAACAATTTAGGAACAGCTTCTTTCCCTCCACCATCAGATTTCTGGACTGTCCATGAAGGCATGAATATTACCTGGCTATTCTGATTTTAGTACTTCTATTTTTGTCATGCATAGATTTTTATGTCTTTGCATTTCACTGCTGCCACAAAATAACAATTTTGCATCGTATGTTGGCAATAATAAACCCGATTCTGATCAGATTTATTATCAGTTATTTACCATTTGTTGGACCATTTATTACATTTTAACCATAGTCAGTTTGACCCTTACCATTTTGAGTATGACGACACCTGTGGGCTGCCTGCAGTACATATTTGGACAGTGCTGGTCATAGAAGCAAAGGACACATTTAACTGTATGCTTCGATGTACTTGTCACATGTAGAGCTAATCTGTCTTTAATCTCCGACAGCATTAGTAATTGTACCAGTCTGAATAATACTGATTGCTACTGTTTGACAGGAGAGCCAAATAGAATCAAGACTGTATTCGCTGTGTACAGGTATTTCTGATTAAATATAACAGTTCTGATCTTATTACAGGTGCCCCGTGTATTCATTGGGACTAAGTGTGTGGGAGGTGGTTCTGACGTTAAGCAGCTCCACGAGTCTGGAGCGCTGAAGGAGAAGCTCATTGCCATCGGTGCCTTATCGTCCGAGGTAAGATTGAGGACTAAGGCTTTGTAAGGCCTTGGTCAGACTCCAGTTGGCGGCTTGTGAGCAGTCTTAGGCCCCTTACCTGGGAAAGGATGTGGGGAAGCTCCAGAGAAGAATCACGAGAAGTATCCTGGGTCTTAAAGGGTTAACATATGAAGAGTGTTTGATGTATGATCTTATTCCAATGGCTTGAAGTTTCCATTTGCAAAACTGGTAGTTCCATGCATGGTGGCCATGTTGTTTTGGCACTGGAATGTGTGGCGACAATTGCGGGCGACACCCAGTACATGGGTGTGCTGCACCCAGTAAGAACATGGGCGTGCCGCTTGTTAATGCAAATGATGCATTTCACTATGCTTTGATGTAAATGTTCAAAGTAAATTTATGATCACATATATGTCACCTGAGATTAATTTTCATGTTCGACAAATCCATAATAGAATATTTAACCATAATATAATCAATGAAAGAACACAGTTTCAGGCCACTGGAATAAAACTATATGACCTCAAATGCTCCTCACATGTTAACCCTTTCATTCCTGGAATGATTCTCATGAACCTCCTCAGGACCCTCTCCACATGCTATTAATGAACCTGAATCTGCAGCAGTCAGAAAGTTTGAAAATCTTATGCAATTACAGATCCAACCCCAGATGTTTCTACAATAATTAAGACCATTAGACATAGGAGTGGAATTGGGATATTCGGTTCATTGAGTCTCCTTGACATTCAATCATGTCTGCTTTATTCCCCTTTCATCCCCATTCTCCTGCCTTTTGTAACCTTTGTTGCCCTTGCTAATCAGGAATCTAGCAATCTCCACTTTAAATATACCCAAAGATCTAGCCTCCATAGCAGTCTGTGGCAATGAAATCCACAGATTCACCACCCTCTGGCTAAAGAAGTTCCTTCTTATCTCTGTTCTAAAGGATGTCCTTGTATTCTGACTCGTCCTAGACTCCCCCACAATTGGAAACATCCTCTCCCTGTCCAGTCAATCTAGGCTTTCCAATTTTTGACAAGTTTCAATGAGATTTCCCTCCCCCCACCCCCACGTTCTTCTAAACTCCAGCAAGGACAGGCCCAGAATCATCAAACACTCCTCATACATTAATGCTTTGATTCCCAGGATCATTCTCATGAACTTCCCCTCGACCCTTTACAACGCCAACACATCCTTTCTCAGATAAGGGGCCCAAAATTGTTCACAATACTCCCAAGTGCAGTTGGACCAATGCCTTAACATTACAAACTAGTCTTAGTAGTTGGTCTCTACCTGAACTACACTGGTGGATCATGAATTTCCTGCATTTTACTAATATAGCAATAGGAAATTTGCTCAAGGACTTTTAGTTACCTAGATCTAATTTGCAGCAACCCGTGTTCTCAGTTCTATCTAGTTATCTATCTATTTAGTTAGTTAGCTATGTACAATTTGCTGTTATTTGCACATTGGTTGTTAGTCTTATGTATAGATTTTTATAAATTATATTTCTTTACTTTCCTGTAAATGCCTGTAAGAAAGTGAATCTCAAGATAGTATATGGTGACATCCACTTACTTCAAGGATAAATTTACTTTGAACTTTGACATTGTGCAGGAAAATCGAAATAAAGCTGCAGTTGCTGAAAGTCCGAAATAAAACCAGAAAATACTGGGAACAATTTTGTGGAGTGAGGGGATTAGCATTTCAATTGAAGACCCTTCATTAGATGGGGAATAAGAAAATAAGTTCGTTGAAGGTTGGAGAAGGGGCTGGGAAGGAATGGATAGGACAAAAGAAATATCTCTAGCATGAGGTCATGGTTGCCACGGAGATAAGCTGCTGATAAAGGAATGGATAGGACAAAAGGAGTATCTCTAGAATGAGGTCGTGGTTGCCATGGGGATAAGCTGCTGATGAAGGAATGGATAGGACAAAAGGAGTATCTCTAGAATAAGGTCATGGTTGCCACAGAGATAAGCTGCTGATGAAGCAACCTGGTGGGTGTGTTAATGTGGGCAGTTAGAATTAGTACAAGATCTGCGAGATATGGGCAGTTAAAGGAAACACAAGCCAAGGAATTTGGATGGTGCAGTAGTCAGTGTTAATGGACAGAAAAACTGAGTCACTGTGACAGATGGTTTTTTAGTGCAGAACTGGATAGTCATGGTACAAACAAGTTACTTGTTGAATTCAATACTGGATGTGGAAGGCTTGGATGTCTTATTATAGAAGGTGAGGCACTGTTCTTTAAGCCTTTAAGAATCACCTTCAGCATTCTGGAGATGAAGGGCATATTCCCTTCCCAATTTTGTGGCCAGCCTTTCATTCTTCAGCAGCCATTACCCTTTTTATGACACTACCCCCATACATACTGAAAATTCCAAACCAAAAATGCAGATGCTGGTAATCTAAAAAACACAGAAAATGCTGGAAATGCACACCAGCGGAAATGCACACCAGCAGAACTGCCTCACTTATCCTTTCTTGCCCTTCCCTTTCACCATCCTGTGATCTAAACAGGCCCTTCCAGGTGAACACAAGAGATTGTGCAGATGCTGGAAATACAGAGCGACAACCACCTGAGTCCTGATGAAGTTTCTCAGCCCGAAATGTCAACTGTTTATTCCTCTCTACAGACGCTGCCTGACCCAGATGTAACGAGACATCCCACCTGTTATACTGGAAAGCCTCGGCTGATAAAGACAAGCACACTGTGTGCTGCCTTACCATTCTCTTTACCTGTTTTACCATTTTCAAGGAATGATATACTTGGTCTCTCTGTCCTACAGCATTCCCCAGGGCTCTGCATTCACTGTGTATGTCCTGTCCAAGAATGCGTCACTTTACACTTCTCCAAGTTGACTTCCATCTGCCATTCCTTTGCCCTTCTTCCCAGTTAATCTGGATCCTGTTGAAATCCTAGTCAACCTTCTTCAAGCTCCACCACACCACCAATTTTGGTGTCAACTGCAACTTACAAGTTGTTGCATCTAAAGCCCTATCCAAATCATTAATATACACAATGAAGAATAAGGGACCTGCAGCACATCACTGGGTTGAAGATGTGCTCAAGATAAACAAGTGAAACAAGTAGCTGAGTGGGTCACTGTTTTGAGGAAATTCCAGGCCATCGAATATGTTGTATAGCAGGAATGAATTTTCTCTTCATTGTATTGTTCACGACTCTAATGCCAAAAAAAAACTAAGAAACCCCTTAACAAAGAGATGTTCCCAATTACTTTACTGGAGGAAAACAATTTCTCTTTTCAAAATACTGCAAAGTTCAACTCAACAAATATACAATTTCCTATAATGTCACACCACAAGTGTTATTAACATTCTCTGCATAACATACTATGGTGAGTGAAACATAATTGGCTGTTTAAAATCGGTGTGTTCATAGTTCAGGTGGGTGGTGGTGATGCACAGTATTTTAATTGTTTTTCCAATTACAAAACCATTGAAATATGGAGGAGAGAACAGACAGAAATACAATGTTTGGCAACTAATGTTAACTGAGGGTTTGTACTGCTTGCCTGTTGGAATCATGCTCCTATACTCTCCAGGAATCAGAGATATTCAGCAGGCCACCAATACTCTCCTTCACATTAGCAACTAAAGATTAGTTTCTAACTCATTCTCCAGTTTAATCTTTGCCAGAACAGTTCACATCTCACATCTCTTCCCTCTTGTTTCCAGATTATCTTTAAAAGTTTAATTCTCTCCTAATGCAAACACTTCCTAAAGGAATCTATGCTCCAAAAGCCACTGCATTATGTAAAACTTATTCTAAACCTTCTCATTCCTGAGGAATTTTATTGAAAATCCCTGGTTGTAGATCCCCTCAAAGAGAAAAAAATACTCCTTATTCTGTATTAACTTTGTATTCCAGAAGTTCCAATTACTCAGTACACATCAAATCAAAGAAAAAAATAAATTAATGCTTTGAATCTGGTCCCTCTAGACTAGTGTTTAGTTTAAATTTAGTTTAGTCTAATGTTTAGTTTGTAATCCCTTTCTGAGGTCTTCTGTTGACTATATATTTGAAACATAAACATATAGCCTATTTATAGTCTATAGTCTTCTATAGACCATATATTTGAAACATTAACATTTTTTATTTGAATCCTTGACCTAGAACTAATCTATGCATTTCTATTTTATTTTAACAAACTGGCTGATTTCTATTATTCCAATGACAGCAGGATTGTAAACACGAGATTCTACAAATACTGGAAATCTTGAGCAATACACTCAAACTGCTGGAGAAACTTGGCAGGTCTGGCAGCATGTGTGGAGGGGAATAAACAGTCAACGTCTTGGGCTGAGACCCTTCATCAGGATTATTCCTCTTAACTCCCTCCAGGCTCTTGCCTCCACCTCTCACCCCCACCTCAGCAGGTTCCACCCATCACCTCCCAGCCTGTTTCAATCTCCAGCGCCTCTCTACACTGGCTATCATCCCTTCAGACTCTCAGTCCTGATGGAGGGTCATAGCCCGAAGGGGTTCCCAACTTTTATGCCATGGACCAATACCATTAAGTAAATGGTCCAAGGACCCCAGGTCTAGAACCCCTGAGTCGTTAACAGATGCTGCTAAACCCCACTGAGTTCCTCTCACAGAGGAGATGGAGTGCGATAGAAAGAACACACACACACACACACACACACACACACACACACACACACACACACACACACACACAGTGTGCTGGAGGATCTCAGACACACACACACACACACACACACACAGAGTGCTGGAGGATCTCAGCAGGACAGGATAAACAACCAACATTTTGAGCCGAGACGCTTCACCTGAAAACCTGATGAAGGGTCTCAGTTTGAGATAGCGACTGTTTATTCCCCTCCACAGACGGTGCCACACTTGCCCAGTTCCTCCAGCAGTGTGTATGCCTGCTTGCGGTTGCTTTTCTGCAGCAATAGTTTGATACTTCCTCAACAAGGATGCAGAAATGCATAAACTTACAGCGAAGAGAGCCACGTGCTCATTGTGGTCATGCTAGCCAGAAGTAAACTTTACATTAATTCCACTTCTCAGTCCTTGGTCTATGGCTCTTTGGGCACTTTTAAATGTAACGAGCATTTCACTTCCATCAGCCTCTTAAGACAGTGAGTCCAGATTCCACCCACCTGATCCCTTTCTTAATCCTTGTGCCAATTAACTTTGAATATATGGCCCTGAGTGACTGACCTCCTCAATAAGGGATCTAGGACCTTTCGGAGTCTCCTCGTTCATTATCCCTCAGTAAAAGGTCCGCTCTGATTTCTTTGTTCTGAAGAGTACAACACACAGCCCATCCATCCTCTTGTCCATGTCACTGATTCTCCAGCCCTGGCAACATGCATATCCCTCTTCAGCATCGGTCCCCACCTATCGCATTTACGCAATAGAGTGGAGACCAGAAATGTACACAGTCCTCGAACTGTGACCTAACTTTAAACACTAAACCATCACTGTAATACTACACGAACAAGAACCGATTTGAGGGGATTGTCGTTGATAATGGAAATGGAGGGGGTTTTCATTTCTGGTAAAGAGAGTTTCCTCTAGCCAAAGTAAAATTCTGTAAACCACTGGGTGAAAATGATTCCAAGGCGACATCCTCAATGTTGGTAGCTATCTCTGACATCTGAACTTTGTAACATCAAAATCTGAGATGAGCAGGTCAGTTGTCTGCACATTTACCCCTCTATCAATCCAATGAATCACAATGGACAGATGCATCGAAGTTAGAAGCAAAACCCATTCACCCGATTGGGGCCGTCAAACTAGACTTAAAAATTAGGTGCAGGTCAGTGAATATAGAAGCTGGCTGGTGGTGTAGTGGCATCAGCGCCAGACTTCAGAGCGAAGGCTCCCGAGTTCGAACCCAGCCGGCTCCCAAGGCACGCCTCCCATCCGTGCTGGGTTGAGCGTTGAGCTAGCAACTTGACCTCATAAAAAATAAATTGCCTGCTACAGAAACATCAACAGCAAAAAGTTGATGGCCTGTGCTCTCTTGTGAGTTTAAAGGCAATTTCTCTTCTCTTCTCTTCAGTGAATATAGAACAATACAACACAGTACAGGCCCTTCGGCCCACAATATTGTGCTGACCTTTTGATGTACCCTAAATTAATCTAACCCTTCTCTCTCTCTCCCTCGTCTGGATGAAGGGACTTGGCCTGAAACATCAGCTGTCTTTCCCCTCCATCAATGGTGCCCAAGATGCTGATTTCCTCCAGCATTTTGTGTCTCTCCACCCCCCCCACCCCCACATGGCTTATCGTCCATGTGCCTATCCAAGAGTCTCCTAAATGTCCCTAATGTATCACCACCCCTGGCAGCACGTTCCATGCTCCCAACACTCTGTGGGGGCGGGGGGGACTTGCCTCTGACATACCCCCTACAGTACTGTAAAATTATGCCCTCTCAAATTAGCTATTTCCACCCTGGGTATAAAGACGCTGGCTGTCTTGTATCTTGATACAAGGCTATCGATTTTAACCGATGTTTCAGTTACATACTCTGCCATCTTCACTAGATGTGACCCGGCATCATCCCCGATGAAGATGGCAGAGTTTGTCATTGAAACGTTGGTTAAAATCAATACCTGGATGCCTGCCGAGAGTTAATCCTAATGAATGTTATATCTCAATATAATTGTAATGTAATTCTAGCTGTGGTATAAACCAGGAGGTTTCCAGGAACCTCTCGGTTAATGGTAGGGGGCCATGGCATAAAAGAGGCTGGGAACCTCTGTTGTAAACATTAACACTATAACACTCATTTTTCAGAATGAGCTTCCTGTTGTCTGATCTAGTTCATAGGGAATATGAAGGGAGATTTGATAGAGCTATACAAAAGTATGAAGGGCCTACTTAGGGTAAATACAAGCAGGCATTTTCCACTGAGATTGGGAACTAGAGGTCATGGGTTAAAGGGTGAAAGGTGAGATATTTAAGGAGAACCTGAAGGGGAACTTCTTCACTTGGAGGGCAGAGCAAGTGTGGAATGAGCTACCAGTGGAAGTATTGGACACTGGTTTGATTTCAATATTTAAGAGACATTTGGATAAGGATGTGGATGGGAGGGCTGTGACCCTTGTGTGGGCAACATAACAGATTGGTACAAACTAGATGAACCAAAGGGCCTATTTCTGTGCTATAGTACTCTACAAGGTGTGGAGTTCTGACATGAACATAAACTACTTCTCTTCAATAATTAAAACTGGATATGTTTTTTGATATGTATCATTCTTTATACCTATCTAATTCCTACCAGAAAGTTGAATAAGAAGGTATGCAAAATGCCTTTCTTCACATTTGATGGGCAGGGCCAATAAATCCATCACTGAGTAAGGTTAGAGATGTCTTAAAATTAGCGTGTATTCCAGGATATGATTGGGCTGTCACAAGAGCTTCTTACCTACAGAGAGAAGATTAATGTGGCATTAAAAAAAACGATGAATCTTCATACTCAGCAGTTTCTTCCAAGCTTAAAGTTGTCCATTGGGTTTGTGAGATTCAGTTGATTTCGGTCTGGTTTTGTTACAATAGGACCAGGTTTTCTAACTTTCTGATTTTTTAGCCTCAATAGGTGCCAAGGACAGACAGTTCAACAACCTGTTACATGAGAATACAACGAGATCTTCCAGAGTGAACGTGGTGTCTGTACTCAGTCAATTTCTGCAAGTACGAACTTGACGGCCATCTATGGCTTTCCACAAACGCTTGTTCTTCATCTGCATATAAATGTAATAAAGAGACTCCAATTAATAATGCTGTTGTCACCTGACTTACTTTAATTAACTGTTTGATCTTTTATTTATGATCTTCTTCTAAGGTCCGCTCTGTTGGAAACTCCCTCGGAAATAGTTCAACGCGTCACGGTGGCGTAGTGGATAGCGCAACGCTTTACAGTACAGGTGACCCAGGTTCATTTCCCGCTACTGTCTGTAAGGAGTTTGTACGTTCTCCCCATGACCTTGTGAGTTTTGTTTGGGTGCCCCGGTTTTCCCCACAGTCCAAAGACATACCAGTTGGTAGGTTAATTGGTTACTGTAAATTGTCCTGTGATTAGGCTAGGGTCAAATTGGGCAGCACAGCTCAAAGAGCCTATTCCATGCTGTATCTCAATAAATTAAAAAATAATAAAAAGGCTTGACGGACATAATTCTATGATGCATAGACAACATAATTCTATGACGTGCATTCCTAAAACTCTCAGTTCACCAAAGAGGTTACGTTAGGACCACACAATTTCAGGAAATTGCTAAGTTTTCTCAATATCCAAAAAACATACCATAACAAATAATTACTGGAATTTTGCATCAATTCATTAAATTTTTTAAACTGCGGGAATTAAATGGGTCAGCACGGACTAGATGGGCTAAAGGGCCTGTTTTTGTGCTGTACTTTTCTATGAATTCACTTTTGTATTTAAGGGCAGTTTAAAAGGCTCACAGGATCCCGGGTGTTATAAACGGAGACACCGCGTACAAATGCAGGAAAGTTTAAAATGATGAAAAAAAAAGCTGATTCAGACACAGGTAGAGAACTATGCTCACCATGTTTTAGGTAGACTTCTACTATTTTTTATTTGGAGAGATGCAGTACAGTAACTGACCCAGCCCAATGAGTCTGCGCTGCCCAACTACACCTGTGCAACCCATTAACCTACAACTCAGTCGTCTTTGGAATGTGGGAGGAAACCAGACCCCCTCCCCTCCCAAAAGAAGTCCATGAGCTCACAGGGTGTACGTACAAATTCCTCACAGACACCAAAGGAATTGAACCTGAGCTGCTGGTGCTGTAACATTGTTACACAAACCATGTTCCACCACATTTATCCTTTAGAAAGGCTACAAAGGAGATCCAGAGCTGAGGACCTTTAGTTGTGTTGGTAGACAGGGGAAGCTCAAGGTTGTTCTCCTTAGATTTTTAGTTTAAAACAGGAGCCTAATAACTCTCAGATGTTATTGCATTTCTGGGATTTGTGGATTGGACTGTAGTTCATATTGGCCTCTTTTAGTTCTATATTTTTTTCCCATATTCTAGCCCATTCTTGTTGCTGATTGGTGGGTTTGGGGTTTGATGTTCTTGGGCAATGTGATCTGTTTCTGTGCGAGGGAGGGGTTGAGGTTTGCGAGTTTTTGTTTCCTTTCATTCTGGGGGGCGGAATTGATGTCCTTCTTTCAACTACTTCAATGGTTTTCAGTATTTTATGGCTATCTGTAGAAGATAGAGAAAAACTTGGTGGAAGGGCCAAATAAATGAAGTTCTTGAATAAGAGGCTGGCCAAAGAACCAAAAGAGATTTGAGAAGAAACATTTTACCAATGAGTGGTTAGAATCCAGAATGGTTCCTGGATAGGGCAGTGGAGACATAATCAATTGTAGTTCTTAGAAGCAAACCACAAAGTCCAAGATGGTGCCAGCAACCAATGCGACTAACAGTGACGTCCTGCAGATAGTTCATGAAAAACTACTACTTCACACTTCGCACTTCCCGCTTCTACCTCCCACCCAAGATCCACAAACCTGCCTGTCCTGGCAGACCCATTGTCTCAGCTTGCTCCTGCCCCACCGAACTTGTTTCTGCATACCTTGACACGGTTTTATCCCCCCTTGTTCAATCCCTTCCTACCTATGTTCGTGACATTTCTCACACTCTTAAACTTTTCAATGATTTTAAGTTCCCTGGCCCCCACCGCTTTATTTTCACCATGGATGTCCAGTCCCTATATACTTCCATCCCCCATCAGGAAGGTCTCAAAGCTTTCCGCTTCTTTTTGGATTCCAGACCTAATCAGTTCCCCTCTACCACCAGTCTGCTCCGTCTAGCGGAATTAGTCCTTACTCTTAATAATTTCTCCTTTGGCTCCTCCCACTTCCTCCAAACTAAAGGTGTAGCTATGGGCACCCGTATGGGTCCTAGCTATGCCTGCCTTTTTGTTGGCTTTGTGGAACAATCTATGTTCTGTACCTATACTGGTATCTGTCCCCTACTTTTCCTTTGCTACTTTGACGACTGCATTGGCGCTGCTTCCTGCACGCATGCTGAGCTCGTTGACTTTATTAACTTGGCCTCCAACTTTCAGCCTGCCCTCAAGTTTACCTGGTTCATTTCCGACACCTCCCTCCCCTTTCTAGATCATTCTGTCTCTATCTCTGGAGACAGCTTACCCACTGATGTCTACTATAAGCCTACTGACTCTCACAGCTATCTGGACTATTCCTCTTCTCACCTTGTCTCTTGCAAAAATGCCAACCCATTCTCGCAATTCCTCCGTCTCCGCCGCATCTGCTCTCAGGATGAGGCTTTTCATTCCAGGACAAGGGCGATGTCCTTTTTTAAAGAAAGGGGCTTCCCTTCCTCCACCATCAACTCTGCTCTCAAACGCATCTCCCCCATTTCACGCACATCTGCTCTCACTCCATCCTCCCACCACCCCACTAGAAATAGGGTTCCCCTGGTCCTCACCTACTACCCCACCAGCCTCCAGGTCCAACATATTATTCTCCGTAACTTCCGCCACCTCCAACGGGATCCAACCACTAAGTACATCTTTCTCCCCCCCCCGCCACTGCTTTCAGCAGGGATCGCTCCCTACGCGACTCCCTTGTCCATTCATCCCCCCCACATCCCTCCCCACTGATCTCCCTCCTGGCACTTATCCTTGTAAGTGGAACAACTGCTACACATGCCCCTACACTTCCTCCCTTACCACCATTCAGGGCCCCAGACAGTCCTTCCAGGTGAGGCGACACTTCACCTGTGAATCGGCTGGGGTGATATACTGCGTCCGGTGCTCCCGATGTGGCCTTCTATATATTGGCGAGACCCGACGCAGACTGGGAGATTGTTTCGCTGAACACCTACGCTCTGTCCGCCACAGAAAGCAGGATCTCCCAGTGGCCACACATTTTAATTCCACATCCCATTCCCATTCTGACATGTCTATCCACGGCCTCCTCTACTGTAAAGATGAAGCCACACTCAGGTTGGAGGAACAACACCTTATATTCCGTCTGGGTAGCCTCCAACCTGATGGCATGAACATTGACTTCTCTAACTTCCGCTAATGCCCCACCTCCCCCTCATACCCCATCCGTTATTTATTTATATACACACATTCTTTCTCTCTCCTTTTTCTCCCTCTGTCCCTCTCACTATACCCCTTGCCCACCCTCTGGGTTTTCCCCCCTCCCCCTTTTCTTTCTCCCTAGGCCTCCTGTCCCATGATCCTCTGATATCCCTTTTGCCAATCAACTGTCCAGCTCTTGGCTCCATCCCTTCCCCTGCTGTCTTCTCCTATCATTTTGGATCTCCCCCTCCCCCTCCCGCTTTCAAATCTCTTACTAGCTCTTCTTTCAGTTAGTCCTGACGAAGGGTCTCGGCCCGAAACGTCGACTGTACCTCTTCCTGGAGATGCTGCCTGGCCTGCTGCATTCACCAGCAACTTTGATGTGTGTTGCTTGAATCTCCAGCATCTGCAGAATTCTTCGTGTTTGCATTGTATACTGTATACACACTTTGATAATAAATGTACTTCGAACCTTTAGAACTGGAGACATACTTAAAAGGAGGAAAATAATGGATGCCAAAGAAGATGGATGAGCTAAATTCCTCTTGCATGGATTCAATATGAAATTGATGGGTTTACAATAGAAAGAGAGCCCGTTGGGGTAGCTGAAGGATTGCAATTCTGAATCGGAGTCTGACAGCCTGGCCTGGGGTTAGAGGTCTGCGTATGGGAGTGCGTGGGAGGGAGGAACGGGGCTTGTTCTGCTGCTGCTTGTGTACTGTATTGCTTTGCCAAGCATTGTGGACACGCTATGTTGACGCCGGAATGTGTGCTGTCACTTGCGGGCTGCCCCCAGCACCCCTTCGGGTGTGTTGGTTGTTAAAGCAAACGGCACATTTCACTGTAGTTTTTGATGTACACAGGATAAACAAACTTGAATCTGGAAGCAATATAGCACTACTTCTAAACCTTCTGAACACTATGTTGTATCGTTTGTTTCACTTTCAAGATCAAAAACAAATGATCCATAAATGAGAAGTGTGAAAGCTTTTTGTTCTGATCTTAAGGACTAATAAACACTCGGTCATATAAACACTTGGACTTAATCACGTACACAACCATGTTCGCTGCCAAAACCCACCCCTGGCCTGGCTCGGCCCTAAATTTCTAACTTCCACCAAGTGGCCAACCCCCAGACAGCGCCAAGCATTCCGAATCCAAGCTCGATTTATGAATATTACTTCAGGCAATTAGTAATGCATCAGCTGAACAGAAAATGCCCATGAATGGAAAAGTCTACAAAGAGAGGTGGACATATCCCCACCACTGAGCACATCTACAAGGAGTGCTAACACAAGAAAGCAATGCCTGTCATCGAGCAGCCTACACAAAGTGCTGGAGGTCAGGCAGCGTCTATGGAAATGAGTAAAGAGTCAACATTTTGGGCTGAGTCCCTCCTTCGGGACTGAAAAGGACGGGGGTGGGGGGGGCGTGGAAGAAGTCAGACCAAGAAGGTGAGGGGAGCGGAAGGAGGACAAACTCGAAGGTGATGGGTGAAGCCAGGAGTATCAGAAAAGTAACCGGCTGGAGAGGAAGAAATCTTGATCGGAAAGGAGAGTGGACCATAAGAGAAGGAGGAGGAGGAGACCCAGGGGTAGGCAGGTGAGAAGAAGTAAAAGGTCAGAATGTGGAATAGAGGAAAGGAGTGTGTGTGTCGAGAAATGTTGTTCACCGTAAGAAGAAATTGATATTCATACCATCAGAATGGAGGAGCCAGATGGAATACAAGGTGTTGCTCCTCCACCCCGACAGTGGCCTTATCTTGGCACAAGAGGAGGCTATGGACTAAAATGTCAGAACAGGAATCGTAATTAAAATGTTTGGCCACCAGGAAGTCCCACTTGTGGTGCTCTGTGCGGAGGTACTCGATGAAGGTTCTCACCGATATAGGGGATATCCATCATTAAAGAGTCCCACCATCCAGGCCAGGCTCTCTTCTCGCTGCTGCCATCGGGAAGAAGCTAGAGGAGACTTTGGTCCAAAACCACAGGATCAGGAACAGTTATCAGCCCTAAACCATAGGGCTCCCGAACCACCTCACTCACCTCAACACTGAGCTGGCTCCTACTATAGACGCACTTTCAAGGACTTTACAACTCATTCTCAATATTACTCATTATTTGTCTCTTTTTTGTATTTGCAGTTTGCCTTTTGCACATTGGTTGTTTGTTTGTCTTTGTATGTAGCTCTTGTCCATCCTTGATCTTATCGATCTTCTTGAGCTCCTTTGTATCTTACTGTGAATGCCCACAAGAAAATGACATAAACAATGACATAAACATACTTCAATAATAAATTTACTTTGAACTTTGTGCTTTGGTGCGGTCTAGCCACCTGACAAAGATCCACCTAAATTTCAGAATAGCCCATTGTTTCAAACTGTTCATGAAACTGCTTGAATAGGAGTTGGCAAAACTCTAGTTCTCCTATTGCAAGACCAGAAGCCTTGGAAAAAATAGTGTAAAGGCCTCTCCAGTTGCCTCATCCTTCTGTATTGTTACAAGAATATGATGTGGAATTCTCTGATCCCAGGGTAATTGTTTGGCAGACTTCCAGAATGAAAATAGAACCATATCTCCTTTCATCTCCTTAGTTATCCACACTGTTAGAGATCGGAAAAAGCTGCTAGTAAAATACCTTCTTTTTAAACCTCTGTTCTAGATTTTTTGCACCATGCACTATCAAAGTTCAAAATACGTTTATTACCGAAGTATGAATCCATCATACAACCTTACAGGCAGCCACAAACTGTTTCAGCTGCTTCCGTCTGGCAAACGCTACCACAGCATTAAAGTCAGGATCAACAGGCTACAGCATAGCTTCTTTCTACAAGCCATTAAACTTTTGAATTCACATGTCTGTACACTGCAACAGAGTCATTACGCAAATATTTTTACGCCCTCACATTGTGGGATGGATGTAAGATTTAAATAGATTCTATTAACAAAGAAACCTCAAAAGAGCCCATTAAAAAGAACGTCAAATGACCAAAATGCAGAGAGAGAGAGAAAAACACAAATTGTGCAAACAATTAAAGTAAGCAAGCAGCATTCAGAATGGAAATTTTATGAAAGACACGAAGCCAGGCATCACTGCAGCTGAAGCAGACTACAGCCTCACTATCTCACTATCACTCCTGACCTTGCTCATTTTTATTGATTAGTCCGCTGCTGCTAATCGTTAGAAACATTTCTACACAATGAGGTTCTAGTTTTTATTACCAGCACCAGTTATACGTTATCTCAGCAGTGAAAGGGCACGATAAATAACTTTGATATGGGGCAGTGTATTGATGCCGGGCTTCCGTTTCCTTAATGCAACTGATCGTTTCGATTTGTTATTTTAACACTTCAAGCTTAGAAACGTCATGCTGTGAGCACTGCAGAGGATATTATGGCTATGGCAGATTCATCATCATCGTTATGTGCTGTGTCGTATGACGAAGGTGATCACGGTTCCATGACCATGATTGTTCCCGGCAATTTTTTTCTACAGAAGTGGTTTGCCATTGCCTTCTTCTGGGCAGTGTCTTTACAAGACGGGTGACCCCCCAGCCATTGTCAATACTCTTCAGAGATTTTCTGTCTGGAGTCAGTGGTCGCATAACTGGGACTTGTGATGTGCACTGGCTGCTCATACGATCGCCCACCACCTGCCCCCGTGGCGTCACATGACCCTGATCGGGGCGGCGGGGGGGGAAGTCTAAGCAGGTAGACTCCCTGCAGGCTAGTGAAGAGAAGGAGTGTCTTATACCTCCTGTGGTAGTGACGTATCTCTATCCTAGCACCCAATGGTAGATTAAAACCCACTTTAATGAGGAATAAATCAAAAATGGAGGGCTCATGAGAAAATCCAAATGCATGAGAGAGCAGAGGGTTAGATTGACTTTAGAGTAGGTTAAAAGGCCAGCACAACATTGTGGGCTGAAGGCTCTGTACTGCACTGTAGTGTTCTATGTTCTGTGTTCCATGTTGTACGATCTATTTTATTAACGCTAAAAGTAAGTGGTTGCGGTCAGCACAGAGTGTCAGTAAAAAGGCAGCTGATTCTGTTGACAACAGTAGAGCCCTGCCGAAGGGGTTTCGGCCTGAGTGTCCGCTTTTCCCAGGTGCTGCCTGGCCTGCTGAGTTCCTCCAGCATTTTGTGTGTGTTGCTGTGATTCTGTTTATACAATGGTTAAATAGGCGATACAAGTGATACAACAGCGCTCGAAAGAAACTTGAAGTACTTTATTTAAGGCGATTGGAGGAAAGTATAGGGAGGATGTCAGAGGTAATTTCTCTTTTACACAGAGACTGGTGGGTGCGTGGAAGGCACTACCACAGGAGTTGGTGGAGGCAGATACATTGAGAGATACTTAAGGGACTCTTTGATAAGCACATGGATGAAAGAAAAACTGGAGGGCTATGTGGGAGGGAAGGGCTAGCTTGATCTTAAAAGGGGTTAAAAGGTTGACACAAAATTGTGGGATAAAGGGCCTGTACTATGCTCTAAATATAATTAGTATGAGTGGCAACAATAATTTGCTGACTTGCAGTAGGGTAGAATTCCGACACTGAGTGAAATGGGCTGCATCTCTCAGGAGTCCATGAATACTGGTGCATTGTGTGGTCTGCATCAGAATATGCCAGCTCTATACCTGAGTGCTCACAATGTGCAGAACAGAGCCGTCACTAATATCTCTAGTGAAATTCCAGTACGTGTAGCGACACCGTGTCAAGGGAAAGCAGATTTACCTCACGGGAAAGATCGCTCTTTACAGCAATGTAAACCTGTCTGTTTGCCTTGTGCCTACATTCCACTGTTCGTGTAGATGCCACACTTACCAGAAAGCTCCTGAAACTCCAGCTTCTGACTGAAGATGAGGTAGTTGCTGGCAATGAAATGCAGTAACCAGTTAGACAATCTGGTTGCGTTGTGGAACTGAAAATAAATATTTCAGATTAAAATGCATGCACAAAAAAAGAATAGTTTCCATTGAAATCATGAAACAGGCACAATAATCAAGTTATGGTGTCTGGGCTGTGAATTGTAAACACAGAAGCCCTTCCTTAACGTACATCAAAAAAAAAAATGGGTAAAAGTCCATAGCAAACTCAATCAGAAATCTAGGGATAAAATTTGATATTAAAGTTCAACTTAATATCAGATTAAGAATAAAATAAACAATTCATTTTCATCACGAGGTAATGCTGCAGCTCTATAAAACCCTGGTTAGACCACACTTGGAATATTGCGTTCAGTTCTAGTCGCCATTCTTCCATGCTCCACTGTCCTCTCCTAGCAACCCTTTGTCACTTCTGCCTATCAGCCCCGGCTTCTCACATCATTCCCAGTTTTCCCCCTCCCTCCCCTGCCTATCACCCTCCTCACCTGGATCCACCTCTCACCCACCTGCTGTTGCCTCACCCCTTCCCTCCACCCTTTGATATTGGCTATCTCTCCTCCTTCTGTTGGTGTGTGGCCAAGTGGTTAAGCCGTCTAGTGACCTGAAGGCCGCTAGTTCGAGCCTCAGCCGAGGGAATGTGTTGTGTCCTTGAGCAAGGCACTTAACCACACATCGCTCTGCGACGACACCAGCGCCAAGCTGTATGGGTCCTAATGCCCTTCCCTTGGACAACATCTGTGGCGTGGAGAGGGGAGACTTGCAGCATGGGCAACTGCCGGTCTTCCACACAACCTTGCCCAGGCCTGCGCCCTGGAAACCTTCCAAGGCACAAATCCATGGTCTCATGAGACTAACGATGCATATTATTATTATTCTCTCCTCTTTCTATCCACTCCTGAAGAAGGGTCTCCACCCAAAACATCCACTGTCCATTTCCCTTCATAGGTGCTGCCTCACCCTCTGAGCTCCTCCAGAATTTTGTGTGTTTCTTCAGGTTGCCAGCACCTGCAGTCTATCTATGGCTTGCTTCAATACTTACACTCAGTGGCCACTTTATTAGGTACACCTGTACACCTGCTCATTAATGCAAATATCTAACCAGCCAATCATGTGGCAGCACCTCAATGCAGAAAAGCATGCGGACATGGTCAGGAGGTTCAGTGTTGTTCAGACCAAACATCAGAATGGGGAAGAAATGTGATGTAAGTGACTTTGACCATGGAATGATTGTTGGTGCCCTGCGGGGTGGTTAGAGTATCTCAGAAACTGCTGATCCCCTGGGAGTTCACACCTCTGGAGTTCACAGCAAAAAAGCAAATAGAAACATCCAGTGAGTGGCAGTTGTGTGAGAGAAAATGCCTTGTTAATGAGAGAGGTCAGAGGAGAATGGCCTGACTGGTTCAAGCTGACCGACAGGCAGGCGACAGTAAGTCATAACCACACATTACAACAAGGCTGCGCAGAAGAGCATCTCAGAATGCACAACACATCGAAGTGAGTGGGCGACAGCAGCAGAAAACTACACTGTATGTTTCATAAATATATTACTATAGTAAATGGTAAAAACACTTGCTTATGTGAACATACCTTTGCCTTGTTGAACAAGTTGACGATACTGAGGTTCATTGATACAAGTTCTCTGCTGGGCATGCTCTGTAACTGCGTTACAATGTACGCCTCACACATCTGCTGCAGTCGTTGTATCTGATACATTTCAGCACATATCAGTAGAGCCATCGCTTGGAGAATGCTGCCTAAACACAGAAATACCTTTCTTTAAGAAAAGCAGCAATAATCATTGTACACAATCTTGACGTGCAGTAATTGAACAGGTCATATCACTTGTATCTCCTGGGATTTCTTATCACAAAGATGCTGCAGCTCCCAACTGCTAGGTACAAAGGGCATGTGGTTGGAGTGGTCAAGGTGTAGAAAATATGTTTGGCAACATTTTGCAACAACAGAATTTGGAATGTTTGCTAATGGTTGCTCAATGGTCCATTGACCCTTCAGTAGTCAAACTGTACAAAACACACTTTGGAACAATTTGCAACAATAGAATTTGGGACGTTCACTGACGGTCAATAGTCAGTCCATTTCCCTTCCTTCAGTGGTGAAAATCTTTGGAACATTTTGCAACAAATGTTCACTGATAGTTGCTTAATGGTCTATCACTCCCTCCAGTGGTCAAACTGTATAAAACACACTTTGGAACAAATTGCAACCATAGAATTTGGAATGTTCACTGATGATTGGCCAATGGGTCCATTTCACTTCACAGCTCCTTGTTCTGGTTTTCTTAATGCAACTGATTGTTTCAGTTTGTTGTTTTAACACTTGTAGCTTAGAAACATCATGTTATGAACACTGCAGAGGATATTATGGCTCTGGCAGATTCATCATCATCGTTATGTGCTGTGTCGTATGACATCGGCAAACAGGATTCCATGACCATGATTGTTCTTGGCAAATTTTTCTATAGAGGTGGTTTGCCATTGCCTTCTTCTGGACAGTGTCTTTAAGTGAACAGGTTTAAGCAGATCGATAAAGTCCAAAAAAATTACCATCTTCAACAAGAGAGAGCTTAACCAACTCATATTCAAAAGCATTTAGGTCTACTGCGGTAATACTTAACCAGAAACTTAACGCTGTATTGCTGCAGCATTTTTTGAGGATGTGAATGATGTGAACAGTTAAAGTAGCGTTTGGGCCAATTACTTGTTTAAATCTCAAGTACAGTTACTTTCACCCTCTGTTTTGAAATTCAGCTGTCTTGTCGCTATTTGGACCAAGGTTCCTATATCTTCCTATATCAGACACCAACAGAATCAACAAACTCATTCGTAAGGCCAGTGATGTTGTGGGGATGGAACTGGACTCTCTGACAGTGGTGTCTGAAAAGAGGATGCTGTCTAAGTTGCATGCCATCTTGGTCAATGTCTCCCATCCACTACATAATGTACTGGGTGGGCACAGGAGTACATTCAGCCAGAGACTCATTCCACCGAGATGCAACACAGAGCGTCATAGGAAGTCATTCCTGCCTGTGGCTGTCAAACTTTACAACTCCTCCCTTGGAGGGTCAGACACCCTGAGCCGATAGGCTGGTCCTGGACTTATTTCATAATTTACTGGCATAATTTACATATTACAATTTAACTATTTATTACTATTTTTCTATTACTATTTATTATTTCTATGACTATTACTATTACTATTTACTAATAGTAATATCACTATTACTATTTCTATTACTATTTATTATTTATGGTGCAACTGTAACGAAAATCCAATTTCCCCCGGGATCAATAAAGTATGACTATGACTATGACTATGACTATGGTCTTACTGAAAGGCCTAGAGAGAGCAGACGCAAGCATAAGAACATGAGAAATAGGAGCAGGAGTCGGCCATCCAGCCCATCAAGCCTGCTCCGCCATTCATTAAAACCATGGCTGATCTGGCCATGGACTCATCTCCACCTACCTGCCTTTTCCTCATAAACCTTAATTCCCCTACTATGCAAAAATCTATCCAACCTTGTCTTAAATATATTTACTGAGGTAACCTCCACTGCTTCACTGGGCAAAGAATTCCACCACTCTCCGGGAAAAGCAGTTCCTCCTCATCTCGGCCCTAAATCTACTCCCTGAATCCTGAGGCTATGTCCTCTAGTTCTAGTCTGACCTACCGGTGGAAACAACTTTCCTGCCTCTATCTTATCTATCCCTTTCATAACTTTATACATTTCTATAATATCTCTTCTCATTATTCTGAATTCCAGTGAGTACAGTCCCAGGCGACTCAATCTCACCTCATAGTCTAACCCCCTCCTCTCTGGATTCAACCTGGTGAACTTCCCTCTCCATCACCTCCAAAGCCAGTATATCCTACTTCAAATAAGAGACCAGAACTGCACACAGTAGTCCAGGTGCGGCCTCACCAGTACCCCGTACAGTTGCAGCATAACCTCCCTGCTCTTAAATTCAATCCCTCTAGCAATGAAGGCCAACATTCCATTTGCCTTCTTGATAGCCTGCTGCACCTGCAAACCAACCTTTTGTGATTCATGCACAAGCATTCCAAGTCCCCTTTTGGTTTTGGTCCCCTAACCTGAGGAAAGATATCCTTGCCATAGAGGGAGTACAAAGAAGGTTCACCAGATTGATTCCTGGGATGGCAGGACTTTCATATGATGAAAGACAGGATCAACTAGGCTTATACTCGTTGGAATTTAGAAGATTGAGGGGGGATCTGATTGAAACGTATAAAATCCTAAAGGGATTGGACAGGCTAGATGCAGAAAGATTGTTCCCGATGTTGGGGAAGTCCAGAACGAGGGGTCACAGTTTGAGGATAAAGGGGAAGCCTTTTAGGACCGAGATTAGGAAAAACTTCTTCACACAGAGAGTGGTGAATCTGTGGAATTCTCTGCCACAGGAAACAGTTGAGGCCAGTTCATTGGCTATACTTAAGAGGGAATTAGATATGGCCCTTGTGGCTAAAGGGATCAGGGGGTATGGAGGGAAGGCTGGTACAGGGTTCTGAGTTGGATGATCAGCCATGATTATTCTGAATGGTGGTGCAGGCTCAAAGGGCCGAATGGCCTACTCCTGCACCTATTTTCTATGTTTCTATGTTTCTATGTCCCTCTGAACAGCAGCATGCTGCAATTTTTTTAAACCATTATTACTTTTTTATGCCTCAGGGGTACATGAATAGAATGTGTGGGGGGCTTGGCCTCTTTCTTGTCTTCAGGGCCTGCTTCAGGCTGAAGTCACGAGCAGCGCTGAAGGACCATTGTGGAAGAGTGTTGCCCCCTCCCCTGCACTGTTTGTTTAGTGAAGTATTCCTTTGTCTCATGCTTAGTTCTTCAGTTGTAAAACCTGGGGAGATTCAACCATTAAGTTAGGTTAATATGAGGAATTCTGCAGATGCTGGAAATTCAAGCAACACACATCAAAGTTGCTGGTGAACGCAGCAGGCCAGGCAGCATCTCTAGGAAGAGGGACAGTCGATGTTTCAGGCCGAGACCCTTCGTCAGGACTAACTGAAGGAAGAGCTAGTAAGGGATTTGAAAGTTGGAGGGGGAGGGGGAGATCCAAAATGATAGGAGAAGACAGGAGGGGGAGGGATGGAGCCAAGAGCTGGACAGGTGATTGGCAAAAGGGATATGAGAGGATCATGGGACAGGAGGCCTAGGGAGAAGGAAGCGGGGGATAAAAGCCCAGAGGATGGGCAAGGGGTATAGTCAGAGGGACAGAAGGAGAAAAAGGAGAGTGAGAGAAAGAATGTGTGTATATAAATAACGGATGGGGTGAATGGTTAGGTTAATGGTTTTTTAGATAGGGGCCTTACATCCTTTCTTAGATAAGGGGCCCAAAACTGCTCACAATACTCCAAGTGAGGCCTCACCAGTGCTTTATCAAGCCTCAACATTACATCCTTGCTTTTATATTCTAGTCCTCTCGAAATGAATGCTAACGTTGTATTTGTCTCCCTCACCACTGACCCAACCTGCAAATTAACCCGTTAAGTTACCGGGTGACCGAATGTTCATTATTGTAGTTCTGTGTAGTTTTGGGTAGCTTAGAAGAGTTCTTGTTTAGCTAGGCACCCGGTTTAGTGTTTCACAGTCTGTTTATAAATAAATAGTTAATGTGCCCGTTATAAATGTGTGATTTCTATTTCATTCATTGTACCTTCGAAACTGCCTCACATTACAGTGGTAGAGGCAGATACATTAGGGACATTCAAGGGACTTTCAGGTAGGCATGAGTGATAGGAAAATGGAGGGCTGTATGGGAGGGAAGGGTTAGATTGATCATACAGTAAGTTAAGTATAATAGGGGAGTCTAGGACCAGAAGGACTCAGAATGCAAGGATGTCCCTTTAGAACAGAGATAAGGAGGAATTTCTTTAGGGCCAGGGTGGTGAATCTGTGGAATTCATTGCCACAGACAGCTGTGGAGGCCAAGTCATGGGGTATATTTAATGCGGAGGTTGATATGTTCTTGAATAGTAAGGACATCAAGGGTTACGGGGAGAAGGCAGGAGAATGGGGTTGAGAGGGATAATAAGTCAGACAGATGGAATGGTGTAACAGACTCGGTGGGCCAAACGGCCTAATTCTGCTCCTTTGTCTTATGGTTTTATGATCCACCATCACACTTCTGAGCACAGCATGAACTCACGAACACCACTTTACTATTTTGCTCTCTTTTTGTATTAATTTATTTATTTTTTATATAGTCTTATTAAACATTGAAACATAGAAAATAGGTACAAGAGTAGGCCATTCGGCCCTTTGAGCCTGCACTGCCATTCAGTATGATCATGGCTGATCATCCAACTCAGAACCCTGTACCAGCCTTCCCTCCATACCCCCTGACCCCTGTAGCCACAAGGGCCATATCTAACTCCCTCTTAAATGTAGCCAATGAACTGGCCTCAACTGTTTCCTGTGGCAGAGAATTCCACAGATTCACCACTCTCTGTGTGAAGAAGTTTTTCCTCATCTCGGTCCTAAAGGCTTCCCCTTTATCCTCAGACTGTGACCCCTCAATCTGGACTTCCCCAACATCGGGAACAATCTTCCTGCATCTAGCCTGGTATTATAGATTATTGTAATCGATAATAATTTTTATGTATTGCACTGTGCTGCTGCCACAAAACAACAAATTTCACGGCATACATCAGTGATAATAAACCTAATTCTGATTCGACAGCTTGTCAATCGGTGAACAAAACTACATTCAGAGATCCTGATTTCTAACCTGCTGCACCATTCAGTAATTAGGTAAATGTCTCAGAAAGTTCAAAAAATGGTGAAGTTTGAAGAAATGTTGACTATCAGTCCCTGTACCCGTACAACCTGGTTCCTCACCTGTGCAGCATGAATCCGTATACAAGTACTCCAAGAAAGAGAGAAAGGTTTCCTTGGAAACACCATGAATAGGAACATGACACGCTTGCGTTTCAATGTAGTTTCCACTGAACATTGCAGCCATTACCTCACACCGAGCCACCAGCACTGCTTTATGAGCATATATACAGGTACCTTGAGAAAAACATTTAAAGAACATGTTATTTCATTCACTTTGATGCCACAAATGGAACAAATAATCCTGATTTCTCATGGGTAAATACAACAAAACTGTAAAATCCCCATCATCCCAGACATCTTCAAAAGGCAGCATCCATCACTAAAGATCCCCACCACCCAGGACATGCCCTCTTCTCATTGCTACCATCAGGGAGGAGGTACAGGAGACGGAAGGCACATACTCAACATTTTTGGGACAGCTTCTTCCCTTCTGTTATCAGATTTTTGAGCAGACAATGAAGCCATGAACACATCCTTACAGTTTCAATGGGCCAAATAGCCTAATTCTGCTCTACAATCTTATGATCTTATGGTCTAGATAGAGTGGATGTGGAGAGGATATTTCTTACAGTGGGGAAGTCTAGGACCAGATGGTTTCAGTAGAGGGATGTTCCTTTAAAACAGAGAAGAGGAGGAATTTCAAACAAGAGAAAATCTGCAGATGTTGGAAATCCAAGCAACACACACAAAGTGCAGGAAGAACTCAGCAGATCAGGCAGCATCAATGGAAATGAGTATAGTCAATGTTTCAGACCAAGACCCTTCATCAGGAGTGGAAAAACAGATGAGGAGTCAGAATAAGGTGGTGAGGGGAGGGGAGGAAGGAACAAGGTGATAGGTGAAACTGGGATGGGGGAAGGGGTGATGTAAACAGCAGGAAAGTTGACTGGTGAAAGAGATACAGGACTGGAGAAGGGGGAATCTGATAGGAGAGGACAGAAGGCCATGGAAGAAAGAAAATGGGAGGAGCACCAGAGGGAGGTGATAGGCAGATAAGGAGATAAGGTGAGAGAGGGAAAAGGGAATGGGAAATGGTGAAGGGGAGTGGGGGTGGGGGACATTACCAGAAGTTCAAGAAATCGATGTTCATACCATCAGGCTGGGGGCTACCCAGACAGAATATAAGGTTTTGCTCCTCCAACCTGAGAGTGACCTCATCACAACAGTAGAGAAGGCCATGGATTGACATGTCAGAATGAATGGGAATGAACCGACTATGTTCCAAGCCTATGCTGGTATCGCTCCCCAACTTTACGTAAACTATATTGATGACTGCATTGGTGCTGTTTTCTGCACCCATGCGGGGCTCAACGTATTCATCCACTTTGTCTCCTACTTCCACCCTGCCCTCAAATTTACCTGGTCCATTTCCACCACCTCCCTCCCTTTTTGACCTCTGTCTCCATCTCTGGAGATAGACATCAGTAAATAAGCTATCACAAACCCACTGATTCTCATAGCTACCTGGACTATACCTGTTCCCACCCTGTCACTTGTAAAAATGCCATCCCTTTCTCTCAATTCTTCCGTCTCCACTGTATTTGCTCTCAGGATGAGGCTATTCATTGAGAACGAAGAAGATGTCTTCCTTATTCAAAGAAAGGCGCTTTCCTTCCTCCACCACCAACGCTGCCCTCAACCACATCTCTTCCATTTCGCGCACGTCTGCCCTCACCCCATCCTCCTGCCACCCCACCAGTGATAGGGTTCCTCTTGTCCTCACCTACCACCCCACCAGCCTCCGTGTCCAGTATATAATTCTCCATAACCTCCGCCATCTCCAGCAGGATCCCACCACCAAGCATATCATTCCCGCCCCTCCACTTTCTGTTTTCCACAGTATCGCTCCCTAGCGACTCCCTTATCCATTCGTCGCTCCCCACTGATCTCCCTCCTGGCACTTATCCTTGCAAGCAGAACAAGTGCTACACCTGCCCCTACACCTCCTCCCTCACGACCATGCAGGGTCCCAAACAGTCCTTCCAGGTGAGGTGACATTTCACCTGTGAGTTTGTTGGGGTCATCTATTATATCAGGTGCTGCCGGTGCGGTCTCCTGTATATCGGTGAGACCCGACACAGACTGGGAGACTGCATCACCGAGCACCTACACTCTGTCCACCAGAAAAAGCGGGATCTCCCAATAGCCACCCATTTTAATTCCACTTCCCATTCTGACGCATCAGTCCATGGCCTCCTCTACTGTCACGATGAGGCCACACTCAGGTTGAAGCAGCAACACCTCATATTCTTTCTTGGTAGCCTCCAACCTGATAGAACGAACATCGATTTCTTGAACTTCCGGTAATGCCCCCCTCCCCACCAACCCCTCTCCTTCACCACTCCCCATCCCCTTTTCCCTCTCTCACCTTATCTCCTTACCTGTCCATCACCTCCTTCTGGTGCTCCTCCCCCTTTTCTTTCTTCCATGGCCTTCTGTCCTCACCTATTCCCCCTTCTCCAGCCTTGTATCTCTTTCACCAATCAACTTCCCAGCTCTTTACTTCACCCCTCCCCCTCCCAGTTTTACCTACCACCTTGTGTTTCTTCCTCCCCTCCTCCCATCATCTTACTCTGACTCCTCATCTTTTTTTTCTCCAGTCCTGATGAAGGGTCTCAGCCTGAAACATCATAGGTGCTGCCTGGCCTTCTGAGTTCATACAGCATTTTGTGTGTGCTGAGGAGGAATTTCTTTAGTGTGGTAAATCCGTGGAACTCATTGCCACAGACAGATGTGGAGGCCAAGTCATAGGGTATACTTAAAGCAGAGGTCGATAGATTCTTGTTTAGTAAGGGTGTCAAAGGTTATGGGGAGAAGGCAAAGAAAGGGGTCGAGAGGGATAATAAATCAGCCATGAATGAATGGCAGAACAGACTCAATGGGCTGAATGGCCTATTTCTGCACCTATGTCATTGATTTAGGTAAACAAGGAAAGAGGATTCCAAAGTGTTCATCCAAACCTCCTTGGACACAAGAGCTGTGACAGATGACATGAGGATTTCATGTATTGCTCAAGAAAAAAAAACTGGAGAAAAAGATAAACCTGGCATTTACAAACCAGTAATATAACGTGGAGGCAAGGAGACTGGCAGAATGATCTGGCATTTGGGAAATTAAATTTAACACAGAGATCATATATCTTGGAATGAAGATCACAGAGAGGTATTTTAAAAAAATGAAGGATCATGCCCGAAAAGTTGACTGTTTATTCCTCTCGCTTCAGGGGTTCCTACCCTGTGGTTCACGGATTCCTCGGCTAATGGTAGTGGGTCAAAGGCATAAAGAAGGCTGGGAACGCCTGCTTTTGATGCTGTCTTTGAGAGGTGCAATGGGACAGAAAAAGATGTATCATTAAAGGTGAGAGGACTGGCTAACAAAGATGTTCGTTCCCCATATGGGAAGCTGGCATTTACAAATAGTGGCATGGAGTACCAAACGTGGCACTTCAAGCCAAGCGTACCGAAAACAGTGGCCTGGCACTTACAGGAGATTGTATCATTCTGAGAACCGAACTTTAAAGGCTTTCAAGAGAGGGCAGAATAGATTTACTAGTGTGATACCAGTTTTAGGTTTTATTAAATTCATGCAATTGGTACAAAGAATAAATAATTGTTCATGATGGCATAGACAATAAATAAACAGAAGAGACATGAGGAAATATTTCTGAGCACGGGTCGCTGACCCAAAATATTGACTTACTCCTCTCTCCACAGATGTTGCCTGACCCATGAGCTCTTCCAACATTTCTGTTTTGTTTCAGGTTCCAGCATTGGTAGGTTTATTTATATTCCCATTACTGCAGAAATACTTCCTTCTGCATTAATCGTTAGTATTTGGAATGCCTGCTCGAGAGACTGGTGGGGAGTGGAACGGGGAGGGCTGATTCAAATTTACAAGCAGCTTGGAAGGGGGAAGTGCTCGAAGGGAAAAATGTTGTGAAGATGCACAATTGGTGGCCACGTTATTAGGTGCACCTGTACACCTGCTCATTGATGCAAATATCTAATCAGCCAATCACGTGGCACCAACTCAACGCATGAGCATGCAGACATGGTCGAGCAGTTCAGCTCAAACATCAGAGTGGGGAAGAAAAAGACTTGGACTATGGAATGTTGGTGTCTGACGGGGTGGTTTTGAGTATCTCAGAAACTGATGGTCTCCTGGGATCTTCACGAACAGCAGTCCCTAGAGTTTATAGAGAATGGTGTGAAAAACAGAAAAAAAACATCCAGTGAACGGCAGCTATGTGTGTGAAGATGCCTGGTTAATGAGAGCGGTCAGAGAAGAATGGCTAGGCTGGTCCAAGCTGATGGGAAGATGACAGTAACTCAGATAACCATGTGTTGCAACGGTGGTGTGCAGCAGGGCATCTCTGAAAGCACAACACATTGAGCTTTGAAGTGGGTGGCTGCAGTAGCAGAAGACAACGAACATACAGAAAGTAGCCACTTTATTAGGTACCTCCAGTACCTACATGTATAGTAATAGGTCAGGGAGTGAGCTTAACCTGGAAAGAGTTTGTCCAGCATGGTGGTACGAATGCCCGATTTTGCACTAATAGATGATGGCATTTGATGGAGCAATAAATTGCCTTCCACTTCCAGCATCAGTAAATGTCCCCTTAAAAAATTCTCCAGATAAAGAAGAACGAACTAAATTAAAGAACATTTTGTACTTTCAATCAAAGCTATGCAAAATACGTAAATATTTGTTTGTCACAGCAGGGACAAACAAAAGCAGGGGGAAGGTTATGTACAACATGCTGCAGCAATGCTGGCCACAATTACGTTGGGAACAAAGTATAGCAGATACTAAAACCATGAAATTACAGGTGTAATTCTGCTATGTTTATTTTATTTAGAGATGCTGCATGGAACAGACCCAATGAGCCACACTGCCCAGCATCCCACCTGTTAAGATCGTAAGATATAGGAGTAGAAAAAGGCCATGTGGCCCATCGAGTCTGCTCCACCATTTCTTCATGGCTGATCCAATTTTCCTCTCAGCCCCAATCCCCTGCCTTCTCCCCATCTCCCTTCATGCCTGGCCAATCAAGAATCTATCAACTACTGCCTTAAATATAGAGAAAGATGGTGTCCAAAGCTACCTGTGGCAAAGAATTGCATAGATTCACTACTCACTGGCTAAAAAAAATCCTCCTTATCTCCATTCAAAAAGGACACTCAACCTTTTGATTCCTAACTTTGTCTGAGGTCTTACCAACATCTGCCTCTCTCCTCTAACTGGTCTGGCATTCTGGTTCCCACCCCCCCTGCAACTCTAGTTTAAACCCCACCGTGCAACATTAACAAACCTCCCTGCTACAATATTAGTCCCGCTCCAGTTCAGGTGCAAACCATCCCTTCTGTACAGGTCCCACCTTCCCTGGAAGAGAGCCCAAAGATCCAAAAATCTTATGCCCTCCCTCCTACACCAACTCCTTAGCCACGTAATAAACTGTATAACTTTCCTAGTTCTGACCTCGCTGGCGCATGGCACAGGTAGCAATCCTGAGATCCCAACTCTGGAGGTCCTGCCCTTTAACATAGCACCTAACTCCCTGAACTCCCTATGCAGAATCTCGTCACTCGCCCTACTCATGTCATTAGCACTTACATGGACCACGACCTTTGGCTGTGCACCCTCCCACTTAAGAATAATGAGGACTCGATCCCAGATATTCTGGACCCTGGCACCCAAGAAGCAACCTACCATCTGGGAATCTCATTCTCGCCCACCGAAACTCCTGTCCATTCCCCTAATGGATCCCCTATCACCACAGCATGCCTTTTCTCCCGCCGCCTTCTTTTCTGAATCACAGAGCCATTCTCAGTGCCAAAATCCCAACCACTTTTGACTTTCCTCCGTTAGGTCACTCCCCTGACAGTATCCAAAGTGATATACCTGTTGTTCAGGGGGATGGCCACAGGGGTACTCTGCACTGGCTCCTTAACCCCTTTCCCCTTCCTTCCTGTCACCCAGTTTCCTGTGTCCTGCACTTTGGGTGTAACTACCTCTCTGTATGTCCTATCTATCACCCCTTCACCCTCCCGAATGATCCAGAGTTCATCCAGTTTCAGTTTCAACTTCTTAACGTGGTTCGTTAGAAGCTGCATCTGGATGCACCTCACAGTTATAGTCATCAGGGACCCTGGAGTTTCCCTGCCTTCCTGCAAACCACAAGAGGAGCATTCCACTATCCTGCCATGCTTCCCTACAGTCCCAGCAGAGCAGATATAAAGAAGAGGAAAAAAACCCTAACCTTGAGCTTTTCTTTTCTTCGCTTCTTTTGACTGAAGTCTCTCTTTGCTGATACATCAATGAGCTAAAACCTCAAGGCCACCACTCTGACTCTGTACACTTAAGACAATGGCCGCCGCGCTTTCCCTGTCTTCCTTTAATTTGTTCTTGCTAATCAAACCCAAACACAGACTGGTCACTGGTCAAAGCTCTACTTCATTGTAGCAACCCACTGCTCACTTTTCTACTCCGGCAGCAGGCCTCAGTGAAATCCCCTCCTCTCAAAACTTCCAAGTAACACTAGCTTATTCCCAGGGCAATTTAGAATTACCTACTAACCGGCACGTGTTTGGACTGTGAGAGAGAATTGGAGATGCAGGGAAAACCCATGCACTCACAGGAAGGGCATACAAACTCCTTACAGAGGACACCAGAGCTGAACTCTGAACTCCCACATCCTGCGCTAACCGCCACAATATTATTTCCTGTTTCTCATGTGTTTCTTTAATATATCCAAGAATAATGTTTTTATATTTGATGCTTCACAGTACATGACTGCTGTGACTGGAAGCACTTCTTTACTGTGCAAAGAGCAGTATTAGAAGCATTCACAAACCAAGACCGATAACAGCATTCCATGGAGCATCAGCACCTCCTTTGTGAACAAAGAAATCTATACTAAACACAAAAAATCCAGCAGAAGTTCAGCAGGTCAGGCAGCGTCCGCAAGAAACCTCAAAAACATTCCAGGCCAAGAACCCTTAATCTGCAGGCGTCTCATCTGCAATCGTTTGCTCTTCAGACTAATCTGTACCTTGTACTTTAAAGATGACATCAGCCAAGTCAGGGTTTTTGAGGAAAAGACTTAAGGAACAACAGCAGCTTTGAGATTGTTCTTTTCCTTTTGCTGTTGGGTAGTCAATCCCACTGGAATAAGACGTCTGAAAGATAAAAATCAATATATACCTAATAATTTAAATGATTTAAATGTTTTTAATTATTTGCACTTTCTCACACAGTTCCAAATATGGCAAATATAATTTTGATTTTTTTTAATGTACAGTACTGTGCAAATAACTTAGGCACACATATACAGGTATAGCTAGGCTGCCTAAGACCTTTGCACAGTACTGTGGTAATTTTATGTTTTGCATTGTACTACTGCCACACAAAAAAAGACAATTTCATGACGCGTGAGTGATGATAAACCTGATTCTAATATGGGTCTCTATTGTGGACTGAGAGTGGGAAGGGGGCCGCTGATCAATAAACCAATTGTCTGGATTCAAATGACCCTGCCTGGTGTCTCAGGGCCAGGTGTGTCTGCACCTGTGCCACCCACCCCCACTGCCACACCGCCCTGGAACTCCTTCTCTGCCACCTATCCTACACCCCTCTCATGGCGCTCCACCCTCACCATTCCCAACATCCTTTGCTCCGGCCAGATTTACAAACTCACCGTCCACTCTGTGTTGACAAATACAGCAGCATACAAAAGTCTTAGGCACTCTAGCTATCAATATGTGCCTAAGACTTTTGCACAATACTGTATAGTTTAGGGATTCCACCATATGCAGTAAACACAAGACAGAATTACATCAGCACTCCGCTTGGCTAGAATCAACAACTATCCCACACAGGCCTACAGCAGACACAATCTCAATGGCTCTCCATGCAGCCTTAGATCACCTGGACAATGCAAATACCTATGCCAAGATGCTGTTCATTGACTATAGCACAGCATTTAAAACCATCATTCCTACAGTTCCTCAGAACTTCCCTCTGCAACTGGATCCTTGACTTCCTAATCAGGAGACCACAATCTGTGCTGATTGGAAATAACATCTCCATCTTGCTGACAATTAACACTGGTGCTCCACATGGATGTGTGCTTAGCCCACTGCTCTACTCTCTCTATACCCATGACTGGCTGGCTAGGCATAGCTCAAACAGCATCTATAAATTTGCTGACCATACAACCATCACTGGCAGAATTTCAGATGGTGACAAAAGGGTGTACAGGAGTGAGATATTCCAGTTAGTTGTGTGACTTCACAGCAATAATCTTGCGCTCAATGTCTGCAAGACCAAAGAGCCGATTGTGGATTTCAGAAAGGGTAAGTTGAGGGAACACAAACCAATCCTCATCGAGGAATCAGAAGTGGACAAAGTGAGTAATTTCAAGTTCCTGGGTGTCAATATCTCAGATACCTAACCTGGACACAACATATTGATGCAGCTATAAAGAAGGCAAGACAGCGGCTTTATTTCATTAGGAGTTTAGGAGGACGGTGACACCTAATGGCGGCTCCTTTGTTTGCATCTTCGGAAACAGCTCTATTTTTGTCTTTAATATCTCTATTTTTCCCTTTCAGGGTTATTTTGAAGACGCTGACCTGGAGTTACATGCTGACTTCATTTCTTTGCGGGAATGGGACCCACTCTCGGGGTCTCACGACTGGCCGCTATTTGATACGCCAAGGATGCGGCCTAGAAAATAGTGTGCCTTCAGGGTTCCGGGATTTCGTGGCTCTGGAGGCGGGTGGATTCGAAGTTGGTGCCACCGCCTGATGTGTCATGGGAGATGGAAGATCGAAAGCAGCAAGCTGGCTGCTGGCTGTGTGCCCAGAGACCCGAGTTCCTTGGGCACAGAGCTCGTAAAAAGCAATGCAACAGACTTTTAACATCATAAATCAGCGAGTTGTTTGTTATGTCTCCCCTCTCACTGTGAAACAGGGACACCTCTTTTTCCTTTATTGACGGAGAGGGAGAGCCTGTGGTATGTCGAATACCGGGTGAATTAGTACTTTGGAGTACTGCTAGTCTGTGTCTTTATTGATGCTTTGCTGCATGCTTGAGTGTTTGGTGAAGGGCGCTGATGCTTTTTTGTTGCTGGGGGGCATCAATACTCTGCTGCTGCTTATGCGTGGGTGGGGGGAGTTGCGGGGAGACTTTAGGGTTCTAACATTTAACTGTCATTCATTCTTAGGGGCATTCCTCTATTTTTGTGGATGTTTGCAAAGAAAAACAATTTCAGGATGTATATTGTATGCATTTCTCTGACATTAAATGTACCTTTGAGTTTGAGGAGATTAGATTTGTCAACTAAAACCCTTGAAAACTTCTACAAATGTATGATAGAGAGCGTTCTGAATGGCTGCATCACCATCTGGTATGGGATGGCTACCGCACAAGATCAAAATAAGTTGCAGAAACTTGTAAAATTAGTCAACTCTATCATGGGTACCGGCCTCCCTAGTATCCAAGACATCTTCAAGGAGTGGTGCCTTAGGAAGGTGGCGTCCATCATTAAGGATCCCCACCACCCAGGGCATGCCCTCTTCTCACTGTTACCATCAGGTAGGAGATACAGAAGCCTGAAGGCACACACTCAGCGATTCAGGAACAGCTTCTTCCCCTCTGCCATCTGATTTCTAAATGGACACTGAACCCATGAAAACTACCTCACTACTTTCTTAATTTGTTACTTTCCACTAATTACTTTAACTCAACTATTTAATAGACATACATATACTTACTGTAATTCAGTTTTCTTTCTCTATACTGATTTATCATGTATTTCATTGTACTGCTGCCCTAAAGTTAATGTATTTCACAACATATGCTGGTGATATTAAATTTGATTCTGATGTGCATCATTATAGAACTCTGAATATTTGTTTTTCTTGCTCCAGTGCATCCTATTTGGAAGTTTATTCACATGGGATGCAATCTGTGCTTAACAATGAGAGGTGACAAATTCTTAATATTTAAAATTCAAACCAACTGACATACAGCCAATGTTTCAATATCTGCATTTATCAATTTACTGTTTGCAGGTCATTCTCAAAAAGAGGAGATCTTTTGAAAGTATATTTGTTTTGAATGGGAACATTAATAAATTATTGGTTTCCACCCAATTTGTGATTATGAAGCACTGAATGGAAGCTGATGCGATACAATTGTGTCTATTGTGTGAGCTTAAACAACTGAAAAAATTATTACCAGTACATGTACCCTGATGAAGATAATTGCTTTGAATGGGAACATTAATGAACTATTGATTTCGATCCAGTTGGTGATTGAGGTACTGAATGGAAGTCGATGTGATACAATTGTGTCTATTGTGTGAGTTTATAGAACAGAGAAAACATTATCAGTACAGTGTACTGGGTGTGCAGACTTTACCTATTAACTCTTGCTTTGGAGGGGTGAAGGACCAATTTATCCTTCACTGTAAGTTACACAGAAAATAGTTACATTCTCACCTTCTTCTGACATAATGGTGCACAAGTCGAGCTTACCATGGGCCTTTGCATAAAGTATATTAATAAATGAGGAAACCTTACCTACTGGCCAGAATACCCCTGAAATTGAAAAGTTGTAGTATTCTGTATGATAATAAATTGTTTGAACATTGCATGGAACAACTGTCTATATGAAAAGTTTATGTATGCAGAGGCTTTCAAAATTTAACAGAAATGTTTTGGAGCTAAAATGATTAACTTATATTCAAAGGCAATCAATAGCAAAACAGACTTTTTCTTGGTGCCCACCCAGGAAATCATTTAGTTGTTCTTCACACTTGCCCACTCCCTTCAATAATTTCAGTGCCTGAGCACCTGATTCTCTTTATTCTGCAGAAGTTTCAAACTTCCTACGATTTAGAAAATAGCTGGATAATTTTTTAATACAGATCGATGAAAATACCTGCTACCAACTTACAGTAGCAGAAGTGAGGGAGTCCGATTGTTCCTCATTACTGTATTGTATCGGCTGACCTATCTAAAACCTTTTGCTGCAGTGCAGGTGTTTCTGTAGATAAAGGAACAGAGGAATCTTGGGATCCACATCCATAGATCCCTCAAAGTTATCGTGCATGTTGACAGGGTGGTTGAGAAGGCCTATGGTGTGTTGGCCTTCAATATGGTAATGTCGCAGCTCCATAAAACCCTGGTTAGACTACCCTTGGAATATTGTGCTCCGTTCTCATCACCGCATTATAGGAAGGATGTAAAAGCTTTCAAGAAGGTGTGCAAGGTATTTACCGGGAAACTGCCTAGGATAGAGAACATGCCTTATGAGGATAGGTTGAGCAAGCTTGGGCTTTTCTCTTTGGAGTGAAGGAGGATGAGAGGTGACTTGATAGAGGTGTACAAGATGATAAGAGGCATAAACTGAGTAGATAATCAGGTTCTTTAGCCCGCGGTGGAAATGGCTAATATGAGGAGCATAATTTTTAGGTGATTGGAGGAAAGAATAGGGGGGGACATCAGAGGTTTTTTTTAAACAGAGAGAATGGTGGGTGCATGGGTTGTGGTAGAGGCAGATGCGTTAAGAACATTTGGGAAACCCCTAGAAAGGCACAAGGATGATAAAAAAATGGATGACTATGTTGGAGGTAAGGGTTGGATTAATCTTAGGTTAGGTTAAAGGGTTGGCACAACACTTTCAGCCAAAAGGCCTGATCTGTGCTGGGATGTTCCATGTTCTACGCGGAGCAGGGAAGGGGAAGCAGGAGCAACCCTTGTGTGCCAGCAAAAGCAGAAGTGCCTCTATCCCCAATGGAAGAATTTAGTTTGCTCTTTGAGTGCAATCTTCCTCTCCTGACCTCGGCCTCATTCTTCTTCTCCTTATCACATTGTCTCTCTGTCTCCCATCCCATTTGGGGCTTCTGACCACTAATTTCTCTTGCACTCTCAATCACCGACTGTCTAGTTGCACTCCCAGTTCCTCAAGTGTCCCGTTGCAGGCTTTATCTCCTGGCACTACAACTTGGAAGATGCTAGCTGGGAAAAGCAGCTGGAAAACAGTACAGGAATTCAGAATATCGGCAGAATGTCTGTCCTCATCCAGGCCAGGTGCATGTCAAGAGCTGGACACAGACAGCAGCTTAAGTTGATTTGTCCACCTTCCATCTTTCCATTCTATATACCCTCCTTGAGGTTTCATGAGTTTGTTATAGCTGGGGCGGTAATGGGGACAAGCTCCCACCACCCATTAAATGCTCCCAATGACGTGTGCCTCAAATAGTCTCAAGTCCAGCTCCTGTCCAGTGTGGCTTAGCTACTAAGTCCAGTGGAACTGCTTCTGCTAACAGGAGACGGGGCAAAGGTGGGTTATTGGTGCCTTAAAACCAGTCTCCATGGGCAGATTGGACTCGTCAGCCGTGGTTGGCAGCTCATCTATGGGAAGGAAAACTCCTATCTCAAATCTCCGCCTTGCAGCTATACCCACTCATGGGGAAGGCTTCAGGAGTAAACCCCGAGGGAAAAATCTGGAGATGAAATCTCTAAGGCCATCCTACATTCTGTCCAATGCTGACTGACAACTCCTACGAAGTTGCTGGTACCAAACTGTATTGGTCTCTGCCATTCCATTGGTTTCATAACATAAGAACATAAGAAACAGGAGCAGGAGTAGGCCATCTGACCGGTCGAGGCTGATCTGGCCATGGATTCCACCTACCTACCTTTTCCCCATAACTCTTAATTCCCCTACTATGCAAAAATCTATCCAACCTTATCTTAGGTATATTTACTGAGGTAACCTCCACTGCTTCATTGGGCAGAGAATTCCACCACTCTCTGGGAAAAGCAGTTCCTCCTCATCTCCGTCCTAAATCTACTCCCTGAATCCTGAGGCTATGTCCCCTAGTTCTAGTCTGACCTACCAGTGGAAACAACTTTCCTGCCTCTATCCTATCTACCCCTTTCATAACTTTATATGTCTCTATAAGATCTCTCATTCTTCTGAATCCCAGCGTGTACAGTCCCAGATGACTCAATCTCTCCTCATAGTCTAACCCCCTCATCTCTGGAATCAACCTGGTGAACCTCCTCTCCACCGCCTCCAAAGCTAGTATATCCTTCCTCAAGTAAAGAGACCAGACCTGCACACAGTACTCCAGGTGCGGCCTCACCAGTAGACCGGTACAGTTGCAGCATAACCTCCCTGCTCTTAAATTCAATCTCTCTAGCAATGAGGCCAACATTCCATTTCTCTTCTAGATAGCCTCTGCACCTGCAAACCAACCTTTTGTGATTCATGCACAAGCACTCCCAAGTCCCTCTGCACAGCAGCATGCTACAATTTTTTTACCATTTAAATACTAATCTGGTCTTCCACTTTTCCTTCCAAAGTGGATGACCTCTCATTTACCAACATTGTACTCCATCTGCCAGACCCTTGTCAACTCACTTAACCTATCAATATCCCTCTGCAGGCTCTTCGTATTTTCTGCACAATTTCATCAGATGCATGGAGAGGGGGAGATTGCTACACGGGCAACAGCTTGCTCTCCACATTGTACTGCCCTGGCTTGTGTATCTAGACAGCTAGTACACAATATCCGTGGCCAACTCTGACTGACGAAGGCGCTCGCCCTCATCCTCCTTGAAGGAAAGAGAACAGAAATAAAAAGAAAACATGCCCAAAGTGCTCAGGTCAGGGAACATTGGTAGAGAGAAGAAAGAGTAACGATTCAGGTCTATGACTTTCTATCAGTAGAGGATCACATTCAAAGACTCATGTTCTCCATATTTATTGCTTATTTATTTATTATTAATTTAGATTTTTCTCTTTTTGCACATTACTGTGCAAAAATCTTAGGCAAATATATAGTGCTAGGGTGCCAAAGATTTTTGCACAGTACTGGAGTAATTCTATGTATTACACTGTGCTGCTGCAAAAATAAAAACAAATTTCATGTATGCTAAGTCTGATTCTGATATGGGTCTCAAATGTGGACTGAGAGTGGGGAAGGGGTCAAGGAGAGGGGAATCATGGTTGGGAAAAGGGGAAGGGAGAAGGGAGAGAGCAGGAAGCACCAGAGCGACATTCTGTAATGATCAAAAAGCCTTTTGTTTGGTATCAAATAACCTTGTCAGGTGTCTCAGAGCTGGGTGTGTTTACACCCGTGGCACTGCCCTGGCCCCCCTTCTCTGCCACCTGTCCAACACCTCTCCCACGGCGCTTCACCCTTGCCATTCCCAACATCCTTCGCTCCCAGATTTACAAACTCACTCTCTGCTCCACATTGTCAAATATAGTACTGTGTGAAAGTCTTAGACACCGTAGCTATATACTGTATATGTGCATAAGACTTGTGCACAGTACAGTACTGTATTTGCACAATTTGCTGTATTTTGCACATTGGTTATTTGTCCATCTTTATTGTGTGTAGTTTTTCATTACTTCCACTACATTTCTTTGTATTTACTGTGCATGCCCACTAGAAAATGAATCTCAGGGTATTATATAGTGATATAAACGTAGATTGATAATAAATTTACTGTGAACTTTGGAACAGTTAAAGGTCTTATATGAACACCAGAGAAGAGAAGCAGAAAAGGATGAAAAAACAAAAAGACCTACCATAGGGTGGAAGAGAAGAGAGAGCAGAAAGGGCGAAGGGTATGGAAAGGACGAGCTTGAATATTAGAGAATTAGAACATTGAAACACGTGGTTATGGAGTAGATATTATTTGCTATCACTTTCTGTACCAGTAGTCCATTATTTTAAATAAAGAATACTAAAATAGATCACAAGTAAGTGTCTCAGTTCCAGGCTATATATTTGTACTAACATACCTTGGAGTTGCATTTGAAGAGGAGACTGAGTGTTTCCAACACTTGCCTCATTTCTTCTAGGTTGTTTAACTTCTTCCAGAGCACCGATTTCAGTTCATCCCAGCTGTCAGTCCCTAGTCACAGATAAAACTCTTTAGTAACTCATTGCCAAACCTAATTACAAATTGTAATATTTAATACATATTTTTGACTGACTTCTTAATTTTATAAATTTTAAGCCCTTAGGGCTAAAATCATTGCTCTTAAAGCAAAATTGCCATCTGATTTCTGAATGGACATTGAACCCATGAACTCTACCTCACTACTTTTTAGATCAATGTTTGTCCTACTTACTTAATTTAACTATTCAATATATATAAATATTATATGTATGTATATACACTTAATGTAATTCGTGTTTTTTTCTCTATTATCATGTATTGTACTGCTGCCACAAAGACAACAAATTTCATGACATACTCTATGCTAGTGATATTAAACCTTATTCTGATTTATTTTTATTATCCTGTTCTAAACCACCAGAAATTAGTGACTGTTAAAACAAATTAAACATCTTCTAAATTATTCATAAGTCTTGGCACAGCACGCTGGAATGAAAAGCAAGCTGTAATTTTTTTGTTAAGTATAAATTATTCTTCAAGCACAGGGTTCAGATAGGCTCTACCATTTACATACTAGTTTGGAAAGTTGGGAGGCATGTGTGGGTGTGTGTTTGAGATACGGGTCAAAGTCAATGTGCAGCTTTTTCAGTGGGCACCATTATTGGGAGAGTGAAGGGTGGGCCAACACAATTTCTCCTCGCAACCTGATACTCTTCCTTTAGAGCACACATGTTAGTAGATTGATTGAAAGGTCACAAAAACCAGGAATCCTTACAAGATATTTGAATCAGAGCTCTCCCATTTTATCTAATGCAGAACTCACAAGGAAGACCCCAGTTTGTGATGCTTGTTTGTACCACGGGACCCAGACTTCTGAGGCTGAGATAGTGCAACTGCTCCAGTGTAACAGCCATTCCACTCTAAAAACTCTCCTGCACAGGTTTTCTGTCATCGCCGGACACGATGGACAACCACCAGAGCACAAATGAGGTTACGTTGTGTTAGGTGATGTTAACGTTTTAAATCACTGATATGCTATTTGGAAGTCATTACTAAAGTTAAGTTTTCATATTGATAATGTACAGCAGAATATCATTTTGAGGTCCTAGTTAAAAACTGGGGGCAACACTGTGACTGCACAAATTAAGCCCAGCTAGAGCACTCCCGGTATTGCATCAACATCACAATCTTGTGCAATATTCAGAAGAACACTGGGAGAGATTGAAGAAGGGGAAGAGCACAATGGGTTTGCAAAAAAAATACCACAAGCCAGGTAATAATAGGTGGCCTGAAGAAAGGTTTGGAGAATTGGAAAATACGTTACAATGAGCAGAAGGTTTTTCTTTGTCTAGACTCAGAAATAGAATGGGGATATTAAGAAGTACACACACAAAATGATGGAGGAACTCAGCAAATCAGGCAGCTTCTATGGAGAAGGAATAAAGAGTCGATGTTTCAGGCTGAGACCCTTCATCAAGACTGATGTCTAAGCTCAAAGCATCGACTGTCTATTGCCCTTTATAGATGCTGCCTGACCAGCTGAGTTCCTCCAGCGTTTTGTGTGTGTGTGTGTGTGTGTGTGTGTGTGTGTTCCTCTGGATTTCCAGCATCTGCAGAATCTCCTGTGTTTACAATATGAGGCATGACTAGGTATTGCCATCACAGTCATCACCTTCCTGTGTAGTACATTAATGGGAGGAGCAAACAATTGATTTGGTCTTGGCTGAGTCCCAGAGGTGCATAATTAGTACGGTGACCTTTCGCTGGTTTCCCATGCATACACAATAACAATGTAATCACATTTCTTTTTAATTTCATCCTTTGGGACCATGCACAAGCTGCTCCAGAATGGATATTCAAGAAAACAATTTAAACAAAATTATTACACAAGTGATTGTGCAGATGCCGGAAATCCAAAGCAGCACACACAAAATGCTGGAGGAACTCAGCAGGCCAGGCAGCATCTAGGGAGCGGAATAAATAGTTGATGTTTTGGGCCGAGACACTCCGGGACTGGAGAGGAAGGGAAAAGAAACCAGGGATGGTATGCAGGGGGGAGGGGAAGAAGTTTCAGCTGGTACAAACTTCCCCTCTGCCCCACCCACTTATTCTGGCTTCTTCCCCCTCCCTTTGCAATCCTGATGAAGGGGCTCGGCCTGAAACGTCCACTGTTTATTCCTCTCCATGGCTGCTGCCTGACCTGTTGGGTTCCTCCCAGCATTTTGTGCGTGTTAAGCAACGCTACTCTGTATAACTTCCCGGGAAGGTAAAGCTGCACGGTTACTCTCCAGCAGTACAGGTTCTATACCTGCATAAATGAACTTCAAGACCTCTGAGAAGCAGGCACAGAGCACAGAGTCTAAAATGATGACCCTTACTGGCTGGCTGTTCTGAAGGAAAGTTTGGCTGCAGTTCAATGCAAAGTCTTTTTCTATTACAAACAGACGGTGAGCAATCTTCCCAGGTAACTCTCCAGGGCGGCCAGGAACCTCCACACCAAACAGCAGCATGAAGACGTGGCTTGCCGTGCACAGCACAAGCCTGTGGGCCCTCGCCACCTCTTGTCCGTCACTGGTGAAGAAGACCACATCAGCACACAGAGAGCTGGAGAAAAGCCTCAGCAAGTCACAGTGGTACCGGGATACCTCAACCTTTAAACACGGCAGCTTGGCTAGAGGAAAAACAAAAGTCGATAATCACTGTCAACTTCTACACAAGACTAAAAATCTGTGTGTATTTATACACAGTACTGTGTAAAAGTCTTAGACACCTACAGCCAGGGTGCCTAAAACTTTTACACAGTACTGTAATTTTATATATTGCGCCCTCTGCTGCCGCAAAAATAAACAAATTTCATGATATACGTGAGTAAACATGACACAAACCTGATTCTGATATGGGTCCCTATTGTGGACTGAGAGTGGGAACGGGGCAGGGAGAGGGGAGCCATGGTTGGGAAAAGGGGAAGGGAGAGGGGAGGGAGTGGGAAGCACCGGAGAAATATTCGATAAAAAAAAAATGTTTGGAATCATCTGACCTTGCCTGGTGTCTCAGGGCCTGCACCCGCACCACCCCCACCCCGGTACTCCTTCTCTGCCACTTGACCAATACCCCTCCCATTCCCAACACCCTCTGCTCCCGCCAGATTTACAAACTCACTCTCTGCTCCACGTTGGCAAATACAGTATTGTGCAAAAATCTCAAGCACACTTAGCTATATGTGTATAAATATAAATATATGTGTTGCTGTGTGGCCAAGTGGTTAAGGCGTTCCTCTAGTTATCTAAAGGTCACTAGTTCGAGCCTTGGCTGAGGCAGTGTGTGTGTCCTTGAGCAAGGCACTTAACCACACATTGTTCTGCGACGACACCAGTGCCAAGCTGTATGGGTCCTAATGCCCTTCCCTTGGACACCATTGGTGGCGTGGAGAGGGGAGGCTTGCAGCATGGGCAACTGCCGGTCTTCCATACAACCTTGCCCAGGCCTGTGCCCTGGAAACCTTCCAAGGCACAAATCCATGGTCTCATGAGACTAACAGATGTCTACTGTACATCAATGCAAACATCTAACTATTTAAAGCAGAAGTTGACAGGCTCTTGGTTAGTAACAGTGTCAAAGGTGACTGTGAGAAGACAGGAGGATGCAGCTGAGAGGGATAATAGATATTTGGCCGAGCAGACTCAAAGTTCAAAGTAAATTTCTTACCAAAGTACATATATATATCACCATATACAACTCTGAGATTTGTCTTCTTGTGGACCTTCACAGTAGATCAAAGGAACACAACAGAATCAGTGAAAGACTGCGCACAACAGGACGGACAAACAACCAACGTGCATAAGACAATAAACCATACAAATACAAACGAGAAAAAATAATAATTAATAAATAAGCAATAAATAGGGAGAACATGAGATGACAAGCCCTTGAAATTTAAGTCCATTGGTTGTGGGAACACTTTAGTGTTAAGCTCAGTGAAGTTATCCCCTTTGGTTCCAGTGCTTGATGGTTGAGGGGTAATAAATGTTCCTGAACCTGGTGGTGTGGGTCCTGAGGCTCTTGTACCTTCTTCCTGATGGTAGTAGCGAGAAGAGAGCATGACCTGGGTGGTGGGGGTTCTTGATGATGGATGCTGTTTTCCTGTGACAGCGCTCTGAGTAAATATGCTCAATGGTGGGGAGGGCCTTACCCGTGACAGACTGAACTGCATCCACTACTTTTTAATACCATTTTCCACTCAAGTTCTGGAGAAGATGGCGCCAGCAAACAATCTGACCAAAGGCATCATCCTTCAGACAGTTCACAAAATTACTTCCTTTCGTTCCCTCACTTCTTCTTCTTTCAAATATGATTCGGTTGATAACGGAGGCTGTGATCTGCAGCTTGATGGTGTGTACGGGCCAATTGAGTGATCTGGCACTTTGCTGTCTCTGAGGGAGTTTGGTGAGATTTCAAGTGAAGTGTGCGGCCTGCAGGCCGAAAGTCCTGGAGCCAACGAAGTCGAACCCATGATCGATTTCTCACCCATTAAAGCATTCAGGCTAGACTGAAATCAACAAGGACACGAGCGGACGGCAAGCAGGTGTTCAGTGCCGTCTGCCTGTGAGTGCCTGGTCTCCCCCTCTCCCTCCCATTTGCCGCTCTGACTGCGTTCGATCATTCTGTCTCTCTTTCTCACTCGTTGCTGCTGAAGGATAGTGCCGGCTCTTGGGCAAGGTTTAATCGATCTGGTTATGGATTGGACTCTGTAGTTTGGGTTATGAAGTGTTTCTGGTTTCTGATTCCTCAGTTTTTGTTGCTATTTGTGTGATTTTGATTGGGGTGGAGTAGCTCTGCAGCCTGCAGTCACTGAACAACACAGCACTAGACTGAACTGAATTGAGCTCAAACTGAACACTCCTGGATTGTTCCGCTGACTTTATGGTTGATGCTTTAAATTCTGCGTTATGTTTTTTGCTGTTTGTGCAATTTGTTGCTTTTTTAGGCACTGGGGTATGACCTTTTTCTTTCAGTGAGTTCCACGGTTTTCTTTGTTTCCTGGTGGTCTATCGGAAGGTGAATCCCAGGGTTGTGTACTGGATACAAACTGTACTTTAATAATAAATGTACCTTGAATCCTGAATCTTGAATCAAGGGTGTTGGTGTTTCCATCACCAAACATCTACAGAAGTTTGTCGAAGTTTGTCAAAGTTTTAGATGCCATGCCAAATCTCCACAAATCCCTAAGGAAGCAGGGGTGCTGCTGTGCTTTCTTCATAATGGCATTGACGTGCTGGGCCCAGCACAGATCCTCCAAAATGATGACACTGAGGAATTTAAAGTTGCTAACCCGCTCCACCTCTGACCCCCTGATGAGGACTGGTTCATGGACTTCTGGTTTCCTCCTGAAGTCAATAATCAGCTCCTTGGTCTTTCTGATGCTGTGTAAGAGTTTGTTGTGGTGGCATCACTCAGACAGATTTTCAATCTCCCTCCCACATGCTGGTTCATCACCACCGTTGATTCAACACAGTGGTGTCGTCGGCAACCTTAAATATGGGACTCGATGGGCTAAATGGACCAATTCTGCTCCTGTGCCTTATGGTCTTATAAATTACATTTTCCTTGTTGCCTTTTTCTGATCGCTCATCTCTATAATAACGTGCTGAGCTTCCTTGTCCCTCTCCACCTGGCCTGGCTCATTCTGCAACAATGCCATCTACCTCATTAGGCCAGAAGGACGACTGATCAAGAAGGCCCTCTCTGACACTCTCCAAAAACTGTTCCATTATCGATTCCTTCTGGCCTTATACACCGACCTATTTCTGGATTGTTCCTCTTACATCTCCCAAACAGAACGTCACCTCTGTCGATCATTTTAACAACTTCCATGAACGCAAAATGGGGTTTGTCCTTTTACATTCACAGTGACTTGCACTCTAAAACTATTGACATTAAAACCTCGCACTAAATTCACTATCTCTGGTAAGTGCCTTGTACTGGATCGCAACCACCTCCCTAAACCCTTCTGGGCCAGAAGGACCTGTTACCATGCTATGCAGTACAGTGCAAAAGTCTTAGGTGTGTATCTATATAGAGCCAGGGTGCTGAAGACTTTTGCACAGACTACTCTACTTGTCAAACATGGAGCAGAGAGTGAGTTTGTAGATCCAGTGGGAGCAAAGGATGTTGGGAATGGCAAGGGTGGAGTGCTGTGGGAGGGGTGTGGGACAGGTGGCAGAGAAGGGGGGCCGGGGCTGGGGTGGCACAAGTGTAGACACACCCAACTGTGAGACACCAGGCAAGGTCACTTGATTCCAAACAATTGGTTTATTATTACAGAATGTCTCTCTGGTGCTTCCTGCTCCCTCCCCATTTTCCCAACCATGATTCCCCTCTCCCTGCCCCCTTCCCACAACAGACACATATCAGAATCAGGTTTATCATCATTCAAATATGCCATGAAATTAGTTTTTCTTTTACAGCAGCAGTACAGTGCAATATATTAAATTATTACGGTACTGTGCAAAAGTCTTAGGCACCCTAGCTATATATATGTGCTTAAGACTTTTGCGCAATACTGTATCTCTACGAATAAATCTCATGCTTCCCACCACTCCACACTTGATCCCATTTCACTGTTTCTAAGGACAGCACCTTTTAAACAGTGGAATATAATGTTAACAGATGCATTAACAAATTACATCATTAATTCTTAAACTACTAATTTAGAGACAGTTTTATAATCTGAGCCTTAAGTAACTATGATTGTCGCAAACAAGAGAAAACCTGCAGATGCTGGAAATCCAAGCAACGCACACAAAATGCTGGAGGAGCTCAGCCTGGCAATTACGACTGTGCCTGTCTTAGGCTGTTTATTTCACTCCTCCCGTGAGCTGAAGGAGTCTTTCAGTGGATTGGATTCACGCCAACTTCCAGAAATAGATGATGCTGTGACACACTTTGGTGCTTATTCCCACGACTGACCCTTGCGCTGAGTGACCATTCAAATCTAATGATGAAATATTAGTGATGGAATCTTTGACAATGTAAATACAATTTATTTTCCTGGTGTTAATCGATAGTTTGAGAGCTTTCCATATTCCCACTACATCATAAGAAGCCAGCATGATCAAAGACCTTACCCACTCCGGACGTTCTCTTTTCTTCCCTCTCCCATCGGGCAAAATGCTGACAGCACCTACCACTGGGCTCAAGGACAGCTTCTATCCCACTGCTGTCAGACTACTGAATGGATTTCTTGTATGATAAGACTCACTCTTGGTCTCACAACCTACCTTGTTACGGTCTTGTGGTTTATTGTTTATCTGCCATGCACTTTCCCTGTAGCTTTTACGTTACATCACGAGAAAGCCCTCCCAACCACCCAGCACATCTGACATGAAATGCTGTCATAGGAAAGCAGCATCCATCATTAGAGATCCCCACCACCCAAAGTCATGTTCTCCTCTTGCTGCTGCCAACAGGTAGAAGGTAAAAGAGCCTCAGGACATACACCTGCCTCAGGACAGGTTCAAGAACAGATACTACCCCTCAGTCATCAGGCTCTTGAATGAAAGGGGATAACTACCCTTTCTTGTCCCATCATTGAAATGTCCCTGCAACCAATGATCTCACTTTAAAGACCCTTTATCACATTATCTCATGTTCTCGTTAATTATCGCCATTTGTTTATATTTGCAGTTGCACAGTTTGTTGTCTTCTGCTCGCTGGTTAATATTTCATTGATCCTGTTGCAGTTACTAGTCTATAGATTTATTGAGTATGACCACAGGGAAATGAATCTCAGGGTTGTTTGTGGTAACATATATGGACTTTGATAATAAAATTTACTTTGAAATTTATTTTGCACTGTTATTTTTACCTTGTTCTACCTCAATGCACTGTGTAAAGATTTGATCTGTATGAACAGCATGCAGGATAAGCGTATCACTGTACCTCGGAAAATGTGACACTGACAAACCACCACCAACACCAAGTAAAGACACACTCCTTCGTCATCTTCCCTTACCAGGCTCTTTAAGTCTAGGTGGTGGAATTAGACGTGTTCTGCTTGTCCTTTTCTTTTTTTTCTGTGAAGACTTCTGCTTTAAACATTGGACGATGAAGTATTCCAACTGTAAAATTATGCACAGCATAAGCACAAAAATCAAAATCACACACAGTTGTTTAGCTGGAGAACGAAGTTCAAAAATTAAGTGAAAATCACTTTGTACAAACGATATATCCAATTCCCTCCAAGTGCATGAGAGTTGCGTGTGCTGAACATTGCTATATTTATCCATTTTCTTCCCTGCACCAAAATCGAAGAGATCTTACCCATTAATCTTCATGATATAGTGTTTTGGCTAAGTTTCAGAATACCATACTTGACTGGCCTCTTGGGAAAAGATTTTGGAAATTCCTTCCCATCTCAATCCATATTCTGTTGCTAAATATGAGACTTCCCTCAATTCTTCCACATAAATGCTCTCTGATTAAATCAAAGCAGTTAACCCTGAGGAGGATAGATCACTTATGAGGTGACCACAGTCTATGAGCCATTTGTGTTACACAGTACTAACTTCATTTTCCAAAAATGTCATGGAATATTTTGCAGGGGTGACCTCATTGAAACCTATCACACGTCAAACGGTCTCAATAAGTGTGGATGTAGATAGGATGTTTCCTACGGTGGGAGAGTCCAAGACCAAAAGACATACCTCAGAATAGAGGGGCATCCTTTTAGAATGGAGATGAGGAAGAATTCTTTTAGCCAGAGAGTGGTGAATCTGTGGAATTTGTTGGCACAAGTGTCTGAGAAGGCCAAGTCTTTATGTATACTGAAGGCAGAGTTTGATAGATTCTTGGTTAGTCAGAGCATGAAGGGATACAGGGAGAAGGCAGGGGACTAGGGCTGAGAAGGGAAAATGGATCAGCCATGATGAAATGGCAGAGCAGACTTAATGGGCCAAATGGCCTAATTCTGTTCCAATGTCTTAGGGTAAATTAAACAATGCATAAATGGCTTATTGTTTCACAACTGCACATTTCTTTGTTAGCTGTAGAGATTGCATGTCCAAAATCCATGTTATTGTGTTTGGTGTTTCTCAAGGGCCAGTTGTTGGCCTATTGTTATTTTCACTCAACATGCTCGATTAGGTTAGATTATTTCAAAACACAAGGTGAATTACCACAGCTATGCAGACAACACACAATTGTATTTGTCTATTACACAAGACAACCCCGAGGCTCTATCCCTCTGGTCCAGTATCTTACAAGTCAAGCTAGAAGTAAAGGATTTAGGCATTATTATTGACTCTGAGCTAAACTTTAAATCACTTAACCATATTACTAAGACTGCATTCTTTCATTTAACAAATATTGCAAAGTTCAATTTCCTAAAACATTTCAAGATGGAGAAAAATTGATACACACTTTTGTTTTTAGCCAATTAGACTACTGCAATGCACGCTTCTCAGGCCTGCCCAAGAAAGATATAAATCGCCTGCAGCTTGTTCAAAATGCAGCAGCAAAAATCTTAAACCGAAACAGTTCACCTTTTTCTCTTTCCACAGATGTTGCCTGATCCATAAGTTCTTCCAGTATTTCTGTTTTTGTTTCAGATTCCAGTACTGGCAGGTTTAATTTATTTTCCCATTATTTCTAGAGGTCCAAACACACTCGATCACTGCTACACTACGATGAGGAATGCCTACCTTTCCTTCCTGAGACTGCATTTTGACGTCGGATCATTCGGCTGTACTGCTACCTGCATACAGAGCCTAAAGATCAAGGCTCTGGAGATCAAGACAACTAAGAGGTGGTCATGGGAGGCAGAGGAACGGTCACAGGATCACCTTGAGTCGTGGACTGGACTGTGCTCAAGAACTCATTGGACCTGAATGACTACACCAGGGTCGTTACAGACTTCATTAAAACATCTACAGAAGAGTGTATCTCCGTGAAATTGTTCAGGGTTTTCCCCAATCAGAGGGCCTGGATGACCAATGAAATCAGAAGTTGTTGAGAGCCAGATCAGAGGCATTCGAGTTTGGAGATCAGGAATGCTACAAGAGGTGCAGGTATGATCTCCGGAAAGCCATCTCTCGGGTGAAGTGGAGATTCTGGACAAGACTGGAATCAACGAGGGATGTTCGACAGCTGTGGCAGGGTTTGATTGCCATAACCTCCTACAAAGTTAAATCTTGCAACAAAGGGGGCAGCAGAGCTCCGTTTCCAGATGTGCTCAATGCTCCCGTTGATCACCAGAGCAGGGAGGAACCATCGTACAGCCCCATGTCTCCCGATGTCCCTTTGGTCTCAGTATCTGAAGGTGACGTGTGGGCTGCCTTTAAGAGAGTGAATGCAAGGAAAGCATCCAGTCTGGACGGAGTACCTGGCCGAGTACTGACGACCTGTGCTGACCAACTGGCTGGTGTATTCATAAGATATCTTCAATCTCTCGTTCCAGCAGTGTATGGTACACACCAGCTTCAAGCAGGCTTCAATCAAACTGTGCCCAAGAAGAGTGTGGTAATCTGCCTCAGTGACTATCGCCCTATGGCACTTATATCCACAGTGATGAAGTGTTTTGAGAGGCTGGTGTTGAAACATATCAGCTTCTGGCTGAATGCTGACTTGGATCCACTCCAACTTACCTACCGAAGCAACAGGTCTACAGCAGATGCTACCTCATTGGCTCTTCACACAACCCTGGAACATCTGGACAGCAAAAGTGCACACATCAGGATGCTCTTTGTCGAATACCGCGCAGCATTTAACACCATCATCCCCTCAAAACTAATCAGTAAACTCAAGACTTGGGCCTCAATACCCCCTCATGCAATTGGACCCTAGATATCCTCACTTGTAGATCCCAGTCAGTTTGGATTGGCAAAAAGATCTTCTCCACACCTCCATCAGCACAGGAGCAGCGCACGGATGTGTACTTAGCCCCCTGCTGTACTCACTTTACACCTATGACTGTGTGGCTAAATACAACTCCAACACTATATACAAGTTGGCTGACGACACCACTGTTGTGGGCTGTATCAAATGCAGTGATGAATCAGCACACAGGAGGGAGGTTGAAAACTTGGCCGAATGGTGTAATGACACACTCCCACTTAAGGTCAATAAGACTAAGGAACAAATTGTAGACTTTAGGAGAGGGAAACCAGAGATCCATGAGCTAGTAATCATCGGAGGATCAGAGGTAGAGAGGATCAGTAACTTTAAATTCCTGGGTGTCACTATCTCAGAGGACCTGAATATAAATATATTATATAAATATTATTGTAAAGAAAGCACGACAGTGCCTCTACTTCCTCAGGAGTCTGCGGAGGTTCGGCTTGTCATCAAAAACCTTGGCAAACGTCTGTAGATGTGGGTTGTTAAGTGTTCTGACTGGCTGCATTATGGCCTGGAATGGGAACACCAATGTCTTTGAATGAAAAATCCCACAAAAGGTCATGGATTCAGCCCAGTAAATCACGAGTAAACCCCTCCCAACCGTTGAGCACATCTACATGAAACATTGCCAGAGGAAAGCAGCTTCCATCATCAAAGATCCTCACCACATAGGCCATGCTCTTTTCTCGCTGCTGCCATCAGGTAGAAGGTACAAGAGCCTCAGGACTCGCACCACCAGGTTCAAGAACAATTACTAACCCTCAACCGTCGGACTGTTGAACAAAAGGCAATAACTACACTCACTTAAGGACTCTATCTTGTTACTTCATGCTTGTTATTTATTTATATCTACATTTGCACAGTTCATTGGCCATTAATCCTGTTTACAGTTACTGTTCTATAGATTTGCTAAGCATGCCTGCAGAAAAGAACCCCAAGATTATTTGTGGTGACATGTGTAAGGGTTTCTTCTTTTATGTTACTGCTAAGGCTAATAAAAATGGCTTCTTTGTTATGTTAACTGCTGAGAAAGTGCTTCTCTATAGCAGCTTGTTTGGGTTATATTACTGATATTGAGAATTGTATTCATTTGCTAACCAATTGGGATAGATGCTATTCTTTCTTGTGTAACTGTAAGCTATTGTTTTCGCAGGCGTTGGGGGAGAAGGCGTGATGGGGACAGACAGAGGAGACACGATGCTGTAAGCTGGGCGACGGAACGGACCCCGAGCGGGAGTCTGAGGCCCAGGGTTTTCGGGAGGAGAACCGAAGAGGAAGGACATGCTGGACACGCTCCGGCCGACCACCGTGGCTGGTCCCAGGCGGCGGGTTGAGGGGGTCGGAGGAGATCGCATGGTGGAAAGAAGACCCTGTCCATTGAGCTACAACGGTTGTGCACGAAGTGGTTGAACTCTGATAAGTTCGGCGCCTTTTACTTTCCTTTTATATTGTATCTCTATTAATTACATAGTTCCAGTAAGATCTATAAAGTGTAATCATTTAATCGCATATGGTGTATTGTCTGTTATTTGGCGGGGTGGGGTCCATCACACAGCATCCACACAAACTTGATTACCCAGTTTGGCGGAGCCAAAGGCTGCTCTCCCTAGACGAAAGCGAGCTGAGCGAGCCTGAGGCTTACCAAGGGGCTACACGTGTATATACTCAGATAATAAATCTTACTGTAAACTTAGAACTTTTTGCAGGAATACTTGCTTCTGCATTAATCATTAGTATTTGGAATGCACTGCTTGAGAGACTGGTGGGGAGTGGAACGAGGAGAGTTAATTCAAATTTAAAAGCAGCTTTTAAGAAGGAAGTGCTGGAAGGGCAAGTATTGTGGAGATACACTCAGTAGTCACTATCAGGCACACCTGTACACCTGCTCAGTAATGCCTATATCTAATCAGCCAGTCACGTGGCACAACTCAATGTATAAAAGCAAGCAGAAACGGTCAGTTGTCAGAGGTTCAGTTGTTGTTCAGACCAAACATCAGAATGGGGGAAGAAATGTGACCTAAGTGACTTTGACCAAAGGAATGATTATTGCAGCCAAATGGGGTAGTTTGAGTAACTTAGAAACTGCCGATCTTCTGGGATTTTCATGCATGGCAGTCTCCAGAGTTTACAGAAAATAGTGAAAAAAAACAGGAAAAAAACATCCAGTGAGTGGCAGTTCTGTGGGTGCAAACAGTTGTTAATGAGAAAGGTCAGATGGGAATAGCCAGACTGGTTGAAGCTGACAGGAAGTTGACAGCAACTTAAGTAACTGGGTGTTACAACAGTGGTGTGCAGAAGAGCATCTCTGATCATACATCATGTTGAAGCTGGAAGTGGATGGGCTACAGCAGCAGAAGACCACGGACACACACTCAGTGGCCACGTTATTAGGTAACAAAGTAGATACTGAGGTAAATTCCTTCATTGTCACTGGGTTCAAATCCTAAAAATCACTGCCCACAGTCCTCAACATGGAGGAACGCAGCAGTTCGAGAAAGTGCCTCACAAGCACTTCATCACGGGCAGTTAGGCTTGGGCAATTAATGCTGGCCATGGCACTAATTTTTCCTCCACAATAAATTCCTTTGAGAACTTCTTTCAAAAGCTGACAAGTTAACAAAGCGCTGAATGCAGGCATTTATATCTATGCAGCGGTACGCCCACAAACGACCACAGAGAGGGGAGAAATCTCATGGCGATATGCAAATATACAAAACATTCAAGTCAACCCTCAGAGCTTGTGGGAAGCTCTGCTCTGTAGACATAAAGAATGCCATTGTTGTTGAATATAAACCCACTGTTATGATGGTTTCAGCAGCTATAGATACACATGAAACTATTTTATTGTTTTAATAATCTACAATTTTGTTTAAAATTTGTGCAATCATGATCTCACTGTGTTTGCTTCACCGGCAAAGAAATTCCTTTCATTGAGTTCATATAAAATTCCATATTGTGGGTCAGCGTGGTCAGTGCGACACGATTACAGCGGCAGCAGTTGCAAGCAGGGCTCAGTTCCCGCCGCAGCCTGTAAGAAGTGCGCATGTTCTCCCTGTGACCGCGTGAGTTTCCTCCGGGTGCTCCATCTCCTCCCACGCTCCAAGCGCGTACGGTCAGGGTAAGCAACGGGTACAGGAAGCACGGTGACACCTGCGGGCTGCTGAGACCAACCCTCGCTGATCTGACTTGATGCAAAGCGACGCTTTTCACTGTGTTTCTCGAAGTACATCTGGCAAATAGAGCTGAACTTCATCTTCCTCTTTCTTCTCTTTCTAACTCTGGGTTCAGTTTCACCTCATTAGATCGAATTCTTCAGGGCTCCCTGTCAGTGCGGTCGCAAACAGAATGGGAGTTTGAAAAGGTGATGGTTGGATGATGTTTGGAGAGCAACCTCTTTGGTATTCTCTGTAGTTATTAAAGCTGTTGCTGCCACCAAGGAGGTCTCTGACTGCAATCCAAGTTTTGACATATGATTGACAGTGCCTTCATTGAATAAAAGCAATGAAGCTTAAATGAGGAAAGCGATTACAACCACCAAAATGTCTTGTCAGTGCCAGGCCGATGTGGGCAGACTGAAGGATTTGGCTTGGCTCCACTCTTTTTAACTGATTAGTCAAGAGTGGATGGTAGAGGCTGCTCCTATTCATGGATGACAAGAGTACAAGAAGTCACAGATGTAAACTGGATGGAAAATAATTAAAAATTACATGAGGAAAATGTTTTTATGTGGTCCAAATGGCTCCTTTTATATTGTAACCATTTAATGATTCAACTTCTGCAGATGTTTTGTGGAGAGCATTCCATCTGGTACGGAAACTCGATGCGCAGAGGCCACACAGGGTTGCACACTCAACCTTCTCCACCAAGGACATCTTCAAAATGTGGTGTCTCAGGAAGGCAGTATCCATCATTAAGGATCCTCACCATCAGGGCCATGCCCTCTTCTCAAAGACTCAAATACATTGATTATCAAAGTGGGTATTCGTCCTCCCACAGGCAGCTGTGGAACCATGGAACCCGCTCAAGTCAACATCAAACACCAAACGTGCAAAGAAAGAGCAAACTTCGCGAATGGCAAAAAGCGAGCGAGCAGCACGTAGAATGCCCAACATCAAACAAGGAGTCCAGTAGTCTTCAGTTTAGTTCAGTCCAGCGCCGTGCTGCTGGCCCACTGCAGGCGGGGGTGGGGGGTGCTATTCTTCACCCGAAGTGCCCCAGTCTGCATCGATCACCTCAATCAAACCAGTCAAAAACAGCGAAAAAAAACCAGAATCCAGAAACACTTGTAACATAAGCCTTAAACTTATAACAGACTCCTGCACTGTAACCTTGCTCAATGCCTCAAATGGGGTGACGCAATATAGTCAATTATGGGCCACAAACTCCACTCCAAACCTCACCCAACTCCTAGGCAGGAGGTACAGAAACTTGAAGTCCCACAGCTCCAAGTTCAATAACAGTTGCTTCCCTTCAAACATTTGGTTCTTGAACCAGCAGCTGACATAGTCCTGATCATTACAGTGTAACAACACTATGACCACTTCGATCCTTACACTGAAACCGATTTCTTTGTTCCAATTGTGCTTTCTTGTAAAAATTGTGTTTAAAGAAACTTTTCTTGTGAATGCTGCTTAAATGATGCTCCATGTCTGCCTTTACGAATAATACTTCTGAGCAGAAACCAAGCAGAATTCTTCCAAGTTGTACCAAAAATATTACTAGGAAATATAGTTCTCAAACATTAATTTTATATTTTTAGTAGCACAGAATTGTGCAAGTGTGACCTACATTTCTAAACCTGCCCCCCGCCCCGATGATATCTCCTTGAAATGCAATCGATGGACCTGATCAGCTAATTAATTAATTAATTTAGTTAGCATTTCAGTGCAGAGTAGACTCTTCCAGCCCATCGGACCCTTCTGCATCATGGACACCAATATCCACCCACTTGTCACTACATGACCTTTTGCGTTCTCCCCCGCAGTCGTTATCGAAAATGCCCCAAGCCCGTGCCTCTGGGGTGTGGGTTCAACATGTGGTTGCTGGAAAGTGTGCAACAGAGTCAGGGGTGATGCTACACTTTTCATTCTAACTACAAGGGAGTCTGCACAAATGGCCAGAAAGCTTGGGACACAAGCACCTCCTAAGCTCCCAGTGCACAGCTAACTGAAGCAGCAGCCTCCAGCTGTACACACTAAATGGCAATTAATACGAATTGACGGCCAAACCAAGCCACCTCGTTCGAAACTCTTGACTTAGGTGAAGTCGGTGATTTGCCCCCCCCACCCCCAACCTCACCTTCTCTCCTTTTCCATTCCCGACTCTGGCTCCCCTCTTAGCCCTTCTCTTCTTCTCACCTGCTTATCACCCCCCTCTGGCATCCCTTCTCCTTCCCCTTCTCCCATCATCAACTCTCCTGTCCTATCAGATTCCTTCTTATTCAGCCCTATACCTCTTCCACCTACAGACTTCCCACCTTTCCTGGGAGTTCCGGGAGTCTCCCACATATTGATAGTGGCTCCTTGATGCCCGCAAATTATATACAATGTCCCAGAAATCACGTTTTTTGAGAGCAAGCGTGATAGCGACCACGAGAGAGAGAGAGCGCGCGAGAGCAAGAGAGCGACCAAGGCACAGTGTTCCAAAAAAAGAAAATATAAAACGTACGTCACCCCAGACTACACTAAAGTGTACCCCTGCCTAATAGGGGTCAAAATAATGACAGTGTTGCTTGCTGCACTGTTTGCAACAGTGACTTTTCTATTGCCCATGGTGGGTTAAGACTGTAAAAGACACATTGAGGTGACTTTAACAGGTGTCATTCATTCATTAGTATAGCTAATGTTATTTAAACTAGCTGGCTAGCTGCTCAGGAGCTACTCTATTGCAGACATCCCACCTCTCCCGGCAGTTCCGGGAGTATCCCGCAAATTGATGATGCTACCTCCCAGAAATGAGCTTTTGCACGGTGGGATGTCTGCACTTATCACCTCCCAGCTTTTTACTTCATTCCCCTCTCTATCAACCACCTACCTTCCTCCTCATCTGGCTTCACCTATCACTTTCCAGCTTGTACTTCTCCCCCACCTTCTTATTTTGGCTTCTTCCAGTCCCGATGAAGGGTCTCGGCCCAAAACAGCCACTGTTCATTCCTCTCCATAGATGATGCCTGCCCTACAGCGTTTATCCAGCATTTTCCAACATCTGCAGAATCTCGTGTGTACTGTATATGTCGAGTCTCAATAGGCTTACAAAAGTCAGCTTACCAACCTTTTCTCTAAACCTCCAAGAATATTTTTTAAAATCTTAAACTATGAGCAAGCTGCACAGGGAGTTTCTCAAAAAAGAAAATGCTTATTAAAATTTTAATTACAGCCCTTCGTTAAACCTCCATTCCTTCAAACATTAACCTGACATTGCTCAGATTAATGCAGGACTGCCTGCTAGCTGTTTCGGCCTTTCAAATTAAGTCTTGCACCATTTAAGGTTTCTCTTCCTATCTTCTATGTTAAAAATTAACTTTGGGATGTAAGATTTACCTCCAAGGTCCAAATAAGTTGAGCGTAATTATGGGTGAGACCTTTAACACTGCAAGTCAATTTTATGGTGACGAAGACTTTCTCGAAATCCAGTGCAAGTAAATTATGAAAGGCCAGATATAAGATCAATAATTGGATCTGCTCAGTATTCGACTCCTTAACATTATCAGCAAACAAATTCCTTCTGAGCTAATTGGTAAAGTATCGTTTGGTAAGATGGCGGCGCACTCGAACACAGAGGCCTCTCACGGGTCAACCAAAGGTGTTTTTTATTTTTTGAATGTCTTTTTTTTTTACGATCTCAAGACAACGCTGGACTCCAAGAACTCTGGGTACTGCAGGTTGACCCCATCAGTAAGCTGCTCATTTGTGGTGGAGCTGAACTTGGTGCAGCCCGCGTTGCTGCCTGCTACGGTAGGCATCGAAGGGTTCAGAGTTGGTGTGCAAAGACGACAGGCAGTGTAACTGTGGGTGATTGTCTTGGATGTTTTTCTTGCAATCCTGAGACCCTGCTGGACATCGATAATGTAAGATGCCACAGGCCTATTTCCCTTGCTTGGTGACGCGACATGCAGCAGGGGTGCTGAGTGGAATCGGCTGTAGTGAGACCTAGGCCTCAAGCCAGGGGCTTTCCCGCTGCTGCAGCCCAGGAGAGGGGATGCTGGAGGCGGTGTAGCATAACGTCCATGCTCGACTGGGGACTGGCCTCTCCCATCAGTGCTGCCCTCAAGTGCTCAATTGGTTGAATGACAAGCTGGACTGTGTGCGTGTGTCTGTCTACGGACTCGCGGGAACTGCACCATCAATTTGAAGGACGTGTCATTCAGGGACTTGGGCTATATAGATTGGTTTTCTGCGTGACTGTATATGTGATCGCTATCTTGAACGTGCTGTGCACGCTTTGCACCTTGGCCCCAGAGGAACGGTGTTTCGTTTAACTATATTCATGTTTGGTTAAATGATAATTAAATCTGAATTTGACTTGATTTGAATTGAATTTGATTCTGAATGGTGGCAATGGCCATTTGTTCAGGTTCTGGCAGAAATCTGTAGAACACTACAGCACAGAAACATGCCCTTCGGCCCGTCTAGTCTGTACTGAACTATTATTCTGCCTGGTGCCATCACCCTGAACCTGGACCATGGCCCTCCAAACCTTCCCATCCAGATACTTATCCAAAACTTCTCTTAAATGCTGATACGAACCTGCAGCCACCACTTCCACTGCCATCCCTTTCCACACTCCCACCACCAGGGGGAGTGAAGAAATTCCCCCTCACGTTTCATCTTCCACCCATGACCTCCGGTTCTAATTTCGCCCAACCTCAGTGGAAAAAGCCTGCTTGTATTTTCCCTATCTACACCCTCACAATTTTGTATATCTCTACCAAATCTCCCCGCATTTTTGTACACTCTAGGGAATAACATTCAAACCTATTCAACTTATCCCTATAAATCCGATTCGCAGTTTCCAGCAACATCCTTGTAAACTTTCTCAGTACTCTTTTGGTCCACCGAAGGTTTTATGTAAATGGTGTTTCATTCTCAAAAGCAGCACTCTTACAGATGAAAGCAAATTGCATGGGTAGATGCTCTGAATTGTGTCTGTAATGGTATAAACATGCTCAGGCCTTTGACTCCAGCAATGTCAATAGCAGATGCTCCCCCTCAGTAGTCATCTATTTTTCAGGGGTGGCGAGGTAGAGATACTGTACGTCTCTACCCAAGGAAATGCAAGGTGCTCCTTCCCTCCGCTAGCCTGCAGGTCACCCTTGGGCAAGGTGTAGCACCTGCTTAGCACCCCCCCCCCCACCTGATCAAGGTAACGTGAAGCTGTGGGAACAGGTGGTGGATGGTCGTATCAGCGACTGGTACCTATCACAAATCCTGGTTATGTGGCCACTGATGCCGGGCAGACAATCTCTGAAGAGTATTGATCATGGCTGGGGGCACCCATCTTGTAAAGACACTGCCCAGAAGGTGGCAATGAACGGCAAACCACTTCTGGAGAGAAAATTACCAAGAACTATCATGGTCATGGACTGTGATCACCCACATCGTTCAACACAGCACCTATCTATCCAACCATTACAAGAATTACCCCTTAGTAGTAATGATCAGAGAGGCACAGAGAGAATCTACATTTACTGATAAGTACCTTTATTGTCTCAACTAAAAAGTATACGGGTTCATTAACTGTGTGCATATCCACTAGGTGTTGCTGACCCTCCATGAACAGTCAAAGAATAGAAAATGTGATACTCAGGAAATAGTCTACATTGGCCAGGCATTCCTCGTGGTCCCAATATGATCTCCATATGTCCAATGTGGTGTCCTCCACATACGTGCTGGTTGGGCCCTGGAAAATTGTTGCTGCCTCAGCTCCCAAAATCTTTCATTCTTATTCATTCCCCTATCAGATTGATCACTGATGTTTCAATTTCATTGGCTCAAGATCACCTGACTGACCTGCATCTGTTCTCATTGGATGTAGCCCACGGCTACAAGTAGTATTGTTTTATGCCCTTTGCCTTCAACCTCATGCCTGAGGTGGTGATATTTATTCTATTCAACTCTGACTGGTTCAAACCAGTCAAACTGGGTCAGCCAGACACTGGGCCCAGATAACAAGACTGCTTCTGCAAACCTGCTATTTTACACAATAAACTGCTTCTGATCTCAGTTTTAGCAGATCATTAACAGAAGCTCCTCATGCCCACGTTCAATTGCTCTGACTAAGTTACCCCAGAGCAAGAATCGGTTCATCAAAAAGTTCACAAAATGGCAGCTGCAAGGACAGTCTCACAAAATGGTCAAATCCCTTCCTGTTCACCGATTGTAGTTCTTTCTGACCAACATATCTATTTATTTATTTATAGATACTGCATGGAACAGGCCATCTCGGCCCACCTAGAGCCAGGAACCTAACTATTTAACTATAACCTAATCTCACGACAAGTTACAATGACCACTTAACCTACTAACCGGTCCATCTTTGGACCATGGGAGGAAACTGGAGCACCTGGAGGAAACCCATGTGCTCATGGGAAGGATGAACAAACTTCTTACAGAGAACGCCGGGACTGAAATCCAGACTCCAACGCCCCAAGCTGTAATAGCTTCACGCTAACCGCTATGCTACAGTGGTGCACATTCATCTTCAATTGTAAACAAAAAGAAGCCAAATGCTGGGTAATAATTTCCAAAATCAGTCTCTCTATAATTATTTGGTTTTACAGTAGATTGCGAAGCAAATGACATATAATCTTAAAGTATTATATTATAGGAAATAACTATGTTGTGAAAGCATAACAATCTTGCTCACCACTCCGCCGAAATATTTCCCCACATTGAAATCGTTGAGACTCTGAAGTTCCAAGTAGGCTGCTCCAATTTCTTTTGACAGTTCCAACCCCTCATAGAAAGGCACACAGCTCCCTTTATCTGATGCACACAGTGGACATGAACAAGCTGGACTCTCTTCTGTTGAGAAGTTCAAAATGTCATGAATTTAATTTAAAAATATTGCTCTAAGTATTATACAAATTCCAAAAATAAATAGAATAATGTCATGTCCGATACACTTTCTGTAATTTACATCTCTGCGGGAAACTCAACCTTTATTATATAACAACTTCAGTTGATTTATAGAGTATCTTATCAATTCTGTCACAGCACTTCACTCCAATTATTTAAATGCACAGTAAAATCTAGCAAGTAGCAAAAAGGTGAAAAAATAAATAATCTGATTTTGCCGATGTTAACCAAGTGACAAGTGTTAATCAGAATTACGAGGGGAATCTCTGATCCACTGTGAGAAAAATTTGAGTATCATTCCCACTGTTGAGACTCACAAAAATTTCACAGATTCACAAGCTGGTTGCAGAGTGGAGAGGGGCCAATTTGTGTGTACCACTAATCCCACTCCCGAACTGCATCCTCATAACCTTGCAAATCCTTTCCTTTCAGATATCTATCCAACTCCCATTTGAACACTGCAGTTGATTTTCATCCTTTACTAATTGAAGCACTGAATTCCAATTTGCAACAATCTGCTGGGTTTAAAAATAAATTTTACTTGTATCACATTTAGCTCGTTAGTCAATTACCTTTATCCTATGTCCGAGGTTCCTGACCCTTCCTTCTGCTCCCCCGGGCAATGGGAACTGTTCCTCCCTGTCTTTACCCTTCATTGATCTAACTGCTTGTGATTCCTGTCAATGTCATTATTTAATGCTGTGGTGTCATAACTGCTGAGGTATATGAGTAAAGCACAAAGCATTGGAGTGAGCTTCTAAGATCTGAGACAGTTTGAAACTGGAGATTGAGGATCAAATTTGCTTACTTAGTTCTGTGGAAAGAGAGCAAACAAGTTTGTTCAAAGGGCTTTTACAGCTATATGATTTCTGACAGTGATTTCATACTTCATTTTTACAAAAAGCAAAAGGATGTGTAACACATTATGTAAGACACTTACTGTTAAGGAATGATAGTTTTCGGCAAACCTTGGTGAAAGAAAAGGCACCTGGATGATGGAGAAATGGAGGGCCATGTGGGAGTGAAGGGTTAGATTGTTCTTGGAGTGGGTTAAAAGGTTGTCACAACATTGTGAGCCGAAGGGCCTGTACTGTGCTGTACTGTTCTATGTTCTATGACGTTAAATAGAATCAGAATCAGGATTATTACCATTGACATAGTATGTTGTGAAATTTGTTGTTTTGCAGCAGCAGTACAGTACGATACATTAAAAAAACTATAAATTTCAATAAGATATATATATACGTATACATCTCTATGGGCACGTGGCCAGATGCTTAAAGCATTGGACTAGCGACCTGAAGGTCGTGAGTTCGAGCCCCAGCCGAGGGAACGTGTTGTGTCCTTGAGCAAGGCACAATCACACATTGCTCTGCAATGACACTAGTGCCAAGCTGTATGGGTCCTAGTGCTCTTCCCTTGGACAACATTGGTGTCGTGGAGAGGGGAGACTTGCAGCATGGGCAACTGCTGGTCTTCCATACAACCTTGCCCAGGCCTGCGCCCTGGAGAGTGAAGACTTTCCAGGCGCAGATCCATGGTCTCACAAGACTAACGGATGTCTATTTTTTTTATTTTTTATACATCTCTAGCAGAAGAAGTATAAGGTACTCCTTCTCACCCTTGGGCAAGGTGTATCACCTGCTCAGCACCCCCCAATCAGTTTCACGTGTAGCCATAGGATCAGGTGGTGGATAATCGTACGAGCAGCTGGTGCATATCACAAGTCCTGGTTATGTGACCGCTGATGCCAGGCAGACAATCTCCGAAGAGTATTGATAATGGCCGGGGTCACCCGTCTTGTAAAGACACTGCCCAGACGAAGGCAATGGCAAACCTCTCCAGTCCAGAAATTTGCCATGGACAATCATGATCTCCATGATCGCCCACATCATAAAACATGGCACATAATGATAATGATGATATTCATATGCAAAAATAGTGAGGTAGTGTTCATGGGCGGGTTCATTGTCCATTCAGATATCTGATTGCAGAGGGAAAGAAGCTGTTCCTGAATCATTGAGTGTGAGACTTCAGGCTCCGGAACTTCCTCCCTGATGGTAACATCCAGCATGCTATGGATGATGGGGGTCCTTAATTATGGATGCCACTGTTTTAAGGCATCTCTATTTGAAGGGAGACTCCTGCTCATAATGGAGCTGGCTGCGTCTACAAATTTCTGCAGTTTTTTCCAATCCTGCACAGTGGCCTCTCCATACCAGATGCAACTGGTTAAAATGCCTCTATTAGATCTCTTTACCACCTCTTCTATTCCAAGAACAAGCCCAGCCTCTTCAATCTATTAACATAAATAACATTAATTTGAATTTATGCAATAGTGATTGATGTGCAGTGTGGGAATATCAAGTTCAATCAAATAAATTCAGCTTAATTTTATTTAGACCATTAAATCAAATTATATTTGACAGAGGAATTTTGCTGTTAGTATACAGTACTTTGAACTGATAATAAGCCAAGAGTTTGTCATCTGAAAGAATATGGCGAGTCAGAATATTTTATATTTATTTATTTATTCATCAGGATGTGGGCATCCAGTTCAAGTTTAATTGTCATTGAACCATACACATGTATACAGCTAAATGAAACATTATCCCCCTGGGTCAAAGTACTTAAAGAGTCACAGATTAATATCGACACAAGTCCGTGAGTGGAATGGCCAGGAGAGTGATGATGCCTACGATGTCGTTCTGAAGCCACGTTTCCACAAGAACATGTACGCAGCAGTTCCTCATCTCGCACTGAGTCAGCCGCAGATGAAGGCAATCCAGCAATGTCTTCCAGGGAGCAAGCGCTGGAGAGCAGCACCAATGGGTGAGCCAGCCTGCAGGGGCCAGCCCCAAGTCCCGTGCGGATTTCAGCACACACTCTGTGCCTCTGTTCTCTCCCACACCACCTCTGCACCTCCGTCCCCGGGTGGCTGATCACTGGCCAGGCCAGAATTTAATACCCCTCCATAAATGCCCTCAAGAAGGTGGCAGTGAACCACAGCATTAAACCGCTGCAGTCCTTCTGGTGACGGTTCTCCTATTACGCTTTTGTACAGAGAATGCCAGCATTCAGGTCAAATGGCAATGAAGGAGTAATATAATATTTCCACGTCAGGACAGAGGCTGCTGTGTGACAGTCCTCCCAGGTGCCTGAAACCCTTGTCCTTTGTTAGCCAGAAGGAACTGCAGTCTACAAATTAGTGGATTCAGATAAATCAAGCACAGGAGAAGCAGACAAAAAGAACTACAGTCAAACAAATCAGTGGATTTGGATAAATCAAGGACAGGGGGAGCAGAGAAACTATTTGTCTTTGTTTCCAACAGGAATTCTGCAGAGTCCTGATGAAGGGTCTCGGCTTGAAACGTCAACTGTACCTCTTCCTAGAGATGCTGCCTGGCCTGCTGCGTTCACCAGCAACTTTGATGTGTGTCTTTATTTCCCCCCATTTTGTGAACTCTGAATTGATTCTTGCTCTGGGATAATCCAATCAGAGCAATTGAATGTGGACTCAAGGAGCTTCAGGTCACGACCTGCTAAACCTGAGTCCATTCTCAGACAAGTAGCCATATGTCATGTAAAGTGGCAGACTTGCTGGAGAGGTGATCTGTAATCTCGTTAGATTCCGTGTCTGGGTCACCTAGTTTTGATTAGTTTGAACTAGTCAGAGTTGAAAGGAGCAAGGTTGGGTGGTAGAAGCCATGAAACAATGTTGGTTGTAGCCCTGGACTAGAGCCAGTAAGATGATGACCCAGGTAGGTCAGGCGACCTTGAGCCAATGGGAAGGAGTTCCAATGGTTCAATTGATGAGGAACACTAGAAGAGACAGGAGCTCCAAATACATTACAATGATGACTCCTCAGCAACCAGAGACCAACCATCATGGATGAGGAAGACCCCATGGACACATGGAGATCAGGACCACAAGGAATGCCTGGCTAGTGTAGACTCCTTTCCCAGGTAATATCGTTTCTCTTCATTGATTGTTCATGGAGGGTCAGCGAATTCTAGTGGGGGTGCACACAGCTAGTTAGTTTGTGAACCCACGTGCTCTTTAGTTGAGGCGATAAAGGTTACTTCTCAGTAAGTACAGATTCTCTCTGATCATTGTTACTAAGGGGTAGACTCTTATAACACCTTCTTGGTGGTAAAGATCATGGGGTTGAGAGGCATTGCCAAACCAATCTAAGTGAGCAGCTATAGTCAGTGTACATTACCAGTGGCAGAGTAAATGTATTCTCCTGAGTGTCGATTGTGGAGGACTATCCACAGTAATGGCACTAAATATTAAAGGTAGCTGGTCAGACTCTTTCCTGCTGAAGCTGATCACTGCCTGCTGACCGTATCAGGTCAATTGTGAAAATGTGACAAGTGCACATGTGGCAGATTGATCGTGTGGTGGATCAACTGGGCCTCCTACGCATGGGGGGGGGGCTCTCTCCTTTGGCACAGGCTTCTAGTCCACGTTTTTCCGCTTGGCAGGTCTGGTTCAGTCCCTCCCGCACTGTATATGGGCCTCGTTCGTTCTTTCCGCACTCTACGCTGCCCAGCATGTAAAAACTCAGTAAGAACGTTCAGCCCTGCTGCCCCATTGTCTGTCTTGCTCTGCTAAGTAACAACTGGTATTTGAAAAAGTTACTAATCAACCCTAGTCTAAATATTACCTGGGTCTTGTTATAGACAGGTATAGATTGCCTCACTGCTGAGGGATTATCAACGGAATTCCCACTTCTGATCTTATGCTACAGGGAAAGTCATTAAAGAAACAGCTGAAAGTGGATGGGCCTAGGTCACTGCCCTCACAAAATGCAATGGTGATTTTTAAGAAGTTTTTTTAATTTCGAGATACATTGTGGAGCAGGTTCTTCTAGCTCAATGAGCCAAACTGCCCAGCAACCCACCCTAGCCTAATCATCGGTATGTCTGTGGATTGTAGGAGGAAACCAGACTAAACCTACGTGTACCAGTTCCTTACAGAGGACACCAGACTGCATTCCGAACTCTTAACGCCCTGAGCTGTAATAGCGTCATGCTAACCACTACGCTACCGTGGCGCCCCACAGTACGAGATGGTTGACCTCTTCAGTAAGCGGAGAGTCCTCTGCCAGCCAAGCGATGGTGGCTGGGAGAGCTTTGTGTAGCGGTAGGAGGGCAGGCAGTCAATGCCAAGTGGAAGACCAGCGATGCACAAGACTAATTGGTTCATGTTTCTATCCTGGTTGCCTTGATCAGATGAATAAATATGACCTGGCATACAGAATTAATGTAATCTTGCTGATATTGTTGTGCTTGTTCAGGAATACGGTAATGATCAACAATTGAGCAAAAGTAAGTTGGAAGCTTAAACACAAGAGATCCTGCAGATGCTGAAAATCTGCAGTAACACACACACACACACAAAGCACTGGAGGAACTCAGCAAGTCAGGCAGCATCTATGGAAGAGGGTAAACAGTCGATTTTTTTTGGGGACTGGAAATGGGATCGAAGCCAGAATAAGAAGGTGGTGGGGGGGGAGGCAGGGGGATAGCTGAGACCAGGAGTTGGGGATGGTGGGTGGGTGAGGGAGGGGAGGTGAAGTGTGAAACTGGGAGGTGATAAGTGTAAAAGGTAAGGGGCTGTAGCAGGAGGAACCTGGTAGGAAGAGAGAGTGGACCACGGGAAGAAGGGGAAAGAGGAGGGGCACTAGATGGGCAGGTGAGGAGAAGGGAAGGGGTAAAAACGGGGGGACAGAATGTGGAATGGTAAAAAGGGAAAGTGGAGGGATGTACTGAGTCAAGTACCACCTAACATTGTTCCTTTTTGTCCCATGATATTGAAAATGTCAAATCTGCTTGTGTCACGATCTGAATGGTGGATGAACCGAGTGTCATTGTGCAGTCAACCTCGAGGATGAATTACCACCACAAAATGACTCAGCAATACCAGACAATGACACACACACACACACATCCTTCCTCAACAACTAGCTTCTTTGGCTGCCTGCCTCCCTTCCTCCCTGAGAAATATCAGCCTGAAATGTGACAATGCTTACTGAGTATAGTCTCTGGAGATCTAATCTCGGAAAGTTCAGAGATGTGGCATTCTCTTGCTGCTGACGAATTCGTCCTGGGTTGGTATGTATTGCACACGATACTCAGTGGCCACTTTATTAGGTACACCTGCAAATACCTAATCAGCCAATCACCAGGCAGCAAATCAATGCATAGGAGCATGCCGACATGATCAAGAGGTTCAGTTATTGTTCAGACTAAATGGGGGAGGAATGTGATCCAAGTGACTTTGACTGTGGAATGATTGCTGGTGCTAGACGGGGTGGTTTGAGTTTCTCCTGGGATTTTCACGCTCAACAGTCTCCAGAGCAGAGCTGCCTAACATTTTTATGCCATGGACCCCGACCATTAACCAAGGGGTCCATGGACTGCTGGGAACCTCTGTTCTAGAGTTTACAGAGAATGGTTTGAAAAACATAAACATCCAGTAAGCAACAGTTCTGTGGAGGGAAGCACCTCGTTAATGAGAGAGGTCAGAATATTCAGACTGGTTGAAGCTGACAGGAAAGCGACAGTAACTCAGATAACCACGTGTTACAACAGTGGTGTGCAGAACAGCATCTCTGAATGCACAACATGTCGAACCTTGATGTGGATGGACTATACTAACTAAAGACCAAACCAGTTCCACTCCTCCACCTAGTAAAGTGGCCACTAAGAGTACAGGGTGGCATTATCTCCCTGCAATCAATGGAATGAATTCTGGGACCAAAGCGTAAGTACACAAAAGCTAATGGATAGCATGAACATTTACTGCCCTGGAATCAATTTGGTGCTGCCGTCTGGGGGAAACCTCTAATAAAACAGAGCAAAGGTCACAGACTTCTGCCATTTCCCCCAAAATCATGCACTGAAAGGCTGATGCATGGCAGAAACACGTCAGTTTGGCTTGTTGGGTGAACAGAGAGAAACCTCCTAGCAAGATGGCCAATCAACAGGAATTCTGCAGATGCTGGAAATTCAAGCAACACACATAAAAGTTGCTGGTGAACGCAGCAGGCCAGGCAGCATCTCTAGGAAGAGGTGCAGTCGGCGTTTCAGGCCGAGACCCTTCGTCAGGACTAACTGAAGGAAGAGTGAGTAAGGGATTTGAGAGTTGGAGGGGGAGGGGGAGATCCAAAGATGGCCAATCATTGTGTTTAACCTATTAAACACATTAATGGAACGGCACGGTAGCATAGTGGTTAGCACAATGGTTTACAGTACCAGTGACCCAGGTTCAATTCCCGCCGCTGCCTGTAAGGAGTTTATATGTTCTCCCCGTGACTGCGTGGGTTTCCTCCGGGTGTTCCAGTTTCCTCCCACAGTCCACAGACAGTTAATTGGTCATTGAAATGGTCCCATGATTTGGCAAGGGTTAAGTCAGGGGTTGCTGGGTGGTGTGGAACCATAAATAAATAATAAAGCACTGATAATTTCAGGAATACCATGCACCAGATAACTCCGCTATGGACGGTCCCAAGCCTGATTGTGAAAGGAGGCTAACATGAGGCTAGCAACCCCATCTCACAAAAACCCAGTGGTACAGAAACCCCAAAGACCTCATCCCTGGGAGGGGAATGATCTTCAAAGATCAGCTACATCTGGGGACAATTTGAGAGACTGGCCCAGTACAGAGAACTCCGGTGAACTGCTGTTGGCGGTAGGAGTGATGGGCTTAAGAAGACGCTGTTAATATTCTTAAAAATGTTCAATTGGGAGGATGTGGAGAAAAGGGGCTTCAGGGCATCATGCAGGAATGTGAATTTAAAGAATTACCCATGGATCATGTCTCCTACAGGACTGTGCAAAAGTCTTAACCACGTGTAAAGCTATATGACTTCTTGCACAGTACTGTATACAATTAGCTCATGTACATCTTGGCCTTGAAGAGTAAGGGAGATTCATTGAGGGACTGGAAACAAAATACAAGTTCAAGCACAATTTAAGAGAGACAAAGCTACATAAAAGGAAACACCTGTAGAAAAGGAGAGGAAGCATTTTTGCACCTTTTTATACAACTCAAAATAATTAACAGCCAGAGGGAGAAATAAATCACTGGTAAAGTGAAAGGAAATCAAAATGAAGCAGCAGGAGCTGATTTTGCAGCTAACAGACTCAGCAAAGCACAGTTTGAAGTCTGGTGGAGGACTTTATACACAAGATGAAATCACCAAAACTTTACCATAGTTGAGCTCAGTCAGTTTAGCAATCCTATCACGTAAAAATCCAGAGCTACAGAAACACCTACAGAAGCTCCAAAGACTTCATTGCTGGGAGAGGAAAGATCTTTAAAGATAGGCTACATCTGGAGACAACATGTAAGACTGCCCAGGACAGAGGACTCTAGAAAGCTGCCGTTGGCGGCCTATGCCTCAGTGGGGGTGATAAGGCATAAGTAGATCATTGATGCACTAGATGTACAAAATTTTGAAAGATATATAAGATAGAAGTGGAAAAGTTGTTTCCATTGGTAGGTGAGACTAGAACTAGGGGACATTGCCTCAAAATTCAGGGGAGAAGATTTAGGACGGAGGTGAGGAGAAACTGTTTTTCCCAGAGAGTGGTGAATCTGTGGAATTCTCCGCCCAGGGAAGTAGTTGAGGCTTCCTCACTAAATATATTTAAGAAACAGTTAGATAGGTTTCTACATAATAAGGGAATTAAGGGTTATGGGGAAAAGGCGGGTAGATGGAGCTGAGTTTACGGACAGATCAGCCATGATCTTCTTGAATGGCGGGGCAGGCTTGATGGGTCGGATGGCCTACTCCTGCTCCTATTTCTTATGTTCTTATGTAACCTGCAGTAGTTCATGGTATGCCTGCACTTCTTAAAGGGGATGTGAGGACACAGTCAAATAAACACAGGAGCTTGGAGAATGAGCTGGAGGCAGACGCCCCGTTCTATTGCAGCCCCAGGTAATGTAGAGTTACCTGGAGAGCACTCCCATATGCTTGAGGAACCAGGAAGTCACTGAGCGACAAAATATTGTGCCAATGTAGAAAAGGTGAGCAGAGAGCTGAACACTTGACACCATGACCCAAGGACACGGCCTCCTGCCTTCCACTACCACCGCCCTCAGTTCATGCTCTTCTAGCACCTTCAGGAAACCATTAAGACCGGAAGACATAGCAGCAGAATTAGGCTTTCAGCCCACTGAGTCTGCTCTGCTATTTCATTATCCTCCTCAACACCATTCTCTTGCCTTCCCCCACCCACCCATCCCTACCAATCAAGAACCCATCAACCTCCGCCCTAAATATACCCAACGACCATTAATGTGGCAAAGGCACAGAATGTTGACCAGGTAATTCCCATCCATAAAAGACAAGATAAATCCAGCTAATTCCCGTCCATTTGGACTACTCTCAACCATCTGTAAAGTGATGGAAGTCCAGACAATCTACGTACCCAGACTCCTTGTTGATTTCCATTTGAAGAGACAGATCTGAAGTCTATATTGTTATGTAAAGAGCATTTGAGATGCTTTTCATGCAGCAGTAAACTGAAAGCTCTGAGACATGACACATATCAGTCATCATTGGCCGACACAATCTAAATAGTACAAAGCACGGGGTGACAGCAACCTTCACTTCTACAAGCAGAGAAATCAGTCACAAAGCCTCATCTGCAGAATATGACAGATCTTCCGTGCCCTTGCTTGTGAAAATCTTAGCCTCTGGACACATTGCTCCTTAGACTGGTCCAGATGTACAGAAGGCAATCTGTACATCTTCCTAGAAGGTGCAAGAAACTCATTAAAGTCTTGTCATGAGGACTGTCCAGGATGGCCTGGAAAATGCATGTATGTGCCTCAGGATTGAAGAATTTTTTTTTCCCTATTCTGGGAGAACTGTTTGGAAGAAATATGTGGTCCTGGCTCTGTATTGTAAGAAAACAAGCTTTTAAGAATACTTTCCCGTGGGAAAGTCACGCTTAGTGACAAAGTTCTCGACAAAGAATACAGACACATTACATTTATATTCATCTCACCAGTTTCTGCAGACAAGTGGTTTTTTGTTTGAAGATGCTGTTAAACAGCTCACAAATGTCATATATTTCAAGCCTACATTAGCAATTTTGAAATAGGTCCACAATAAGAGAGTTAAGCTCATTCCTTAGCGTTAAGTATCTCTCACAAAAAGAAGCAAGAAAGCAACAATTTCAGACAATAAGGTATTCCTTGCATTGAAGTGCAGGGCCATTTTCCTCATGATCGTCCCATACTGCTTGCCATCTTCGTAAGCCTCTGGGTGTTCAAGGGCAGAAGGCATACAATATCTCAATGTGGGACAATAATGCTGGCATTGCTATGGATAATTCGGCCACAAATCTTCATATAGAGCTTTTGCATCATTTCCACCAGTATCGAGGACATCTTCAAAAGATGGCGCCTCAGGAAGGCGCCACCCATCAGTAAGGACCATCGTTGCCCAGGACATGCCCTCTTCTCATTACTGCCATCAGGGAGATGCTACAGAAGCCCGAAGACACACAATCAATGTTTCAGGAACACCCCTCCACTATCAAATTTTTGGGCAATCCAAGAACCCATGAACACTACCTCATGATTTTGCGCTCTTTTTGCACGACTAATTTTATTTCTTACTGTACCATCTCATATTATTTTTATGGATTACACTGTACTGTTACACAACTAATTCCATGGCATACATCAGAGATAATAAACCTGATTCTGATTTCTTGTAATGCTAATACAACCTTGGCAATATGGCTGATTCACTGTCACTCTTATGGAGAACTACTGGTTTTTGTTTGGGGCGGTGTGCTAGTGGGAAATCTCTGGACATTTTTGTTTCTACACATTGCAGATACAGAACTTCTTCAGTATTTTAATTGCCCAAGCCAAATCAACAGGGAAGGGACACCAGATAAAGCAATGTCCGCTGGAGGCTTGAGGCTGAAGCCAGCCTGTTGGATTGGAGGACAGTGGGTAGGAGGAAGGAATGGGTTGTGTTTTGCTACTGTTGTTTTGTCACTTAGTGTGCCCAGTTTTCTTGTGTTCTGTGTTGCTCTGCCAAACACTGTGGGCCTGCGACAATGGTGCTGGAATGTGTGGTGATACTTGGGGGCTGCCCCCAGCATATTTTCAGGTGTATTGGTTGTTAACACAAATGGAGCACCTCACCACACTGTATGTTTCGATAAAAAAAATAAAATAAGGCATCCGTTAGTCTTGTGAGACCACAGATCTGCGCCTGGAAAGTCATCACCCTCCAGGGCGCTGGCCTGGGCAAGGTTGTATGGAAGACCAGCAGTTGCCCATGCTGCAAGTCTCCCCTCTCCACGACACCGATGTTGTCCAAGGGAAGGGCAAGGGCCGATACAGCTTGGCACCAGTGTCGTCGCAGAGCACTGTGTGGTTAAGTGCCTTGCTCAAGGACACAACACGCTGCCTTGGCTGGGGCTTGAACTCACGACCTTCAGATTGCTAGTCCAATGCCTTAATCACTTGGCCACGTGCCCACACACGTGATAAATACGCCTGAATCTGAATCTGCCAAAGATGATCTGTTGGGACTGACCCCACCCCATGGAAGATACCACCAGAAGGAAAAGCTCCACCAACCTCCTGCCTCAGAGTGACTTGTTCTACACAAATAGTTGAACACGACTTTACAAATTCCTTCCAGCTTCCGCACCATCTACTCGGGGATTTACACCCAAATGTTAGAATGAAAGGAACCCGGACACACTGGGATAACAGCCAGGCATACTCATTAAAGTTCCAACTTGACAGGCCAGTTGGATATGGGCTCAGGTCAGAGATCAATGGGGAACCTTGCACACACTTTGAGGAGTGGACAGCCAGACTCTGCCCCCCCCCACCCCTGGATACTTGTCGATCATTCTTTCATGAACTTGACATGCCTATTTGTACACAGAGCTAGGAAAACCAGGAGTTTAGGATCTAAAGATTCTTCTTCTAACAAAATACAACGTGCTTACGTGTGTGGTTTTGTAGAAAGTAAATGGACAGCCCTGTTGCAAAAGTCTTAGACACATACTGTGCCTATAAAATGTCTTCACCCCCCCTCCCCCCTTGGAAATTTTCATGTTTTATTGATTTACAACATTGAACCACACTGGATTTAATTTGGCTTTTTTAACACTGATCAACAGAAAAGGACTCTTTCGTGTCAAAATGAAAATAGATCACTACAAAGTGATCTAAATTAATTACAAATATAAAACACAAAATAATTGACTGCGTAAGTACTCAGTGTATAGGGAGAGAGGAATCATAGTTGGGAAAAGGGGAAGGGAGAGGGGAGGGAGCAGGAAGCACCAGGGAGACATTCCGTAATGATCAATAAGCCTTCAAATGGAATTAAATGACCTTGCCTGGTGTGTCACAGCTGGGTGAGTCTGCACCCATGCCAACCCCTGCCCCTGGCACTCCTTATCTGCCATCTGCCCCACTCCCCTCCCACCTTCACCATTCTCAACACCTTTTGCTCCCACCAGACTCGCTCTCTACTCCACATTGACAAATACAGTACTGTGCAAAAATCTTAAGCACCCTAGCTATATTTGTGCCTCAGACTTTTGCATAGTACTGTCTAAAACCAAATTCCAGGTCAAGAAATTAAGGTTTCTCCTGTTATCCAATTATTCTCTAAGTATTTCTTCTGCAGTGAATGGAGCAGGTGTGTTGGTAGTTTATGAGGTGGGTTTCTGTATCCTCCTGGTTCATGACCCTGAGGTTCTCAATACATTCCAAATGCTCTTTCTCCACTCTGAGACACTATTTCCATCGCAGACTGTACATTTAAAGAAAATTGTTTCACATGGATGTTGACAGCCTTATCAAAATAAATTCTTAGTATTGTCAGTTTGTTTTTACCATGTCTACTCTCTGGTGAACTGATGCATTTTCTGTGATCAAGTACTAAGCCAAAACAATCTCCTGTCACCTATCACCCATCACCTGCCAGCTTGTTCTCCTTCCCCTCCCCCAACTTATTTTGCCTTCTTCCCCCTTCCTTTCCAGTCCTGATGAAGGGTCTTGGCCTGAAACGTTGACAGTTTATTCCCCTCCACAGATGCTGCCTGACTTGCTGAGTTCCTCCAGCATTTTGTGTGTGTTGCTCAAGATTTCCAGTCTCGCGTGGCCCAATTACCTTCGGCAGTTGATGTGATAACTACATCTTACTAAAATGATAGTTTTGTTCCAAATAAAGAAAAGAATGGGTGACCTTGTAATTATAGAATACATTTCACATCTTCCTCACCTTTCAAAGCATTTCACAGCAAATTACTTGTAAAATTTAGCTTTTATTCTGTAGTGGACAAAATAGAACCTTGTCAGCCGGAGAAGTAAACAATGTGTGGAATGTGGCCATGCGGGTAAGGTCCAAATTGAATACCTCTCACCCCAGTACTGAGCATTCGTGAATCTACTTGTCACAGGAAGGACAGGCGGTACATTGAAGATATCCGTCTATTGGAAGGGTACACACACGGACCAAGAATTGAACTATCACAGCAACCACCCAAACTGCATTCCATATTTAAGGGAGCACAAACACACTGCAGCACCAACGAATGTCAGACCAGGGAAAATAAGTACTTATTCAAACTGTTTTAGAATAACAGTTTCCCACAGAATTCCCCCCACACCCCCCCCCCATATCACTTCATGCCCTGACCAATCAAGAATCTATCAACCTCTGCCTTAAATAAAGATTTGGCCTCCACACCTGCCTGTGGTAAATAATTCCACAGATTCACCACTCTCTGGCTAAAGAAATTCCTCCTCATCTCCGTTCTAAAAGGACACCCCTCTATTCTCAGCCTATGTCCTCTGGCCTTAGACTCTCTCACCATAAGATACATCATCTCCTCTTCCACTCTATCAAGGTCTTTCACCGTTCGACAGGTTTCAATTAAGTCACCCCTCATTCTTCTAAGTTCCAGTAAATAAAGGCCCACAGCCATCAAACACTCTTCATATGCTAAGCTGTTCAATCCTGGAACCTCCTTTGAACCCTCTCAGGTTTCACATAATTTCTATGATAAGGGGCCCAAAACATTTCAGGATGTATATAGTATACATTTCTCTGACATTAAATGTACCTTTGAAACTGCTCACAATACTCCAAGTGATGCCTCACCGGTGCCCAATAAAGTCTCAACATTACGTCCTTGCTTTTATATTTTGGTCCTCTCAAAATTAATGCTAACATTGCATTTGCCTTCCTCCCCACAGACTCAAACTGCAAATTAATGTTTAGGGAATCCTGCACAAGGACTCCCAAGTCCCCTTCCACCTCAGATTTATGTATTTTCTGTCCATTTAGAAAATAGTCAACCCTTTCACTTCTTCTATCAAAGTGCATGACCATACACTTCCTGACACTGTATTCCATCTGCCACTTCGTTGTCCATTCTCCTACAGAGAGGAAGTCGCGCAGACTTTACTCAACACACATTGAAACATACAACCTTGCTCTACATCAAGAATATCTCAGAATGACAGCTTGACTGCTCGAATTCCATGGCCATCACAATCGCTCATAAACCAACGGATACTTTAAGGAAGCTTGTCTCTAGAACCAAGGTATCAGTAAAGAAACTGACACAACCAATGTGGTGTGTAGAATCACCCGTGGAGACTGCAACAGGAACTACATCGACTAGGCAGGACTTAAACTCACTTAGAATACAAACTGGCAGTACGGAGACATGATCCGCTACAGTATCTCTGATCTCGCTACATGAAGACCATGGAGGACAGCACTTTAACCGGGACACCGCAGTGGTTCTGGTGCAGGCACGAGAATTTTTAGAAGCGTGGTTTTCTGATAACTCCGTAAATAAGCATATCGAAACAAACGCCATCTACAAATCCCCAAGAGCCAAAGAGATGCAAGGCAAGAGAATTCAAAGATCAGCTGAAGGGGTAGCCAATCAGGACTGACGCAAGCAAACCGGGGGTGGGGCGGCTATATAAACGTGACCACCCCCAGAAAGAAACACCAACAACTGCGCACTGAGGGTGTCACCTCCACTGGTAATGAAACGTCTGCAAGCTCAGTGAACACCACAATATCAACGGCTGTGAGTATTCACCACCATTCTAAATTGTGCAAAAGTCTTAGGCATATATAAAGAAATTCTATAAAGCAAAGATGCTTTCAAAAATAATGAAATTAATTGTTTAGAAATATATTTTAAAAACTATTCTAAAGAGCAGTAAACGGTAACAAACTAGATCAAAGCAATATTTGTTGTGACCCATCCCTTGCCTTTAAAACTGTATCAATTCCCTTAGGTACACTGTCATGCAGGTTTATAAGAAAATTGGCTGATAGGTTGGTTCAAATATCTTGAAGAACTTGTCACAGTTCTTCTGCAGGCTGTCTTACTTGCTTCTGTCTGTCTGGGTAATCCCAGGCAGCCTCGATGATGTTGAGATCAGGGCTCTATGAAGGCCATACCATCTGAAACCATATAGAAAATCTCGGGTGCCTAAGACTTTTTTACAGTACTGTACATTCACCAAGGAGAAGGATGTGGGAGATAATGAGTTCAGTCAGGGATGCATGGATAATCCAGAGCAGGTCAGTATTAAGAAAGAGAAGGTGTTAGATTCCATAAGTGTTGATAATTTCCCAGGATCCAATAAGATGAATCCTACATTGCTATGGGAAACTAAGGGGAAGAGAACTGGAGATTTTTACATACAGGTGTCCCCCGCTTTTCAAACGTTCACTTTACGAAACCGCACTGTTACGAAAGACCTACATTAGTACGCTGTTTTCACTTTCAGAAGGTGTTTTCACTGTTACGAAGAAAGGCAGCGCGCAATAAAAATCAGCGCGCGATAAAAGGCAGCGCGCGTCCCGAGCAGCCGCCCTCCCCGGATTCGGAACGGCATTGCTTAAACACGCGCCTGTGAGCAGCCGTTAGCAAGATGAGTTCTGAGGTATTGGAAAAGCCTAAAAGAGCTCGTAAGGGTGTTACACTTAGCGTAAAACTAGACATAATTAAGTGTTTCGATCATGGTGAACGAAGCAAGGACAAAGTGAGTTTGGCTTGTGGAAGCTGACAAAGATGATGTTGAAGAGGTTTTGGCATCCCATCACCAAGAACTGATAGATGAAGAGCTGATGCAATTGGAAGAGGAAAGGATAACAATTGAAACCGAATGCAGTAGCGAACTGAACGTGAAGCAACTGCGTGAGATTTTCACTGCAATGATAAAGTACGACTTTAATTTTGAAAGGGTACGTAGGTTTAGGGGATATTTGCAGGATGGTTTGAGTCCTTACAAACAACTGTATGATAGAAAAATGCGTGAGGCTCAGCAGTCAAGCAAGCCTTCCACATCAGCCACAGCAGACGATGAACCTCGATCTTCGACATCGAGGCGAGCAGTATTAGGAGAAGATGAGCTGCCTGCCCTGATCGACGATGAGATGACACACCCCGTGACACACCACCCTAACACCCGGGCCCCGGACAGATACTGTACCGTTTTGCAGAGAGTGCAGCAGTAGCCGGGAGGCACACAGCACATCTTTAAGAAAAAAGCCGAAATAAACAAGCTAATTAATTAGGTGCCGCCGACACGTAATTGTCGGCCCAGATCAGTGCCAATTTCCAATTGCATCGCCTCTGATCTGGGCCGACAATTACGTGTCGGCGGCACCTAATTAATTAGCATGTTTATTTCGACTTTTATCTTAAAGATGTGCTGTGTGCCTCCCGACTACTGCTGCGTTCTTCGCGGCAATGTATCGGGTCGGTGGCCCAGAGGGTGGGGGCCACTGCACCACCCAACCTGCGACGACTCAGCCTAACACACCATCATCAGTTTGCTCGGCAAGCTGTCTTCCCAATTCCGGTAAGTGATACTACACTGTACATACATTATTTCTACTTTACATAGGCTGTGTATTTTTACGTGTTATTTGGTAGATTTGGCAGCCTCATAGTTTAAAGGTTACTGGAGAACGCATTTATGCCAACAGCGCTTGCGTGAGATTTCCGCTATGGAGATCAGTGCAGGCAATCATTGTAGAGAAGTATTTCTACTTTATATAGGCTGTGTATTTATCATATCACTCCTGCTTTTACTATATGTTACTGTTATTTTAGGTTTTATGTGTTATTTGTCAGGATTTGGTAGGTTATTTTTGGGTCTGCGAACGCTCACAAAATTTTCTCATATAAATAAATGGTAATTGCTTCTTTGATTTACGACATTTCGGCTTACGAACCGTTTCATAGGAACGCTCTACCTTCGGATGGCGGGGGAAACCTGTATTTGTTAGCCACTGGTGATTGCGAGAAGACTGAGGAAAGCTAATATTGTTCCCTTATTTAAGAAGGACAGTAGTGAAAGGACATTGAGCCTTCTGGCGGGTTGAAGGGAATTACTGGAGTAAATCCAAAGGGACAGGGCATGGTATGCTTGGAAAGACAGGAATAATCAGCATGGGTTTGTGCAGGAGAACTCCTCCAACTCTGATCTGATTTGAGTGCTTTGAGAAGGTAACAAAGAAAATAGATGAAGTCAGGATTATACACATTATCTATATGGACATCAGTAAGGCACTTGATAAGGTCTTGCATGGTAGGCTTGTCCAAATGGATCCCAAAACAGCTTGGTGATAGAAGCCAGAGTGTTGTGCAAGGACGTGTTTCTGTCTGAAGTTTGTTACCACTGATGTATTACAGGGATTACTGCTGGATGTCCTTGATATATAAAACGTGTCAACATTTGATGCACTGATGAAGGAGGCACACGAGCAGTTGTATTTCTTGTGGAGTCTCAGAACATTGGATATGTCACCAAGTTTCTGCAGGTGTTCCATGGAGGGCATTGTAATTGGTTGCATCACTGTCGGGTACGGGGGGAGGGGTGATGCACAGGATCGGAAAAGGCTGCAGAGAGTTGTAAACTCAGCCAGCTCCATCATGGACACCAGCCTCCCCAGCATCCAGGACACCCTTAGGAAGGCAGCACCCATCATTCAGGAAACTCACCACCCTGGGCACACCCTTTTCTCATCACTACCATCACACCAGAGGTCCAGGAGCTTGAAGACACACACTGCATGTTTTAGGGACAGCTTCTTCCCCCTCCGCCATCAAACCCACGGCCGCTATCTCACTACGTCGCTCTCTCTTTGCACTCTTTTTATCTATCTTATTGAACCTTGAGGTAATGGTTTTATGTATAGTACTGTAATGCTGCCTTAAAACAACAAATCTCACACCACACGTCAAATTTTCACTTCTTCCCTCTTCCTTTCCAGTCCTGATGAAGGGATATCGTCCAAAACATTGGTTATTCTTTTCCATAAATACTACCTGACCTGCTGAGTTCCTCCAGCATTTTGTGTGTGTTGCTCTGGACTTCCATCACCTGCAGAATCCCCTGTATCTGTGATAATAAACTTGATTCTGACTGTGACTATGATTCTGATACATACATTAATGATTTTCATGTGTACATGGGAGGTATGAATGGTAAATCTGTGAATGACATGAACGTTGCAGGTGCAGTATATAATGGTGAAGGTTATCTATGTGTACATCAGGATATACTGTACTGTGCAAAAAGTCTTAGGAACATACATACAGCTATTGTGCCTGAGACTTTTGTACAGGACTGTAGTAATTTTATGTATTGCACTGTCCTGCTGGCACAAAAAAAATTTCATGACATATGTAAGTGATGATAAACCTGATTCTGACAATGAGTCTTTATTGTGGACTGAAAGAGGGAAGGGGGCAGAGAGAGGGAAATCATGGTTGGGAAAAGGGGGAAGGGAGAGGGAAGGGAGTGAGAAGCACCAGAGACACATTCTGTAATGATCAATATGCCAATTATTTGGAATCAAATGTCCTTGCCCGGTGTCTCAGGCTGGGTGTGTCTGCACCTGCACCAACCACCAACCCAGCAGCCCTGACACTCCTTCTCTGCCAACTGTCCCACACCCATCCCACAGCATTCCACCCTCTCCATTCCCAACACTGTTTGCTCCCACCAATTTACAAACTCACTCTCCGTGCCACCTTGACATTCACAGTACCGTGCAAAAGTCTGCAGCACCCCTAGCTACAGTATATATACGTGCCTCAGGCTTTTTGCACAATTACATACACATAACAAGACATATTTACTTCAAAGGTACTGAATTTCCAAGCAGCTTTCAATTTGATTAATTTGACACTTCAAGCTCAGTCAGCACCACTCAGTACTGCCCACAGCATTCAGTAGGCTGTCTGCTCCACTCTGTAGATTCAGCACCATTTAACAGTGCAGCTGAGCAGAGAACAACGCCATTCAGTCTTTGATACCAGCTGGATGAATGATGTACCTATTAAGTGTTGTTGCCTTTATTCTCCCTTGTATCTTATTCATGAAATATTTATTCAAAGGATTTATTAAAAGAAAAATTAAATGCCTGAATAATTCTCCAGAGGGTCCTGAGGAGGTTCACGAGACTGATCCCAGAAATGAAAGCGTTAAAAGTGTTTGATGGCTCTGTGCCTGCGTTATCTGGAGTTTAGAAGCCTGACAGGGATCTCATTGAAAGCTGCTGAATATTGAAAGGCCCAGATAGAGTGGATGTGGAGAGGATGTTTCCTATAGTGGGGGAGAGAAGGACCGGAAGGCACTGCCTTGGAATAGAAGGATGTCCCTTTAGAACAGAGATGAAGAGAAATTCCTTTAGCCAGAGGGTGCTGAATCTGTGGAATTCATTGCCAGACGGCTGTAGAGGCCCAGTCTTTGAGTATATTGAAAGTGGATGAGTTCTTAATTAGTAGGGGTGTCAAAGGTCAGACGGAGAAAACAGGAGAATGGTGCCGAGACGGAAAATAAATCAGCTATAAACGAATGGCAAAACAGACTCAATGGGCCAAATGGCCTAATTCTGCACCTATATTTTAAAGGTGTTGTGGCCCTGCCTCCCAGCTACTGATTTAACAATAGCTGTAATCAAGGGTTATCAAAGCTCATCACATACTTGTTTTCTCCATTTCTCTGATAGTTTCTAAGAATCAAAATCCCATACCACTTTCATCCTCTTGGCATTTCTTTCCTGTAAATGTTTCATATACGGGGTTCAGAGAGCGGGTTGATGGGAATTAGGCAGAACAACAGTTTAGCAGAGACTAGAAGGGCTGAAGGGTCTGTTTCTGTGCTCTATGTAATGCTCCAAAAGAAAAGGATTCAAACATTATTTAAAGGAATGCCTGAAATAAAGGGATGAGAATAAAAAATAAAGGTACAGAGCATTTTGTGTATCATTGCAACTATTGGGAAAATATTACTGTACTCATTATTATAACACTTCAGTCATATTCTGCTCTTGAAAGCTATATTGAAATAAACAATACCTCCTGTACCTAATAAAGTGGCCACTGAGTGTATGTCCATGGTCAATCTATCTTTGATTGTGTGTTGTGTGAAAACCCAGATCTCATTAGGGAGTTTAACATAAAGGAACTCTAAGGAGGCACTGATCACAATATGATTGAATTCATACTACAGTTTGAGAGGGAGAAGCACAAGTCAGATGTATCAGTATCACAATGGAATATAGGGAATTACAGAGGCATAAGAGAGGAGATTGCCCAGGTGGACTGGAGGAGAATACTGGCAAGGATTAATGGCAGAACAGAGACCATTGAAGTTTCTGGGATTGTTCACAAGGTGCAGGACAGATAGGTCCCACAGAGGAAGAAGTTCTTAAATGGCAGGGGTAGGCAACTGTGGCTGACAAAGGAGGTTAAGGACCGCATAAAAGCCAAGCAAAGGACATATAAGGTAGAAAAGTGAGTGGGAAGTTGGATGATTAGGAAGCTTTTTAAATCCAACAAAAGGCAACAAAAAAAGCTATAAAAAGGGAAGAGATTAAAGATGAAGGCAGGCTAGCCAATAATATACTGCAGGATACCAAATTTTTTTTTCAGTTATATAAAGAGTAAATGGCACATGAACATCATGGGAACATCAAGTCTTCACTGTGGAAGACACTAGCAGTGTGCCAGTGGTCAGTGAGTGTCAGGGAGCAGGAGCAAGTACCATTGCTATTACAAATGAAAAAATGCTAGGCAAGCTCAAAGGTCTTAAGGTCGAAAAGTCACCTGGACCAGATGGACTACGTTCCAGAACCCTGAGAGAGGTTGCTGAAGGGATAATGGATGCATTGGTTATCATCTTTCAAGAATCACTTTATTCTGGTATGGTCCTAGAGGACTGGAAAATTGCAAATGTCACTCCACTCTTTAAGAAGGGAGGAAGACAAAAGAAAGGAAATTATAGGCCAATTATCCTAACCTCAGTGGTTAGGAAAGTGTTGGAGTGTATTATTAAGAATGAGGTTTTGAGGTGCTTGGAGACTAATGATAAAATAAGCCAAAGTCAGTATGGTTTATGTAAAGCCAGATCTTGCCTGACAAATCTGTTAGAGTTCTTCAAGGAAGTAACAAGCAGGGTGGACAAAGGAGAGGCAGTAGATGTCATTAACTTAGATCTTAGAAGGCGTTTGATAAGGTGCCACACATGAGGCTGCTTAACAAGATAAAATCCTATGGTGTTACAGGACAGATACTGGCATGGATATAGGAATGGCTGACAGGCAGGAGGCAGCTATTGGGAATAAAAGGGGGTCTTTTCTGGTTGGCTGCCAGTGACTAGCCATGTTCCTCAGGGGTCAGTATTGGGACCGCAGCTTTTCACATTGCTTGTCAATGATTTAGATAATGGAATTGATGGATTTGTGGCAAAGTTTGCAGATGATACGAAGATAGTGCTGAGGAAGCAATGCATTTGTGGCAGGGCTTAGACAAATTGGAAGAATGGGCAAAAAAGTGGCAGATGGAATACAGTGTTGGGAAATGCATGATAATACACTTTGGTAAAAGGAACAATAGTGCAGACTATTATCTAAATGGGGAGAAGATTCAAACATCAGAGGTGCAGAGGGACTTAGGAGTCTTTGTGCAAGACTCCCAGAAGGTTAATTTACATGTTGAGTCTGTGGTAAAGAAGGCAAGTGCTATGTTGGCATTTACTTCAAGGGGAATAGAATATAAAAACAAGGAGATGATGCTGAGTCCTTAGAAGACACTAGTCAGTCCACACTTGGAGTATTGTCAACAGTTTTGGGCCCCATATATCAGAAAGAATGTGTTGTCATTGGAGAGAGTCAAGCAGAGGTTCACGAGGATGATTCCAGGAATGAAGGGGTTAACATATGAGGAGCGTTTGACAGTTTTGGGCCTATACTCACTGGAATTTAGAAAATGTGGCGGGATCTCACTGAAACCAACCAAATGTTGAAAGGACTAGATAGGGTGGATGTGGAGAGGATGTTTCGTATCCAGAACTAGAGGGCACAGCCTCAAAATTGAGGGGCAACCCTTTAGAACAGAGGTAAGGAGGAATGTTTTTTAGCTAGAGAGTAGTAAATCTGTGGAATGCTCTGCCTCAGACCGCGATGGAGGCCAAGTCTGTGGGTATATTTAAGGCCGAAGTTGATAGTTTCCTGATCAGTCAGATATCAAAGGATATGGCAAGAAGGCTGGTGTGTGGGGTTGAGTGGGATCCAGGATCAGCCATGATGGAACAGTGGAGCAGATTCAATGGGCTGAATGGCCTAATTCTGTTCCTATGTCTTATGCTGCTATAGCCCGTCCACTTCAAGGCTCGACGTGTTGTATGTTCAGAGATGCCCTTCTGAACACCACTGTTGTAACATGTGGTTATTTGAGTTACTGTTGTCTTCCTGTCAGCTTGAATCAGTCTGGCCATTCTCTCCTGACCTCCCTCATTAACAAGCTGTATTTGCCCACAGAAACGGCACTAACTGGATGTTTTTTATCACACCATTCTCTATAAATTTTGGTGACTGCTGTATGTGAAAATTCCAGGAAATCAGCAATTTCTAAGATATACTAAACACCCCATCTGGTACCAATCATTCCACAGTCAAAGTCACTTAGAACACATTTCTTACCCCATTCTACTATTTAGTGTGAACAACAACTGAACCTTTTGAACCTCTTATGCATTGAGTTGGTGCCACATGATTGGCTGATTAGATATTTGAATTAATGAGCAGGTATACCGGTGTACCTAATAAAGTGATCATTGAGTGTGCTCCGAATGTGGAATTTTATTAGGTTTTTCACTAATCACTTTATCATGGTGCGCAGCCCTCCAGTGAAAAATGATACTGTATCCGTTAAATAGGGGCCATGGACAATTCTGATTTGATGGAGATGGATGTGAAAGCACAGAGGAACATCTGGAAAATTTTCTGAAACGCCAGTTCGCTGCTGTTGTTACTGCGTGATCGGGAATCTTTCGGAGGGAAGGCCTCAAAATCCCCGGCTTTGCCTGCTGTTGGCGACCGAGATGGAGGTTGAATCGTTCGGATAGAGATGGCGCTCAGTACTCAGTGTCGGAGAGCTGATCAGAGCTCGAAGTTTTCGGATGACTCAGAGTCGGACCGTGGTCGGGTATGGCAGGGAGAGTTTCTCTTCCTTCTCCCTTCTGCGTGAGATGTGGGACATTTGAGAGACTTTGAACTTTTTACTGTGCTCATGGACTTCTACATCAAGTTATGGTATTGTTGCACTGTTGTAACTATAGGTTATAATTATGTGGTTTTGTTAGTTTTTTTCAGTCTTGGTCTGTCCTGTGTTTTGTGATATCACACCGGAGGAAATAATGTATTATTTCTTAATGCATGCATTACTAAATGACAATAAAAGAGGACTGCGTGTCTTCATAACCTAAATGAACTTGTTCTGATCAATAGTGAATTTATTTGGGATGTTAAGAGTACAGCAGCATTGAATGTGGTTGCTTTGTTTGTCTATTATTATGGATTATTTTTAAAACATATTCTGCTAAACTTAAAGATGAGAGGTAACTAAGGCACTAGAGTTTTGCCATTCAGTTACATGCAAATCATGAAGTTGGTGAAAGGTTAGTAAGGGTAATAGCTGAGAGCTCAAGGTACTTGATTTCACAAACTTCGAGTACCTTTCACAAGGTACTTGACTCAAACAATAAACATACTTTCAGGAAGCATACTGCTTGGCGTTTAGTAGTGAAAACAGATAGAGCAGAACATTGGTAAATGGATGTTCATAGTATTAGGATCCCTTATACCACTTTATTAGTATACCTGCTCGTTAATGGAAATACTTAATCATTCAATCATCTGGCAGCAACTCAAAACATAAGAAGCATGCAGACATGGTGAAGAGGTTCAGTTGTTGTTCAGACCTAAACATCAGAATGGGGAAGAAATGTGATCTAAGTGACTTTGACCGTAGATTGGTTGTTGGTGCTAGACAAGGTGGTTTGAGTATCTCAGAAACTGTTGATCTCCTGGGATTTTCATGCACAACAGTCTCTAGAGTTTACAGAGAATGTTTCAAAAAACAAAAACATCCAGTGAAGTGGCAGTTCTGTAGGTGAAAACACCTTGTTAATGAAAGAGGTTGGAGGACAATGGCCAGAATGGTTCTAGCTGACAGGAAGGCAACAGTAAATCAAATAACCACATATTACAACAGTGATGCGCAGAAGAGCATCTGTGAACACACAACACGTCAAACCTTGAAATGGATGGACTACAGCAGCAGAAACCACAAATGTACACTCAGAGACCACATTATTAGTTACAGGAGGTACCTAATAAAGTGGCCACTGAGTATATATTTGTTGGCAATTTTGTTAGTAATTATTAAACCTGAATTTGCAGATTTATGACTCAAATATTTAAATTAGCTTATTTAAGATATCTCCATCATAAATAGCCATCACCTGATCTGTGTGTTGGAGAACAAATGTTAACGATAGTTATGTGCCATGTTGTATGACATGGGTGATCATGGTCTCATGACGTTGATTGTTCTTGGCAAATTTTTCTACAGAAGTGGTTTGCTGTTGCTTTCTTCTGGGCAGTGTCTTTACAAGATGGGTGACCCCAGCCATTATCAATGCTCTTCAGAGATTGTCTACCTGGTGTCAGTGGTCACATGACCAGGACTTGTGATGTGCACCGGCTGCTCGTACGACCATCCACCACCTGCTCCCATGGCTTCACATGACCCTGATCCGGGGGCTAAGCAGGTGCTACACCTTGCCCAAGGCAGGGAAGGAATGCCTTACACCTTCCTTGGTGGAGAAATATCTCCAACCCGCCACCTAAACCACAGTGCCATTTAAACATTAACAGTCCTTGAAACACTTGTTTCATTCCAAATTAAGCCACTGGTAAAGCTTCTATTCATGGCACAAAACAGAAACAAATTTAATATAAATTTACGAAAAATTAGAGGAGGTGTAATTTGAAGGTGACTGGAGGAAAGAATGGGGGGAAATATCAGAGGGAGGTTTTTTTACACAAGGGGTGGTGCGTGCCTGCAGTACCCTGCCAGGGGTGTTGCTAGAGGCAGATATATTAGGCCCAATTAAGAGGATCTTAGACAAGCACATGGATGAAATAAAAATGGAAAGCTATGTAGGAGGGAAGGGTTAGATTGATCTTTGAGTAGATTAAAAGTCTGGCACAACACGGTGGGCCGAAGGGCTTGCACTGTGCTGTAACATTCTATGTTCTATAATTTACTGTCAAACCAGCTAACTTGTTCTCACAGAAGAGAGTTAATTAGAAAAATAAATAGACCTCAGCACATTTCAATAAAGTGCAGCATTATGTTGTGTTTTTCTATCATTTTTAAATTATTTCAATTCAGCGCTTTTGTTACGATTTATTCCCCAATTTCTCGCAGGACAACCAATAATTATATACAGTATTCATGTTCAAGTTTGCGTTTAATTGTCATTCAGCCAGACATGAATACCCATGAACACAGCCAAACCAACCAGCATTTCTCCAGGGCCAAAATGCAAAACACAGCACCAATAGTCACACAGAGCACAAGGCACAAGGCACGAGCTATCAGTCAATATACTGTCACACTGCAAACTTCAGATTCCATTGTGCATGAAAATCCCAGGAGATCAGCGGTCTCTGAGATACTCAAACCAGCCCATCTGGCACCAACAATCATTCCACAGTCAAAGTCACTTAGATCACATTTCTTCCCCATTCTGATGTTTGGTCTGAACAACAACTGATCATGTCTGCATGCTTTTATGCATTGAGTTGCTGCCACATGATCGGCTGATTATATATTTGCATTAACGAGCGGGTGTACAGGAGCAGAGATAATAAAGTGGCTACAGTGTGTTGTTTGCTTATCTATCAGGGCTATTACCGGCCACGCCCCTCCAATGTCAGCCCTGTTTGGTGACTCATTCCTTTTCTTTTCAAATCCAAAATCAAATTCAATTTAATTCACTGTTACCTGGCTGTTTCTTTACTGTCAGATAAATAACTAATTCAAATTTATTACTCAACACTAGGTCTAACATGGCCTGTTTAAATAAGGTCACGTGTTACTTCCAATACACATACTTCAAGTTCAAGTTCAGATTTCCTGTCATTCAACCATATACATGTATATAGCTAAACAAAACATTGTTCCTCTGGGGCCAAGTTGCAAAGCACAGTACATACAGTCGGACACCTCACATACAGTCACACACGGTAAATATAATCACACACAGCACAATCAGTCACACACAACACATTTAGTCACACACAGCACATAGTACATACAGTCACACACTGCACATACAGTCAGACACAGTAAATATAATCACACACAGCACAAATAGTCACACACAACACATTTAGTCACACACAGCACATACAGGCACACACTGCACATACAGTCAGACACATTAAATATAATCACACACAGCACATACAGTTACACACAGTATAGTTACACACAGCATATACAATCACACACAGCACATACAGTCACACACAGTACATATAGTTATGATCCAGTCACAATATAATATTAGTGCAAGTCCCTAAGTGACATGGCCTGAAGATTGACAGGTTGACAGAGTGTGAGGTATGTGATTACGTAAGACAATATAATGTTACTGGCACCATTATTAAAAAACAAGGAGTCGTATGAATGTGTGAAACAGCAGCAATAAAAGATGAAAAGCGACCGGTGCAGGATGAGAGTGCGTCTGTGAGTTGGGGAGTGGAGAGGGGGTGATGTGGTGGCAGGGTGTTCAGACAGGGTGTACGTGTGTCCTTCTGCCAGCAAGGTGTTAAAAAAATCTACAGCCTGCAGGAGGAAGCTGTTGCCCAGAATTCAGAATCAGGTTTAATATCACAGGCATATGACATGAAATATGTTGTTCTGTGGCAGCGGCGCACTGGAATACATGATCAATAAATCTATAAATTACAATAAGAAATATGTACAAAAAATATAAGTTAAATAAGTAGTGTAAAAAGGGTGCAAAAAAAGAAAAAATATTTGAGTACATGGTTCATTGTGCATTTAGAAACCTGATGGTGGAGGGGAAGAAGCTGTTCCTGAAACATTGAGCGTGTGTCTTCAGGCTCCTGTACCTCCTCCCTGATGGTAGCAATGAGAAGGGGGCCACGTCCTGGCTGATGGGGGTCCTGAATGACTGATGCCACATTTTTGAGGCATCGTCTTTTAATAAGTCCTTGATGCTGGGGAGCCTAGTGCTCATGGCTGAGTTGACAGTTTTTTCCGCAGCTTTTTCTGATCCTGTGCAGTGGCCCCTCTATACCAGATGACATACATTATTCTTTCCAACAGGAATCGTAGGACAACTGACAGCAACGAGAAACAAACAACCTCTGTGACTTCCTTTCCACCATTAACCCTCACCACTATGTCGGCAGAGTTCAGCTAACTCATTACGCCTGACATCAAACCAGGAATCATTTTGCTCTGTCGCGTAACGTTTGGTTTGTGAACAATCAATGGAAACACGCCTTGTTTTATTTGAGGTGTTGAGCAAAGTCTAATCGACATGATTGTGGTTTGGACCATAGTTTATGTTATGATTCGTTCCTGGTTTCTGGTCAATCCTTTTTAGCTGCTATTTCATGCAATTTTGGTCGGGGCAGACTGGTTCTGCAGCCTGAAGTTAAAGAACAACACAGCGCTAGATTAAACTAAACTGAGATGAACTGAATATGCCTGTACTGTTTGACGTCCTTGTGCTTTGGTGTTTCATACAATAAACTTGAACACCGGACTGGATGTCCCTGTAGAGGATTGAGAGGACCAGAGAGGTCTCCCTACCATCCACTGGGGACATCTATCAGGAGCACTACATAGGCAGGGCCCTTCGTATTATAACGATTCTACCCATCCAGCCAGCATCCTCTTTGACTTTCTACCATCAGGCCGCAGACTCCGATGCATAAAAACAAGAACAGTCAGAATGGGAAATAGTTTCTTCCCTCAGGCCATTAGGCTTCTGAACACCCTGCCACATCACATTCAAAATGTCACTGGATAGTCTGTTCTGTACCTCACAACATTTAAGTTATGCACTCTAGTTTGTTTATTTATGTGTAATCCATCTGTAGATTTCATCCTTAAACTTTCATAAGTTATTATGTGCTCTGAGTGTTGTGTTCGGAGAAACCTCATCTCATTTGATGGTATGCATGTATATAGTTATTGACAATAGACTTGACTGAAGGCACACACTCAGCAATTCGGGAACAGCTTCTTCCCCTCTGCCATCCAATTCCTAAATGGACAATGAACCCGTGAACACCAGCTCACTTTTTTAGTATATATTATTTCTGTTTCTTTGCATGATTTTTAATCTATTCAATATACGTATACTGTAATTGATTTACTTATTTATTTATTACTATTATTATTTTTATTATTTTTCCCTCTTCTATATTATGTATTGCATTGAACTGCTGCTGCTATGCTAAAAAAATTTCACGACACATGTCGGTTATAAAAAACCCGATTCTGATTCTGACTTGATATGACTCATATGCTCAGTGCCTCACTCATTTTTTTGTTGTTTGCACGATTTGTTCTTATTCTTGCGATTCGGGGATTTGGTGTTTTCTTTGAACAGGTTCCATGGTGTTTCTTTGTTTTGCAGTTGTCTGTGGGGAAGACGAACCTCAGGGTTGTAAATTGCACGCATACTTTGATAATAATGCACCTTGAATCTGTTGAGCATTTCAGACTGTTACGTAATAAAGTAGATTTCACTAGCTGAAAATAATGATGAGGTGTTTTCTTCCATTTTCAATTAACTAAAGATCATTCTATTTCCAGAGTGGCCGTTACCTCGTCTACTCAGGAGAAATGTGCACAGCTTTCTCACTTACCATTTTCTCTTGTACCAATAGCAGCAACAATGACTGCAACTGTCCACTGGTTCAGTATCCTCTTGATCATAGGGACATAGTTATCCTTCACTTCTTGAAACGAAGTTTTGTCATTGACAGAGTATTTGAGAACAATGATGTCTGCCAGCCCAACTATATTCCGTGACTGATACCAGTCGTTGTCGAATAATTCCTGACAAAGAAATGTTGAGAATTTTCATTGGCACCCAGAAGTCAAAATTGAGTCGTCAGAATTTTCCCCGTGTATTGTTCAAACCCAAAACAACGTTCCACACCGTAGCACAACCAGCACCATACGTTAACTCCATGAAACAATGAAGCAGGTTTAGGCCATTCAGCCCATCGAGTCTGCTCCACCGTTCCATCATGGCTGATTCTCGCTCTCAACCCCATTTTCCTGCTTCAGCCCGTAACTTTTGACACCCCAACTAAACAAGAACCCATCAACTTCCAGTTTAAATATACCCAATGATGTGGTCTCCACAGCCGTCTGTGGTCATGAATTCCACAAGTTCATCACCCTCTAGCTAAAAAGTTTCTTCTCACCTCTGTTCTGAAGTTTTGCCCTTGTATTCTGAGGCTGTTCCCTCTGGTCCTAGACTCCCCCCATTATAAGAAACATCCTGTCCATGTCCACTCTATCTGGGCCTTTCAATATTCGATAGCTTTCTCATTGAAACCTACCTCTTATAGATGGCCCTACAGATCTACATTACCAAGCAAAGCTAAGGACGTACAGGATGAGAAATGATTCTAACTCTTTATGAGCATGTCACCAGATTCAGAGTAGTGGTTGTGTCTGTACCATGGTTATAATTCCCTTCTGTAAAGCCTGTACACATTGGAAAATTAAATGTGAGTCATCTAATGGACTCACAAATCATATTGAATTAATTCCTAGTGCTACCAAGGGCTGCCTGTTAGGAATTCTCTTTTGATTGCATTAAATGGCAGTTTTATTTTTATGTACGTAACTTTTCATATTAAAATTCGTATTTACTTCTTTAATACTGCAATTTAAAAATGACCAAAAGTTGTACGATTTTTTGAGTGAACTACTTCTAAATGATGCACTGGTATATAAGAATACGTGTTGTGCTGACCAACCCATCGGCAAACGTCATTAAATCTGCTCATGGCAAACCTTAATATTATAGGTCATTATCCCAAGTTCAAAGTAAATTTATTATCAAACTATGAATAAGTCACCATAAAATACATTGAGATTCATTTTCTTGCAGGCATTCACAGGAAAATAAAGAAATACTACAGCATTTATGAAAAACTATAAATAACAAAGACAGCCAAATAACCAACGTGTAAAAGAAGACGGATCGTGCAAATAATAGAAAGGTTAAAAATAGTTGTTTTCTAATACCTTATTATTATAATCTAATAATATTCTTCCTCCATATAATTGACCAGGCTGTGATTTTCAGATTTTTCTGTTTCTATTTTGAAGTTCTAACAGTATTTTTATTATAAAGATTATTGAGTTTGACAACCTCGCCCGAGGATTCAAAATAAACAAACTCACAGTCACCCAGTTGTGTGAACATTCCTGCTTCATGCTTGTAATAAGAACACATCCTTTTCATAACTTTTAAAAATGTTATTATCAATTTATTCTGACAAGTCCATTCCACAGGGAAGATGTGCTAGCTACGGAGAGAAAAAATAAGTCACAAAGGCCTGATATCAGACTTGTATGTTTTAAAGAAGCATCTTTGAGCTTGGGGCATTAATTTGATATGAATTTAAAATTCGTTGAAGAAACTTTTACCACCCTTGAGTTTGGAAGTTCACATACAGATCTATTAAATTTTGAAGAAATGCCAACAAAGCAATCAAACAGCAGCTAATCTCTAAGATTAATCCATTCAAAGGAAAATGTAAGATGGTTGCAGTTCTCCAACCAGTATTTCAACGAGGAACAATAGAGGATCTCAGTAGCAAAGATGTGCAACTTGGAATTGAATTGATTGGGTGCACAGCAGGCAAAAGGCAGAGGACTGGTGGCTACAGACCCATCCAGAGGGTTCAGAGGATCAAAGGGGCCCTAAACTGATTGTATGACAGCAGTAGCAGAGACTCTTTTTTCATATACTGTACAGATGGATGAATACATAGATAGATTCTGGTTAATTGGAATCAGTACATTTTGGCTCAATTAAGCAACTGTTTCAATTAGCTGAAGTTTTATGGAAATAATTAAAAAGGTATAACAAAGACAATTTACCACTTAACAGAGCAACAAATGAAGTATTTAAATGAAATACATAACAAATTAGAATGCAAAGAAAAAGATTTTCAGGATGTATATTGTATACATTTCTCTAACATTAAATGTACCTATTGAACCTACAGTGCTACAAACTGTATTAGTTCCTAATAATTATTGATGGAGGAATTAATTCAGTGTATGCTGCCGTGTCCTTTTGATTGACTGTAAATGAACAAAGTCAGTGCAGACACCTGGGCAAATAATTGACTGCCATCACACAATGGGTTCAATGATTACATCCTCTAATTCTTCATTTTCATTGTAACATTCAATATGATTGCTGATGCCCTCAAATTCTTCATAGTTCCTTATGTGTTGAGGCAGTGAAATTGTTTCATTTTCACTCCGGGCCATTTCTGGCATGTCCAACCCTGAATGCTTGAAACTGCAGCATGCCAAACAGTTCTGAATTGTGTTATTACTTACTTCTTGCCAACAAACAGTGACGAAAATCACTAACAAGAGAAAATCTGCAGATGCTGGAAATCAGAGCAACACACGGAAGATGCTGGAGAAACTCAGCAGGCCAGGCAGCATCTACGGGAGAAAGTACAGCCGACGTTCTGGGCCGAAACCCTTCGGCAGGACTGTTTCTTGAACACAAACACATGCAACTGACACCGTTTAAAAACTGTTTGCACAAAGCATAGTGTAGTATCTAACCGCCAAGCAAGGGCATGCAACTGACGCTCATTAGAAACTGTATGGCGAGAGTCTCCTGTCCCAAATAAACAAAGGGAATTCTTGCCATTTTCCCGATTAGTTTTTGTTCTTTAAGTGTCGTCCCAAATAAGCAGCTGTGTGTGTATATATATATATATATATATCTTGTCATTTATAGTTCATCTTAGAAGAAGGCAATGGCAAACCATTTCTGTAGAAAAATTTCCCAAGGACAATCATGGTCACCATGATCACATATGTCATTGAGTGTCTGGCTCAACTGTGCCATGGAAGGTCTTGTGAACAGAATTCTGTGCTGCCCATCATCCTGAGTGACAGCGTCAGAGCTGATAGGCACCAGTGTACCAATTGCCAGGCACCAGTGATGCACCAAACACAATAATCTATTCACATATTGCCCTTAATATTTGTACTCTTCCCTTTTGGTGGAAAGAATGAACACTGTCAGTATTAGCTATGTCAAGGGAACAATAAACTTTCTCAGTTACTGTTATAATCCTGTTGTTTGTTACGTGCAACTTATACCTCAGTTGCACAAGCTAATAATAGCTGCCCCAGCAATTCTCCAAATGGTACAGTACATTCTGATTGACTTACTTCTAAATAATTACTACCCAAGAAAAGTGACCTGGATATTAAGTAGCACCGTCTGCTCTATAGTTACTAAAATATTATATGTACCATTTCTTCCCCTGGATATTTAAACACCTAACATGAATATAGATAAGCAAAAACTTGTGTTTTGACTACATCTTATCGTTATGTAGCCAAAACCAATATTTTTATTTCAATAAATTCTGGATGACAATTTGAAAATTCTTTAGTTGTCTTTTAATTAATTCCTTACTCCCTTAATCAAAATTTCAGTAGCCAAATCTGGTTCTTCTAAAGATGTGTGTTATGATTGTGTGCCCTGCAGGTTCAGGGGTTCAGCTCAGGGCTAACAACCCTGACTGGTGAAACAAAATTGTGACCGAAACAGTCAAGAAGAATCCCACTACGTGAGTACGACAGTATTCCTGAGTCTCAACCTGGGATCTGCGTGACTGACAGTAGTGAAAACTGAGAGGAAGCTACTGACATAATGAAGGAAGCCCTGAACACCACCAGAGATGGAGGATCTTCATGGCTGCCCCAAACACCAGTGGCCTAACAGGTGGTAAGTAATTAAGTATGATTACGTATTATAATAGCAAATGTTGATTTTCCAATGTGTTCTTCCCAGCATGTTTGTGCTACTTATCTTTAAAAGGAGTGGCTAATCCAGGCATAACTCTTTAATGTCACCAGACGATATCTTGATAGGAAGTGGAGGCTGAGTAATGTACAAAGGCAACTAATGACTAACTTTAACAAACTTCCATGTTCGTTACGTGCAGAGTATATTGACTGGCTGTATCACAGCCTGGAATGGAAATACCAATGCCCTTGAAAGGAAAATCCTACAAAGAAAGTAGTGGATACGGCCCAGTCCATCATGGCACTGGTGTTCCCCACCATTGAGCACATCTACACAAGCATTGCCTTGAAAAGCAGCATCCATCATCAGGGACCTCCACCACCCAGGGCATGCTCTCTTCTTGCTGCTGTCATCGGGAAGGAGGTACAGGAGCCTCAGGACTCACACCTCCAGGTTCAGGAACAGTTATTACCTCTCAACCAGAAGGCTCTTGAACCAAAGGGGATACCTTCACTCGATTTCAATTATTGAGATGTTCCCACAACCTATGGACTCACTTTCAGGGACTCTTCATCTCATGTTCTTGATATTTATCACTTATTTATTTATCTGTTATTATTTCTTTCCTTTTGAATTTGCACAGTTTGCTTTTCCACACTGGTTGTCTACCCTGTTGATGCGGTCATTGATTGATTGATTGATTGATTCTAATCTGGTTATTGAATTTATTGAGTATGCCCACAAGAAAAAGCATTTATATGGTGACATACATGTAACAAATTTGATAATAAATTACTTACTTTGAACTTTGGAAATTATAAAGGGGAGCTTCTTAAGAGTTGCAGCCCTTATAAATGTTATTTTGGAAGAAATAAAATCAGAAAAGGTATAAAATAATAAACACACGAGATTCTACAGATACTGGAAGTCCAGAGTAACATACACAAAATGCTGGTGGAACTCAGCAGGTTAGGTAGCATCTCGAGAAAGGAATGAGGAGTCAACGTTTTGAGACAAGACCCTTCATCAGGACAGGAAAGGACAGGGGAAGAAGCCAGAATAAGAAGATGAGGGGAGGGGAAGGAGTATAAACTAAGAGGTCAAAGAGTCAGACAGCAGCAGACACCACAGAGGGGGAGCAGTGAGAGAGCATCTTCCATTGAAGATTTGAAATAACTGTTTTTCAAATCTTCTCTCTAAATATGGCTTTATAAAGCACTGGTGAGGCCACACTTGGAGTACTGTGAGCAGTTTAGGGCTCCTTATTTAGAAAGGATGTGCTGATATTTGGGAGAGTTCACAGGAGGTTCACAAAAATGATTCCAGGATTGAATATGAGGAGTGTTTGATGGCTCTGGACTGTACTCACTGGAATTTAGAAGAACGAGGGGGAATCTCATTGAAACCTATCAAATGTTGAAAAGCCTAGATCGAGTGGATGTGGAGAGGATGCTTCCTAAGGTGGGAGAGTTTTGGAGCAGAGGGCACAGCCTCAGAATAGAGGGACATCACTTTAGAACAGAAGAGGAATTTCTTTAGTCAGACGGTAGTGAATCTGTGGAATTCATTGCCACAAGCAGCTGTGGAGGTCATTGGGAATATTTGGTTGATAGGTTCTTGACTAATCAAGGATGAAAGGTTACAGGCAGAAGGCAGGAGAGAGGGAAATGTATCAACCATGATGAAATGGCGGAGGAGACGTAATGGGCCAGATGGCCTAATTCTGCTCCAATGTCATATGGGTCTTGATAACACATTGTTTTATGATTTATGTTAGAATGTGAAAAGTTTAAGCAGACTCTCCCTTTACTCTCAGGAGTTTGGAAGGTTGAGAGAAGATCTCAGAAAAGATACAAACATCGTAAGGGGCTTGGCTGGGCTGATGTGGAGTTGACTCCTCTGGCTGTGGCGTCTATAAACAGAGGGAAATAAGGAGTCAGTATTTCAGTCGGAGATGAGATTTTTTTCCACTCAAAGGGTAGTAAACCTTACCAATTTGTCTATCTAAAATGATTGCGTGGAAACACAGGTGCAAGAGCTCTTTCAGAATGGGGATTTCATATTTCATAGATATTAGGAAACTCAATGAATATGGAGTTAGTGCATTTTGCAGTGCCGGGGTGAAAATAGATCAGTCATGATCTTAATGAAGGGGGTAACCCCCCCCCTCCGTGGGGACAGATGGGGAACCAGGCCCTATACCCATCTCTCGTTGCTTTGACACTTGTGACATCTAGACTGTGGGGGTGGGCACAAGACTTCCGTGTTTGTGAGTGATGTGAACTGAATGGTAAATAAGACTGGAGAAATAGCGTAAAATAATGTTTCAAAAAAGGCAAGGACAGGCACAGCACGAGTTAGATGGGCCGAACAGCCAGTTTCCCAGATGGTTAAAAAAGACAATGTCTGCGGTTCTCACAATTAACCAGGCAGGCCCTAAAAAAATCACATTTTGACACTGCAAACTTCAAAACTGTTGCAAACTCAGGTAAGTGGATGGTCAAATGGACTCCTACAGTGGAACAAGGGAAATAGTGAACTTTAGTGGTAGGGTGGGATGTGGAGGGGTTCAGGGAAGGTGAGCAGAAATTATTCCACGGGACGTTCGTACACAACCCTCCCGGGTTTCAGATGACACTAAACGAGTCCCGTTCGGTACTCCTTGCCTCCTTACCCAACTTGGGCAGTCGTGAATCAGCACCCTGACTCTGCCGAAGACGTACGCTTGGTACTCGACGAACGCAGGGAAGGTGAGGTGGGTAGCAAAGCTCAGTAGCCGCCTCTCCTCGGTGTGCCGGACGATCGCATGCCTGCCGAAATAGGTGGTGATCAGATCCGGCTGCTGGAGACTCTCGTCAAATCCCCCTTTCTCGTTCCCCAGCGCCACGATACGAACCGACCTGCAGGAGCGAAGAGGTTACAGGGAGTGAGCGGAACCAACACCAAGCCAGTAGACACTGCGGTGCACCGCGCCGCGGGCAGCCAGCCGGGCAGCCGGCCGGCCGGCCGGGGCTTTGTGCTCCCGTCCCCTGACATCCAGCCACACAGCCTTGATTTTAGTTTTGCATCGATCGGGGCTCAGTCAACACACACACGCAAAATAAACCACCGTCCATCGGCAGGTCTGCCTCTATAACTTACATGATTTATTACTGCGTTGGCAGCCGACCCAAAGCGGGAAGCAGACAGCGCGATTTATTCATAGTTCTTTCGAGCCGGACAACAAAGAAACTAGTGGCGAGCTGAACCGGTAGCCCGGGACTGGAGGCGGTGAACTTTACTCTCCCTTTGTCAGCGTTTAGTTGCTGACCGACCACACCGACACCGCTGACCCCGTCCGGCACACGCCGCGATCTCCGGTCACCGGACCGAGATTATATTTATATATATCCACAAGCCCGGGTCCACTCGGAGGCTTCCGACTCCTGACGTCAGTGAAGCTTGCCAGACGGAGAGAGAGAGAAAAAAAATCGATTTAAGTCCTCTCGCAAAATATAAAAACGTACAATCCGAGCGGCCCGTGAGCTCTTACACAGGGGCCGGCTAGCGAAAGTGTCCGCAGCGGACTGCCGGATCCCGGTGCTAATTCGGGTCCCAATTAAAGAGGCGGAGGAAATAGTGGTGGTAATCGAGTACGTGAATAACACGAGAGGGAGATTTCAAACGCAACCCCGGTCACTTGGGAGAATAGAGAGAGAGAATCAGCGGTTGTGGCGTCGAACCTGGATCAATGTGTGCTGTGTGTGCGTCTATCTGTCAGCTAACGCGGGTGTCGCAGACAGCTGCGGGCTGTCACTTGGCACCATTGTTTGGGACTGTGACATGAGTGAAAATGCAACTGTAATCGAGCATCAGCACTTTTAACGCAGCGGATAGTTTTGCTAAACTTTTTTTTAAAACCACAATACATTCATTCCATCTCTGACTGTAAGGTCTGGACAATACAAGTCAATAATCCTAATGCTGTGGTAAGACTTAACTGGTCTTCCCAAACATGGCAATGACTCACTGTAGTACACTCAGTGGCCACTTTATTAGGTACCTCCTGGACTTACTGAGTTCATGGTCTTCTGCTGTGGTACGACGTGTTGTGCGTTCAGAGGTTGTCCTCTGCACAGCACTGTTGTAACACGTGGTTCTTTGCGTTGCTATTGCGTTCCTGTCAGTTTGAACCATTCTGTCTATTTTCCTCTGACCTCTCTCATTAACAAGGCATTGTTCGTCCACAGAACTGCCACTGACTGGATATTCTAGGCTTTTCATACCATTCTCTGGAAACTTCAGAGACTGCTGTGTGTGAAAACCCCAGGAGATCAGCAGTTTCTGGGATACTCACACGACCCCGTCTGACATCAACAATCACTCCAGGGTCAAAGTCACTTAGATCACATTTCTTCCCCATTCTGATGTTTGGTGTGAACAACAACTGAACCTCTTGACCATGTCTGCATGCTCTTATGCATGGAGTTGCTGCCACATGATTGGCTGATTAGATATTTGGATAAACAAGCAGGTGTACTGGTGTACCTAATAAAGCAGCCACTGAGTGTACATTTCATCCTTATAGTAGGAGGAAGGTCGGGTTGAAAGGAATAATAAATCAGCCATGATTGAATGGCAGAGCGGCCTTGATGGGCCAAATGGCCTAATTTGCTCCTATGTCTTATGGTCTTGTGGGGTGATGGGATAAGTAATACTATAATGGCAATACTTATGTTTAATATGTTCTCTGAACTTGGAATTACTTATGGTTGTTACATATACAGATCAATTCATTACAACAGTGCATTGAGGTAGCAGAAGGCAAAACAATACAAGAATGCGGAATATCTACAAAGTGCAGTGCAGATAGATAATAAACTGCAAGATCATAATGAGGTAGATCGTAAGGTCAAGGATCCTCCTTCTCATTCAATAGTGTTATACCAGTGGGTAGAAGATCTCCTTGAGTCTAGTGATAAGTACTACCAGAATACTTGCAGCATTGTATACACCAGGGGTTGGCAACCTTTTTGCTTCTGTGGGCCAGATTGCGTATTAATGAGCGGATGGTAGCCCAGATAAATGCCATAAAAAACTTGAATTTTGGGAATTATCCATTTAAGTACATCTAGTTATGTTTTGCCTCAAGTTAATGAATAACACATGCTAGAAAATAATTTGTGCTTAACCAAGGATGCCAATTAGTAATCAAAGAACTCAGTTTAGTTGCAATTTGTTTCAATCAAGGCATCTTTTGAATCTATTAAAAGAACACAAAGAATCTTTAAACATAAAATGTATGAACATGATGCATTGAATGGTGGTAAATTAAGTATAATGAAAAAGAAAATTTTAATGCAAGCAGTCGATAAGTCAATGTGAAACTTGATGCCGTTTGTCGCTTGAAAGCTTCTCAATATTGGGCGTCAGACTTGTTGATGCCAAGAGCAAGACATTATCCAGATGGGCATCAGTCAATCTTGTTCTCAAATGGTTCTTGCTGTGCTTCATTTTTGAAAATAATTGCTCACACATTGCCAAACAACGATGCCATCTTTTTTGTATGGTCCACTAGGTTAGGATATTTCCCACTTGGATGAATATATTTTCTATAGAAGTCAAGCACTGACACATCTTCAGAATGAAATTTCGATCTCAATATGTCATCACACTGTATCTCAATCAATTCCATTTGAAAAATTTCTGATGCAGTGTCCACTTCCACATCAAATGGAGTAGCAAACAGCTTGAACTCATTTGCATGCAAGCGAAAATCAGCAAAATGAGATGAAAACTCTTTTCTCAATTCTTAGACCTTTGTCTCATTTTCTAGGCAAATGAAACAAACTGGTTTCCCATCTTGCTCAATGAAGAACTAATCTAGTGTCCAAGTGTCTTGGAAATTTCAGCACTCAGTGTCTACTTTCCTGCGTTTTGCATTCATTGCCATTGGAATTTTTTTTCTTCGATTTTATTTCGAAACGCGAGTTATTCAACAAGTATCGTAGCACATGTAAATATCTGCATGGATTTCTTATTAAGACACAGTGACACTGTTTCTGTTTACAAAGTTGAACGATCCCATCTGAAAACCTGCGCGTGCGTGGAGATTATCTATTACATATTAGTAAGGTAGTCTGCCTTCCCGTCATTCGTATATACCAGTGTTTGGTTTGGAACAAAACGGAACCTGAGGCCAGTGTAACAAGACGCCATGCATGTCCATCAGTGTGATCGCATGAAACACTCAGAATAAGGAAAAATCGCTCACAGGCCGTATAAGCGTAGTATCCCAATATTTGCTCGCAGGCCGGATCTGGCCCGCGGGCCGTAGGTTGCCTACCCCAGTATAAGCTTTCAAAGTCCCTGTTCCCACAAACAAAATGTAGCAGGAACATTAACAACATTAGCATTTGTCACTTTGTGGAAACAAAGCGGCAGTAACGTTGAAGTGACCGGGCATTAAAGAGAAATATTTGATGTCATACATCATACGAAGGAAGAACACTTTACTCTGACTTCTCATCTTTTTTCCCAGTCCTGACGAAGGATCTTGGCCCGAAGCGTTGATTCTGAAACGTTGAATGTACTCTTTTCCTAGATGCTGCCTGGCCTGATGAGTTACTCCAGCATTTTGTGTGTGTTACTTGGATTTCCAGCATCTGCAGATTTTCTCTTGAATGTTCTTGCCTGCCCAGATGCATGCGGCTCCAACAACATTCAGGGAATTTGATGTCATTCAGGAAAACAGCAGCTGTATGTAGGAACAGCACCATTCTGCAGGACTGGCTTGGAAATATATCCTCATTGCTACTGGATCTAAATGTCTATCCAATAACATCGTAAAGGAACCTTCACCAGGAGAGCAGCATTTCACCACCTCCTTTTCAAGGGTACTCATTCTTCTTCTTAAGCCAATTATCCCTACTGGGGCGTAGGCCACTGAGGGCAGCTCACCAGTGTCCTCTGCTCTTTGCTCATCTTTCAAGTTTTCCCAGGTGCAGCCCATCTTCTTGGTGTATCCTTCCTCTCCCAGGGATGAGGTCTTTAGAGCTTCTGTTGGCCTTTCTGGGTTTTTACAGGACAGGGTTGCTAGCCCACGTCTAACCCTCCTCCCTTCACAGCCGGGCTTGGGACCGTCCATGGCAGAGTTGAAGGTACTTACGGATAGACGATAAGTATTGGCTTTGTCAAATACACACCTTCCATATATTATTTTTAAAAGCTGAATGCCCGAAGAAACATGGATTTACATCAGTTCTATTTGCCCTGTTGATGGACTAGTTGTCCATCATTTTAATACAGGAACTGAGATATTTAACAATCATTCATTCATAGTGTGCCATGTCGTATGACGTGGGCCATCCTAGTCTTTACATGACCATGATTGCTCTTGGCAAATTTTTCTACCGAAGTGGCTTGCCATTGCCTTCTCCTGGGCAGTGCCTTTACAAGACGAGTGAGACTGCCAGCTCCCTCTTCATGCTCACCATTATTAATCCTCTTCAGAGACTGTCTGCTTGGTGTCAGTGATCACGTAACCAGGACATGTGACCCTGATCGGGAAGGCTAAGCAGGTGCTACACCTTGCCCAAGGGTGACCTGCAGGCAAACGGAGGGAGGGAGCACCTCACACCTCCTTTGGTGGAGATGTAACTCCACCCCACTGGTCCAATTTAACAACAGCACTTTTAATAAAGTAAAAATATCAAGCTGTATCATGAAATTGAGCCTTATTGTCTGTCTGCACTGGACTTTCTCCTGTAACTGTGACTGTATTCTGTACCCTGTTATTACTTTTCCCTTGTACAACCTCAGTGTACTAATGCTGTGAAATGATCTCTACAGATGGCATGGAAAATCAAGATTTTCACTGCGCCTCTGTACATGTGACGACTTTAAACCAACTTTGCTTTTAAATATCTCCCGCTTATCAGATGTTGTCTTTCCCCCTGGCTAGGGTTCCCAGTCTGCTTTTGCCAGGTCCTGTTGCATGTTATTGAAGTCGGCCTTCCATCAATTCGACTCCAACCTTAACCTTTGGGAATGAGAAACACAAAACAGCTTCATACCTCTGGAAGCAATTCATAAGCCTAATTCAATATTGTCCTTCCCAACAGTGTGCATGTTACATTTGAAAATCAAAATTGGACAAATAGACGCAGTTCCAAACTTTACATTACTTGATCCGTCATTTTGAATGCAATGAATTAGGAAGGCAGTACTGGTTGCATGATGACATCACACCTCAGAAACATCCATTTCCCTTTGAGACTTAGTTTTATCCCCATTTGTATTTTCAGTCTAGACTGGAAAGAGTTCCAAAATTTGATTCATGGTTCAGTAGTCACATTATCCTGCATCAATATAGTGTGTGTTAAACTAACAGATTTAAACAAATACCTATGTGTATTTCACGTAATTGTTTAGTTTCAGTCTAGATCACATGTGACAGCAGCATTTCAGTTCAGTGCAGCTCTGTACCGTTCTTCTACCAAAAAAAAAGATACAGAAATTAGATCACAGTGGGAAAAGTGTCTCATGTTTTAAATTATATTACTTTGCTTGAACTACTTAAAGTCATAGAGCACCGCAGCACAGAAACAGAACCTGCAGCCCAACTTATCAATGCCAATCTATTGATCTGCCTACTCCCATCGACCTGCACCTGGACCATAGCCCTCCATACTTCTCCCATCCCCGTGCGTGTCCAAACTTCTGAAATTGAACCCGTGTCCACCACTTCTGCCAGCTTTCTCTTCATGCTCACTATCCTCTGAGTGAAGAAGTTTCCCCACATGTTTCCTTTAAATATGGAGGGAAGGATGGTACAGGGTTCTGAGTTGGATGATCAGCCATGATCATACTGAATGGCGGTATAGGTTCAAAGGGCCGAATGGCCTACTCCTGCACCTAATTTCTATGTTTCTATGTTTCACCTTTAACCCATGATCTCTAATTCTAGTATCTCCCAACCTCAGTGGAAAAAGCCTGCTTGCATTTACCCTATATAAACCCCTCATAACTTTATATTTCTCTATCAATTCTCACCTCATTCTTCTATGCCTCAGGGAATAAAGTCCTAGCTTATTAATCGTTTCCCTATAACTCATGTTCTCAAATCCCAGCAACAAACTCAGAAATATGATACATCACAAGTATTACAGGCTTGCAAAAGACCCCATTATATATCTAAAAATACATACCTCTCGTACATGATCATTTTAAACTAATTTGTAAAGTAAATGTCCTATGTACAATTCAATGTCCTATGCTGCTATGTCTCTTTATCCTTTGTATTACTCTAGAATTATGAAAGAATAAGGCTTGGATCTGGCGTAGGCAGAAGCATATACTGTAGTATTGGTAGGGATGATTCTTGCTAGGGACAAGCTTAAAGCCTACAAAAGGTGGTGGATACAGCCCAGCCCATCACAGGAAAACCCTCTCCACCACTGAGCACATCTACATAGAGTACTGTGGGAGGAAAGCAGTATCCGTCATCAGGGACCTCCACCATCCTAACCACGCTCTCTTCTTGCTGCTGTCGTCAGGAAAGTGGTACAGGAGCCTCACATTAGCAGGTTCAGGAACAGTTATTACCCCTGAGCTATCAGGGTCCTCAGCCAGAGTGGATAACTTCACTTCACTCACCCCCACAATGAACTGATTTTACGGTTTATGGACTCAATTTCAAGGACTCTGCTACTCACGTTCTCCATATCTATTACTTAATAATTTATAATTATTTTGGGCTTTTGTTTTCTTTCTGTATTTGCACAGTTTGTTGTTTTCTGCATGGTGATTGTCTGTCTCTGTGTGCATCTTTATATTGGTTCTATTGTGTTTCTTTGTCTTAACTGCGAATGCCTGCAAGGTGACCTACTCCTCCTCCTATTTTAAATAAGATTTTAAAAAAGATTAAGATGAGCAGAACTTTCTTTTCTCAATCACTGGTAAACCTGTGGAATTCTCTACAACAGAAAACAGTCGAAGCCAATTCGTCAAATATATTGTACTTAGTTTGCAAAGATAAGTAGAGGGTCGGTTATTGCAGAAGGACTTAGGTAAATGTGAATGGGCCAAATGGCCTACTTCTATTTTTTTTAATGACATTATATCTCATACTTTTCTGTACTAACTTCCATCTCCCATGTTCTGCTGATCTGTGTCCTTTTGCAGTCTGCTGTTTACCTGCTCACAAATTTGTAACATCTGCAAAATTATGGATGCACTGTATCTTTTATGTGTAAATAACTGCACTGGTGCCAGCACAGATCCCTGCGAAACACCGCTGCCTGTCAAATACAATGTTTTACCATGATTTCCCTCTTTTAGTCTATTTTTACTCGTGCTGCCACTTAACCCATTTTTTGTTAGCGACAATAACAGAGTAAAAATATAACATTACTATAAATAACAAAAGTAAATGAATAGTGCAAAATAAAGGAGTAACGAGGTTGTGTTCGCAGGTTTCACACTGAAGTAATGTTCTTGGGGTTCATGGACCATTCAGAAATCTGAGGGCAGAGGAAAGAAAATGTTCCTGACTCAATGAGTATGGGTCTTTGTATCTCCTCCCCAATGGTAGTAATGAGAACAGGCACGTTCTGGATGGTGAGGGTTGATAATGATGGATACTCCCTTACTGAGACACCACCTCTTGGCCATCTCCTCAGTGGTGGGGAGGGTTGTGCCCATGGTGGGTCTGGTTGAGCCATCACCCTCTGCAGCCCCTTTCAATCCTGTGCGTTGGAGCCTCTATGCCAGCCTGTGATGCAACCAGTCAGAACGCTTCCCACCATAGAAATCCGTAAGAGTTTTCGTGACAGTTTTTTGTGGTGGCACGGTAGTATAGCGGTGAGCACAGAGCTTTACAATGCAGGCGACCTGGGTTCAATTCCTGCTGCTGCCTTCAAGGAGTTGGTACGTTCTCCTCGTGACCGCTTAGGTTTCCTCCGGCTTGCTCTGGTTTCCTCCCACAGTCCAAAGACATACCGGTTGGTAGGTTGATTGGTCATTGTAAATTGTCCTGTGATTAGGCTAGGATTAAATCAGGGGATTGTTGCGTGGTGTGGTTCAAAGGATCAGAGGGGCCTATTCTGCACTGTGTCTCAATGAATATAAAAAACTCAAGGTGTTTCTAATACCTCTTCCTAAACAATTTTCACCCACACACTATCCAAGCTATGTGGACACCAATGAGATTTTGAGAGCATTCTCTTCCTTGGTAAAGCCTGATTCAAAAGGCCTCATTTAGAATTCACCTTTGTCTGCATTGTGATCCCTTTGTGGTCATAAGCCTGTATTTCGAACGTTGAAAGGGCTGGACAGAGTAGATGTGGAAAGGCTGTTTCCCTTGGTGGGTGAGTCCAGGACAAGAGGCCACAGTCTTAGAATTAGGGGGTACCCATTTAAAACTGAGATGAGGAGAAATTTTTTTAGCCAGAGGGTTGTGGATTTATGGAATTCATTGCCATATACAGCTGTGGAGGCCCGATCATTGAGGGTGTTTAAGGAGGAGATTGATAGGTATCTAATTAGTCAGGGTGTCAAGGGATATGGGGAAAAAGCCAGAAATTGGAACTAGATGGGAGAATAGTATAGCTCATGGTGGAGTGGCAGAGCAGACTCGATGGGCCGAATGGCCTGCTTCTGCTCCTTTGTCTTGTGATCTTGTGATTTCTATCTTCTGACTGTTTACGTAGGTATCTCTTCGAGACATCCTTGTTATACCTAGGCTTCACCTATCACTTTCTAGCTATCCTCCTCCCCCTCCCCCCCACCTTTTTATTCTGGCCCTGCTTTCCAGTCCTGATGAAGGGTCTCGACCCGAAATGTCCACTGTTTATTCACTTCCATAGGTGCTGCCTGACCTGCTGAGTTCCTCCAGCATTTTGTGTGCGTTGCTCTGGATTTCCAGCATCTGCAGAACCGCTCATGTTTATGATTTGCTGTCCGTAATGAGTTCATGTGTTGTCCCCATGACCACTCATGATGTTCCAGTTTCCTCCCACATTCCAGAGACGTACGGGTTAGGTCTGTGAGTTGTGGGCAAGCTCTGCTTGCACCAATACAACCTGTTTCACTGTCTGCTTCAATGTACGTGACAGATAAAGCTAATCTTTATCTTTACCTGTTGAAGGAGGAAGAGTGAGTTGGTGCTGACACATTTCAAGAGACAATAATAAACTGATAGTACAATGAGCACAGAGCCAGGCATGTCCCTGTTATATTTGCCAAGTATATTATGATTACAGTATATATTTTTTTAAAACACCCATGTAGTTAAAAAGTAACACATTAATGGACCTGAGTCAGACTTAGGGCAGGAATGTAAAGTCCTTTTCTGAAGGACTTTAGCAGACCAGAGGGGTTTAGACCAAAATAGTTCTAAGCCTGATTATCAAGGCTCAATTTTTAGTTGAAAATCCAGAATTTGTTTAATTAATAATTTGAAATTAAATATCCCAGCTGCCATGTTGGGAATCTAACACTTGTCTCTGTTCAAGCCCTAGAAACTGAGGCAGGCTGTCAGGAGACCCAGGTCTGCGAATCCCTACGAATCTGCTGTGGTAGCCAAAGGTCCAATTTCTGTGTGTCCAAATCTGAATCCGAGCTCAGTGGAGGTTGGTGAACAAAGAAGACGGCCAGGCTTGAGGTTAGAGGACCGTGTATGGGTGTGCGTGGGAGGGATGGAGGAACGGGATGGTGGTGTTCTGTTGCTTGTTGTCTTCTACGTTGTTCAGATGAGCACTGGGCTCATGCACAAAATGCTGGGGAAACTCAGCAGGTCAGGCAGCATCTGTGGAGAGGAATAAAGAGTCGACATTTCATCATTGTCCTGAATGCCCTTCATCATTGTCGGCCGAGACCCTTCATCGTTGTGGGCATGCTAGGTCGGTGTTGCAATGTGTGGCAACACTTGGAGTATGCCCTCGGGTGTGTTGGTTATTGATGCAAATGACAGATTTCACTGTATGTTTCAATAAACTTAAACTTGAATCTTGATGTTCAACCACAATCATATCTCTAAAGACTTCAGCATGACTTAGACATGATTGGCAGCACCTAGCAAAAGAAGGGGTCACAAAATGCTGGGTGTTCACTAAGAGAGCAGGAAGGCGACTGCGTGCAAAGTTCTGTAACTTCAAAATTTTATGAGGCTTTTTATAAGGTGCTCAAAGTTATAGCTTGGACCAGCTGGAAAAATGGGCTGAAAAATAGCGGACCGAAGTCAACGTAGACAAGTGTTGGGTGTTGCACTTCGAAAGGAGAAACCAGGGTAGAACTGTCACAGTGAGTGGTATAATCGCTGAGGAGCACAGTGGAACAGAATACAGATCCGCTGTTTCTTGAAAGTAGCATCATAGGCAGAAAGGGTCATAAAGAGAGTTTTTGGCACATTAGCCTTCATAAATCAAAGTACAGAGTGCAGAATGGTATCTTGAAGTTGTATAAGACATTGGTGAGGCCTAATTTGGAATGTTGTGCGCAGTTCAGCTCACCTACCTACAGGAAAGATTTTCATAATATTGAAAGAGAGCAGACAAAATTTACAAGAACATTGCCAGGACTTCAAGACTTAATTTACAGGGACAGGCTGAATAGGTTAGAACTTTATTCCTTAGAGTATAGAAGAATGAGGGGGGGGGTTTGATAGGGGTATGTAAAATTAAGAGGGGTAAATGAGGCTAAATGCAAGCAGATTTTTTTCACTGATGTTCAAGGAGATTAGAACGAGAGGTCATGGGTTAAAGGTGAAAAGTGAAATGTTTAAGGGAACATAAAGGGGTACTTCTTGACTCAGTCTTGTGAGAGTGTGGAACGAGCTGCCAGCAGAGGTGGTGGCTGCAGGTTTGATTTCAACATTTAAGGGAAATTTGGATAGGTACATGGATGGGGGTGGGTGTTATATGGAGGGTCCATGGTTGGAGCAGGTTGATGGGACTAGGCAGAATAATAGTTTGGCATAGACTGGATTGGCTGATGGGCTTGTTTCTTGTGCTGTAGTGTTCTATGACTACAACTCTAGTTTTGTGGACTTGGACTCAATATCTTGATCAGTCACTTAATCGATCAAGTATTTCCTTGGATTTTCTCTGACGTCCATGATCAAAACTTCTCCATGGATATGTTAGAAAGTAAACGGTCACATTTCCGCTGAGGTATTGTAGCAGAACAGAAGTGGTTCAGGAAGAAGCCCAACCTTTAAGTTTAGCTAATGTCACAATAAAGTAAAAGCCATTTCTTTAACATTAAACAGCTACTGTTTCTCACTGGTTTCTTTTCATTACAGCTACTAACCTGAATTAGTTACGTTGTCTAATTTATCCTCACGTTGGCTTTCAATAAAAGCCTTTTCATAACATAAATGTCTCTCTATGCCTTGAAAATTTCTACTATACTCTCAGCATGTGCATAGAAGCACTTCATGCATTGTATGCAAATTAAACACTTGCGCAATGTTAGCATTCTGTTATGAAAAGTCAACATCAAATGCATGCAAGTACTTAGAGCCGAACAGTGGAATTGAAAATATATTTTTGTTATACTGTATCAACTTTTAAAGTAAGAGGAACCATTATTCCATCAACTAATACTCATATTTCATTCCTTCCAGTATTTTATAAACCGTTTTGAGTTGGCTTTTGTTGGCCTTAACATTTTTTTCCGCAAGACCATGAGACATAGGAGTCGTACTAGGCCATTCAGCCCATCGAGTCTGCTCTGCCATTCCATCGTGGCTTCTCCTCCCTGTAATTTTACTTTTCATTTGCTATTTTCATTTTTACTTTCTTCCTTCCCCTTTTTCTTTCCTTATTGAAGACATCATTTCATAGCCAGGAGTCAGGAAGGTGGCTTTCTCCAACTCCTGCCAATGATCTGCTTCTTAAAGAAAGAGCAAAATAAGTTTCAGTTAAAAGCCTTTCCAGATGAGGAATTAATGTGTGCAAATTTGCTGCCAATCTCTAGCACGTCTGAATAATCATTGTGGAAGATTATCACAATGACGCCTTAAGAAGTTCAGGTTCAAGTTCAAGTTTATTTGCCATTCAACCATACACATGTATACAGCTAAACAAAGCAACACTCCTCTCCTTGAGGACCAGGGTGCAAAACATAGTACGTATATCATATATTGCCCTCTTCTCATTGCTACTATCAGGGAGGAGGTACAAGAGCCTGAAGGCACACACTCAACGTTTCAGGAACAGCTTCTTCCTGTCTGGCATTAGATTTCTGAATGGACATTGAACCCATGAACACCACCTCACTACTTTTTTATTTCTGTTTTCATACTACTCATTTAATCTAACCTTATATATATCTATCTATCATCTATTTATCCATATATATATTTCTCACTGTAATTTACAGTTTTTATATTATGTATTGCAATGTACTACTGTTACATAAGAACAAATTTCATGACATATGCCAGTGATAATTAACAAGATTTGGGTTCTGATTCTAATAAAATAATATTAACAGGTAATAAAAAACATTCTGTAGATGTACACACAAACATAAAGTGTAAATACAACATATGGTTAAATATGTAAACAGTATAAATCATAAGTTATGTGTACTGGGTGGGAGCAACACACACAAAATGCTGGAGGAACTCAGCATATCAGGTAGCATCTCTGAAAATGAATAGGCAGTCAACGTTTTGGGCTGAGACCCTTCTCAGAAGTCTCACAGTCTGGGGAAGAAGCTGCTACCCAGCCTAACAGTCCTTGTTGTTAGATTATGATACCTTCTGCCTGATGGTAGGAGATCAAAGAGATTGTGGGATGGAGGGGAGCAGTCCTTGACAATGCTGTGGCCACATTGAACACAGCATTTCTGGTAAGGTAAATGAATTTAATTGGTACTTTGCATCAGTCTTCACTGTGGAAGACACGAGCAGTGTGCCAGAGGTCTCTGAGTGTCAGGGAGCAGGAGTGATTGCCTTTGCTATTACAAAGGAAAAAGTCTTAAGGTGGATAAGTCACCTGGACCAGATGGACTACATCCCAAAGTTCTGACAGAGGTTGCTGAAGAGAAAACAGATGCATTGGTTGTGATCATTCAAGAATCACTTCATCACTCCACTCTTTAAGAAGGGACGAAGGCAAAAGAAAAGAAATTATAGGCCAGTTAGCCTAACCTCAGTGGTTGGGAGAGTGTGGAAGTCTTCTATTAAGGATGAGGTTTCGGGGTATTTGGGGGCTAATGATAAAATAAGTCAAACTCAGCATGGTTTCTGTAAAGGGAAATCTTACTTGACAAATCTATTAGAGTCCTTCAAGGTAGTAACAAGCAGGATGGACAAAGGAGAGGCAGTGAATGTCATTTACTTGGATTTTCAGAAGGCATTTGATAAGGTACCACATGAAACTGCATAACAAGATAAAATCCTATGGCGTTACAGGAACGATACTGGCATGGATAGAGGACTGGCAGATAGGCAGGAGGAAGGGAATGGGAATAAAGGGACCTTTTCTGGTTGGCTGCCAGTAACTAATGGTGTTCCTCGCGGGTCAGTATTGGGACCACTACTTTTCACATTGTTTGTCAATGATTTGGATAAAGGAATTGATGGCCTTGTGGCAAAGTTTGTGGATGATACGAAGATAGGTGGAGGGGTAGACAAATTGGAAGACTAGGCAAAAAGGTGGCAGATGGAAAACAGTGTTGGGAATGTATGATAATGCATTTTGGTAAAAAGAACAATAGTGTGGACTATTATCTAAATGGGGAGAAGATTCAAACATCAGAGGTGCAGAGGGACTTGGGAGCCCTCGAGCGAGATTCCCAGAAGGTTAATTTATAGGCCAAGTCTGTAGTAAAGAAGGAAAATGCAATTTTGACATTTATTTCAAGAGGAATAGATGTAAAAACAAGGAGATAATGCTGAATCTTTATAAGGCACTAGTCAGGCTACACTTGGAGTATTGTCAACAGTTTTGGGGCCTGTATCTCAGAAAGGAAGTGTTGTCATTGGATAGAGTCCAGAGGAGGTTCATAAGGATGATTCTGGAAATGAAGGGATTAACATATAAGGAGCGCTTAGCAGCTTTGGGCCTGTATTCACTGGAATTTAGAAGGATGTGGGGGGGGGGGGTCTCATTGAAACCTACCGAACATTGAAAGGACTAGATAAGGTGGATGTGGAGAGGATATTTCCTATGGTGGGAGTATCCAGAACTTGAGGGCACAGACTGAAAATTGAGGGATGACTTTTTAGAACAGAGGTAAGGAGGATTTTTTTTTTAGCCAGAGAGTAGGGAATCTGTGGAATGCTCTGCCACAGACTGTGGTGGAAGCCAAGTCTGTGGGTATACTTAAGACGGAAGTTAATTGCTTCTAGATCGGTCAGGGCATCAAAGGATATGGCAAGAAGGCAGCTGTTTAGGGTTAAGTGGGCTCTGGCATCAGCCATGATGGAATGATGGAGCAGACTCAATGGGCTGAATGGCCTAATTCTGCTCTTGCTTCTTATGGTCTTATGGTATATGTCCTGGATGTAGAGAAGAGAGAGAACCCAATGATTCTGTCAGCAAAATATTTATTTCTAATGACATTAGCATTATGTGACTGTAGAGGGTCAAGACTGTATCTAAATTCTTTCCATGGCTCACACAGGAATGTGTTAATCTGGTCTGGTTTGTCCCCACTCCCTTTTAATCAGTTTAGATTTGCGAAACAAATACCTCTTGACATGGAGTAATGTAATTGATCCCCAGAGGAAATGTGAAATTCAATGGGCTGGACAAATATATAATGTGTAAGGCAGAGATAAAATAATCACAAATCAACAATTGAACTGCGAAAAAAAATTCAAGAACTAGGTGTTTGCACTTGTAGCTGTCACTGTAGTGACATTTACTGGAAAACTTTCTGCAGAACATGTGAAAAGAATTCCAAGTTCCTTTGGTAGGAGTGAAGCTGGTGAACAGTGATTCTGGAAAAGCTTGCTGTAAAAGTGAGGATAGATCCAAACTGTATGCAAATTCCAACTTTAAATGTGAAAGTGGCCTTATGAAATATGCCTACTATTTTAAAACGCGGCTGCTTTAAAAGGTTTACACGCAAAATGCTGGAGGAACTCAACAGGTCAGACAGCATGTAAAAGGTCAGAACGGGGAATAGAGGAAGGGGGCTGGAATTTTTTTTATCAGTATGAGAAATCGATGTTCATACCATAAGGTTGGAGACCACCCAGACAGAATACAAGGTGGTGCTCCTCACCCTAAGGTTGGCCTCATCTTGGCACATGGACCAACATTTCGGAATGGGAATGGGAATTAAAATGTTTGGCCACCAAGAAGTTCCGCATTTGGCAAATGGAGCGGAGGTGCTCAACAAGGTTCATTCGATTAAACTGAACCTTTGTTAGGGACGATTTGCTTTGGCAGGGCATCGATTGGTGCCTGCTTTTGGATGTTCAAACCATTGAAAACACTGCCGCAAACAGGAGTTTCCAACCCGGGGTCCATGGACTCCTTGCTTAATGATATTGGTCTGAGGCATAAAGAAGGTTGCGAACCCCTGGCGGCAGAGAAAACAAAGCAACTGGAATCTGGACAAACAGGGAAATATCCACGCATTGCTCTGATCATTTAGATAGCATTAAAAATGCAAGAACTTGGAGATACATGGGAAAAGAAAGGGAAATAAGGTTTTGAGTAAGAAGGGAAACGAAACAGAAAAGTAGCCATTTTACATGAATAGTATTTCCAAAAATAATGGAAAAATTAAGAATGTAACAGTCAATCTGTGGTACTGATGACCTTGTGACCAGTTGGTAAAAACGTACCTAGACGGAAATGGACCAGTCTGATGCTCTGTTTGCACCCACTGTGCAAATACAGTGACATCACAGAAGTGGTAGCATTACTGTTGCACCAGCTGAACCCTCTGCCGATTGTGGTATAAGACCATAAGAGCACAAGGCCAGAAGCAGAATTAGGCCATTCAGCCCATCGAGGTTGCTCCACCATTCAATCATGGTTGATTTATTTCTCCTCTCAGCCCCATTCTTTTGCCTCCTCTCCATAACCTTTAATGCCCTGTCTATTAAACCTCCACTTCAAATATTCCTGGGATGGCAGGACTTTCATATGATGAAAGACTGGATGAACTAGGCTTATACTCGTTGGAATTTAGAAGATTGAGGGGGGATCTGATTGAAACGTATAAAATCCTAAAGGGATTGGACAGGCTAGATGCAGGAAGATTGTTCCCGATGTTGGGGAAGTCCAGAACGAAGGGTCACAGTTTGAGGATAAAGGGGAAGCCTTTTAGGACCGAGATTAGGAAAAACTTCTTCACACAGAGGGTGGTGAATCTGTGGAATTCTCTGCCACAGGAAACAGTTGAGGCCAGTTCATTGGCTATATTTAAGAGGGAGTTAGATATGGCCCTTGTGGCTAAAGGGATCAGGGGGTATGGAGGGAAGGCTAGTGCAGGGTTCTGAGTTGGATGATCAGCCATGATCATACTGAATAGCGGTGCAGGCTCAAAGGGCCGAATGGCCTACTCCTGCACCTATTTTCTATGTTTCTATGTACCCAATGACTTGGCTTCTACAGCCTTCTCCGGCAATGAATTCCATAGATTCACCACCCTCTGGCTAAAGAAGTATGCTGATAAAAATGAAGCAACCTCATTCAAAAGCACAAAATCTGCAATGTGATTAATTATATGTTGCTGCTTCCGAGGGACCACAAATTTACCCTGCCAATAAATGGTAAGATTCATGTGTTGCCGCTTCCTAAGCTGGACTACAGGCAGATGGTCAAACCATATGCATACAGGCCCTGATGCCAAGATCAATACATATTTCATTAATGACAATGCAGGCTCTGATCCCATGATGCACTGCAAAGCAAACAGCAATGGCAGCTGCTCGCAGGAAAATAATCACCAGAACCACCCTCCTGAACTATCTACGTCAATAAACAAGCTTATATTTTCTTATTCTGTATCTCATGAATTATGTACATCTTTACCTTATTAAATCTTTATCAATGTAAAAAGAGTCCCCATGATGAAATATATTTGAAATAATTATAGTTCGTGGCTAATGCTGAAAGGAATTGTTCTCCCTTTATTTCCTGAATCTAGATCACAATGCGTAAATACACTGGTGACATTTCAGTACAACCTGCCTCAGGAGCTGCTGATTCAATCCTATTCAGGAATAATCCAGTCTGTTCTCTGTTCATCCATCACTGTCTGGTTTGGATCAGCTACCAAACAAAACAAGAATAGACTCCAAAGAACCGTTAGGGCTGTGGAAAGGATTATTGGTGTGAAGCCGCCCTCAATCCAGGACTTATATGCATCTAGAGTCAGGAAGCGAGCAAGCAGCGTCATTGTAGACCCATCACACCCTGGACATCACCTGTTCCAACTCCTTCCTTCTGGTGGGCGCTTTAGATCACTGTATGCCAGGACAAATAGGTACAAGAACAGTTTCTTTCCGTATGCCATCAATCTTATGAACACTTGAATTTTAGTCTACTATAAACCAAGTTCACCTGTACATACACAGGACTACCTCATTGTATATAGTTAACGATTATTTGCACTATTGTTTTGTTTGCTTTTTGATTCTGTACAGCAAGAGCTCAGGGAAATCGGCATCAAATTCCCTGTATGTGTCCACATACTTGGCAATAATATAGGATTCTCATTCTGATTCTGAAACCAACTCATCTTTTGAAAATGTTTGGAATTATTTACTCTATTGCAACCCACAAAACCAGGATTGCATCTTGTGCAAAAGTACACTCAGTGGCCACTACTGTACCTAATAAAGTGGCCACTGAGTGCATTCTTGTGGTCTTCTGCTGCTGTAGCCTGTCCACTTCAAAGTTCGACGTGTTGTGTGTTCAGAGATGCTCTTCTGGACACCAAATTGTAACACATGGTGATTGGAGTTACTGTCGCCTTTCTGTCAGCTTGAACCAGTCTGGCCATTCTCCTCTGACCTCTCTCATTAACAAGGCGTTTTCACCCACAGAACTGCTGTTCACTGGATGTTTTTTTGTTTTACTCTCCATTCTCTGTCAACTCTAGAGACTGTTGTGCATGAAAATCCCAGGAGATCAGCACTTTCTGGGATACTCAAACCACAACGTCGAGCACCAACAAACTTTCCACTGTCAAAGTCACTTAGATCACACTTCTTCCCCATTCTGATATTTGGTCTGAACAACACTGAACCTCTTGACGATGTCTGCATGCTTTTATGCATTGAGTTGCTGCCACGTGATTGGCTGATTAGACATTTGCATTAACGATGGGGGGTACAGGCCACTGAGTATATGAACTTTCTAAGTCAACCAGCAACTGCAGGTAATAAAAATCATAATGTTAAGTATTTCATAATTAGTGTGTTACAAACTAAACAAGAGAAAACCTAAGCATTTCAAGCAAAGGAGATTAATAACTTTTGAAAAGAAATTGGTGTAGGTTTAAATCTAGACTTTGTTTTGGAGGGCTTGGATTAAAAGTTGGAGATTTCAGCTGAACAGGAAAGAACTATTACAAACAGATGTTGTCAAAGCAAAATAATAACTAAACAGTTATTTCCTCTATGTAAACTTTAGCACTGCACATTGAAGACAAACTTCCTCCGTTATCAGCTGGTGCTGGTAAGAGCATACTATATGTCGTAGGGGTACAGTCAGAAGTGTGGGTTAGACATAGAAGTACTGTAATTTTGGATAGGTAATGCAAATCATTAATAAATCAGTCATTTCCATCTTGTAATGGAACAGTTAGGTCTTTCCGTTTGCTTGAAACACAGAAGCAGAAATTGATTTGAGCAACACACGCAAAATGCTGAAGAAACTCAGAAGGTTTGGCAGTGTCTATGGAGGAAAATAAACAGTTGACGCTTTGGATTGAGACCCTTAACGGCAACTATTTGTTTCCCTCCATAGGTTTTGTGCTCAAAATTCCCAGCATCTGTAGAAACTCTTACGTCAAAATGTTTTGATTTCTTATCTATCATCTTCCATGCAAATTTCATCTTCTACTGCAATACTGAAACTTCTCCAATCCCAGGAAATTCTTAGAATATGATTCCATAAGACCATAAAAGATAGGAGCAGAATTAGGCCATTTGTCCCATCAAGTCTGATCCGTCATTTCATCATGGCTGATCCAAGTTCCCTCTCAGCCCCAATCGTCTACCTTCTTCCCGTATCCTTTGATGCTCTGACTAAACAATAATTTATCAACCTCTGCCTTAAATATACCCAATGACTTGACCTCCACAGCTGCCTGTGGCAACGAATTCCATAGAGTCACCATTCTCTGACTAAAGAAATTCCTCTTCATCTCTGTTCTAAAAGGATGCCCCTCTACTCTGAGGCTGTGTCCTCTCATCCTAGAGTCCCCCATCATAGGAAACGTCCTCTCCACATCCACTCTATCAAGGCCTTCAAACATTCGATAGGCTTCAATGAGGTCACCCCTCATTCCAAGATCATTTCATTTCAGGTTACTTGAATTTTAGTTGAAATGTGGGATTCAAGCCTTGTCCGATCTAATGGTGTGGTCTAGAACTTCTGAAGATCAGACCCACTGTATCGTATGCAGGCTTGCTGATTATGTTAAGCTGGGTGACAGTGTGGGTTGAAGATAGAATTCAGAGAGGATCAGGGAGATAGAGACAGATTAACTGATGAATGACGTCATGACTGATGGATTATAAACCTAACCTCGGACAGTCATCCACATTGCTAAAATACATAGAAATGAAGGAGTATTTCTTAAATGGTGAGAGATTGAAAGATGTTTGTGTTTAACGGGAAGCAGGCATCATTGCTATTGGTATCGGTTCGTTCTTGTCACATGTACCAAGACAGAGTGAAGAGCTTGTCTTGCATACTGTTTGTACAGACCAAATCATTACATAGTTCATTGAGCTAGAGAAAGGTCAAACGATAGCAATACAGATTAAACTGTAAAAGCTCTAAAAAAGTTTAGTACAAGTTAATGACAAAGAGCAAGATCATAATGAGGTATATTGTGAGGCCAAGAGTCTATTTTATCATATGAAGTCCATTCAAGACTCAAAAAAGCACAGTAAAGTTGGTCTAAACAGGAGAAGTGGCGTTCCCCCATCAAGGACCCCCACCATCCAGGGCATGCTTTCTTCTTGCTATTACCATTGGGGTTGAGAGGAAAATTGGATCAGCCATGATGAAATGATGGAGTAGACTCGATGGGCCAAAATGGACTAATTCTGCTCCTATAACTTATGGTCTTATGTTCAGTGGTTCTGTCAGATCAATATGTGAATTAACTCTAGAATTCACTGAGTTTTACCCTTTTTATCCCTTGGTCTTATTATCAATCTCTAAATAAAACTAGAGTATGCAGAATGTTTTTTTCCATTGCTACTTATGTCAAAGATAATTGCTTTGATGATAATGACATGAAGTCATACTAGCATAAATTAATTCTCAGGTAGATTTGAAAGCATGGGTTTGCCTGGCTACATCTTGAAGGACCATTTTAATTGGTTAAATTATCTTGTTGATTGATGTTCCTGTGGTTGCCAAGGAAACATTTGTTTTCTGAGTGTCATTCTCAGAAGCACATGGATGAAAGAAAGTGGATATTGGCTTTAAAGATTTATCACATTCTATTAACTATTTAAGGGACAGAATTATTATTAAAGAAAAAATTCAAACTAAACATTATCTTTACAAGGCTTTGCAATCCATTATTATATAAAATCTGATTCAGATGTAATTATCACACATACATCAAACCATACAGAACTGTGCAAAAGTTCTGGTTAAGATAGCGCCACCAAACATGTGCAGCAGCTTTCTAGTAGTCAAAAAGCTAAGAAATCTGACTAAAAACATCACTAAAAATACTTTTTCTGATGTAAATTGTGTTAGATTATTGTTGCAAACAGTGAAGGGGCGAGTGATGGCGAGGCGAGTTTGGGGGATGAGCCGAGGTGGTGTGTTGCAGAATCATTGCAGGTAGAGTTCCAATGCCCATCAGCTGACCGGGAGCAAGATTGGATTGCTCTGGGTGCCAAAAGGAGAAGTCGGGGCCTGGGCAGAGGAGATTTGGTGCTTGTGCAACTGGCCTGGGGGTGAGGTTGGATTGCTCTGGGTGCCAAGCTTATTTGGAGAACTTGAGAGCGGTCTCAGGCTGGGCGGTGAAATCTGGGCCCAGAGGGTGGTCCAGGCCTGGAGCCTTTCACGGCAGTGGTTCCCAGGTCCTAGTGCAAGGTACGATATGCTGATTACAGACAATTTAAACGCTGGCCCAGATCAGAGGTGAAAGCCAATTTTGCTTGTTCTCCGCGATGTTCACTCCTCTCTCCAGGGCACTGGAGCCTTTCACTGTTCCACCATTTGGTCAATTTAAACGACAGCCTAGATAGGCTAAAGAGACAGGGTGTTGGGAACTGGGACGAGAGCTGAATTTGCTTGTTCCCCAGAATAGTCTCCCCTTTCTCTCCATGGCACTATGGCACTAAGGCTATGAAGACTGCCCCGGAAGCTTTGGGCCTACTCTGGGCTGCTCCGGGGCTCAGATCTGAGGGTTCGGATCAATTTTTCATTTGGATTGTTCTTGTTTGCTTCAATTGTTTGCATGATTTATATATTTTTTTCTTTCTCTTACGCATCGAGTGTTGGTCTTTAATTTTTTTTCCTTAATTGGGTTCTTTTGGGTTTCTTGATTTGTGGTTATCTGTGAGCAAGCAAATCTCAAAGTTGTATAATTTATACGTTCTTTGAATGTACTTTGAACTTTGAGAAGTCTTAGGCATATATATGAAGCTAGGGTGCCTAAGACTTTTGCCCAGTACTGTAGTAATTTTATGTATTGTATTGTATTGCTGCCTCAGAAAAACAAAACACATTTCCTGACATATGTGAGTGATGATAAACCTGATTCTGATCTGGGTCTCTATTGTGGATTGAGAGAGGGATGGGGACAGGGAGAGGAGGATCATGGTTGGGAAAAGGGGAAGGGAGAGGGGAGAGAGTGGGAAGCACTAGAGACATGTTCTGTAATGATCAATAAACCAATTGTTTGGTATCAAATGACCCTGCCTGGTGTCTCAGTGCTGGGTGTATCTGCATCCACACCACCTTCCCGCCCCAGGCACTCTTTCTCCGCCACTTGTCCCACACCCCTTCTGTGGTGTTCCACCCTCGCCATTCACAACTCCTTTGCTCCTGCCAGATTTAAATTTACGGACACTCTGCAAAAGTCTTTGGCACCTTAGCTGTATGTATTTAGCCCATTGAGCCTGCTCCGCCATTTCATCATGGCTAACCCAATTTTCCTCTCAGCACCAATCTCCTGCCTTCTCCCCGTATCCTTTCATGCCCTGACCAATCAAGAATCTATCAACTTCTGCCTTAAATATACATAAAACTTAGTCTCCACAGCTGCCTGTAGCAAAGAACTCCATAGTTTCACTGCTCTCTAGCTGAAAAAATTCCTCCTCATCTCCATTCTGAAAGGACACCTCTCTATTCTGAGCTCTGTCTTCTGCTCTGAGACTCTCCCACTATTGGAAACATCCCCTCCACATCCACTCTATCGAGGCCTTTCATCATTCAATAGGTTTCAATGAGGTCACCCCTCATTCTTCTGAATTCTAGTGAATAGTGGCCCAGAGCCATCAAATAAACCAATTGTTTGGAATCAAACGACTTTGCCTGGTTTCTCAGGGCTGGGTGTGTCTACACCCATGTCTCTCCTCATCCCTGGCACTTCTTCTCTGCTACCTGTCCCTACCCCCTCCTGCAGTGCTCCATCCTCGCCATTCCCAACATCCTTGGCTCCCACCAGATTTACAAACTTGCTCTCCACACCACGTTGACAAATACAGTACTGTGCAAAAATCTTAGGCACCCTCGCTATATGTATGTGCCTAAGACTTTTACAATGTATCTTTTGTGTCTACAATCAGCACATCCTGAGGATGTATTGGGGCACCACATATTTGCAGATCTGAGCCTGTCCATTCAGTTCCAGTTTTGAGTATCATCCAGTAATTGTAACTATTACATTTTAGATCAGGTTCTCCATAGTCTGGATTCAACTTGAATAATTACTGCATTTTCCTTAAATTCCAAGTTTTACAAAGAAAGAATTCAGAAAGCAAAAACTAAATTGTCATAGTCTTTAGAAACCCCTAAGGCTGAAATTACTTGCCAATTACTTACCCAGATGCAAGTTTATAAAGAGTTTTAAAAAATTTATTTTTTGAGATACAGCAGAGAGTAGACCCTTCTGGCCATCGAGGCATGCCACCCAACAACCCCTCAATTTAACCCTAGCCTAATCATGGGACAATTTAAACTGACCAATTAACCTACCAAACGGTACATCTTTGGATTGTGGGAGAAAACCCACGCGGTCACGGGGTACATCAGGTACAAACTCCTTACAGGCAGCGGCAGGAATTGAACCAGGGTCACTGGTACTGTAAACCGTTGTGCGAACCACTATGCTACCGTGCGTAATGAATGTATTGGAAGTTTGGAAGTAACTATCCCGATATAGAAGTAGTGTACTAGGAAAAAGAGAACATTGACTTGCAACCCTGAACTGTTGACAAACTTAGAAACTTTTAGGTTGTAGTTTTGAAAATTCTTCTGCTGGAGATTATAACCAGCAGAATAAGTAAGGATACATTAAACAGTTGACATTTCAGGCCGAGACCCTTCATTCAATCCTGTTGAAGGGTTACAGACTGAAATGTCAACTATTTATTCCCCGCCATATATGTTGCCTGAGTTGCTGAGTTCATCCAAAATTTTGCATGTGTTGCTCAAGATTTCCAGCATCTGCAAAACCTCTTGTGTTTTAACTAAGTAAGCCATTGATAAAGTGTCTTACCAGAGATTATTAAATCAAATGATGGTGAAGAGTATCATGGGTGGTCTGAATAGAATTACAGCTGATATACTGGTGAGAATTAAGGACTGGTTAACAGACAGAAAACTAAGAACAGGAATAAACAAGTTACTTCCAGATTGGATTACGGCAACAGGCTGGGTGCAACATTTTTTTTTACAGCTGCGCAGAACAACCATTGCACTCAGCAGGAAATTTTTACACTGCCTGAAAACTTTAATAAAACATTATATAATAGAAAATTCCAGCTGTGCAGCAACAAAGGCTATGTGCACGGGAGCATTTCAGCTATTGTGCAGCCATGCCCCTGCGCAGCTGACAGGGAACAGTGACTGGGTATATGCTCTCCTGAGTGTAGTAGAATGAGACATGATCTTTAGGGTTGCTGCTTTCTCTCGGCACAGCAGTGGTTCGGAGATGGCTCACACCCAACCTCTCTCTCTCACGGATTGTTGGTAAAGAATAATAAATGTTGCTTTTACCAACAATGCTCACATGCTGAAGGAGAGCTGCATAGAATTAACGGAGAAGCAAAGGCACCCATTCGCTCAGGGAAGGCCCAAGGGTGCTGGCAGCTTTGTCAACACTTCACCTGCGAATCTGCTGGGGTTGTCGATTGTGTCCGGTGCTCCCGATGCGGCCTCCTCCGGTGGGACCCGTTGACCACTTCAGCAAGCACCTCTGCTCCATCTGCCACAAGTGGGACTTCCTAGAGGCCAAACATTTTAATTCCCATTCCCATTCCAGTTCCGACGTGTCGGTCCACGGCCTCCTCTTGTGCCACGATGAGACCACCCTCACGGCGGAGGAGCAACACCTTATATTCCATCTAGGTTCCCTCCAACCTGATGGCATAATTATCAATTTCTCCTTCAGATAAACAAAGTCCCCCCCCCCCATTCCCCACTCTGATCTTCTACTTCTTCTGCCTGTATTTTCCCTTGAGTCCCCTCCTTCTTCTCTTTCTCCTATGGTCCACTCTGCCCTCCAGTCAGGTTCTTCCTTCTCCAGCCCTTTACCTTCCCACCCACCTGGCTTCACCTATCATCTTCCAGCTGGCCTACTATCCTTCCCTTGCCTTTTTGTTCCGGCACCTTCCCTCTTCCTTTCCAGTCTTGAAGAAGGGTCTTGGCCCAAAATGACGAAAACTAGTTATTTCCATAGATGCTGTTTGACCGGCTGGGTTCCTCCAGCATTTTGTGTGTGTTGCTTTGGATCTGATGTTGCTCGAACATATAAAATGTTATACAGGTTGATTTCCTTGTTCCTTGATTTCACTGTTCACGCAAAATTACTGAAGACCATGAGATGTGCATTTTCAGGAAGATTGCAAATTAGAATTTTCTTCAGTGAACATTAGAGCTATCGGGTGTAATCTGACAACCCCAGACAGGATGGCCACTCAGTATCCAGCTTTCTGCTGCCGTGGTGGCCTGAACTGTGACCTGCTGCTGGCCAGATTATGCTGCAGATAAGGAATGGATCTCCCTGCAAGTGTTCAAAGTACATCCACATCTTAAACAGCCCAACAGAACACTCCACTGATCTTTGTATCGCCCATGGCAGCAAATAAAAGAGAGAGCCTTTATCCCTTCAACGTCTCTTGGTCCAATGCATCATGTAAGAAAAACACATTCCACCAAGCTCCAATGACACCCTTGGACTATGTTATTTGTTGGCGCAAATGATGCATTTCACTGTATGTTTCAATGCAAGCTCATCTTTATGCATCACCCATCCACCCTTGCTAGATACGTCTGTCAAAGTCCAAAGTTCAAAAGTTCAAAGTAAATTTATTATCAAAGTAATGTATGTCACCATATACAACCTTGAGATTCATTTCCTTGCGGGCATACTCAATAAATCCGTAATAGAAAAATGGCCATACTGTAATAGAATCAATGGACGACCGCACCAACTTGGCATCATGGCATCTGTTCATGAAGCTATTGGGGTGCCAGCCTAGTGAAGCTGCAATACAGGATGTGCCAAATGGCAAAGTTTGCATACATTGGACAGAGCTAAGCAATCGACGCATCAGATCAAAGTTCTGCTATCCGACCATATCTAGTAATTGAGAATGATTGACCGTTAACGAGCTAACGGGAGGAAAGCACCCAAGATCTTTAAGATTCGCAGCAACAGCAGGGTCCAAAAATATGAGTTCAGTTGTTAAAAAACGGAAGCACTCACTATCATAGAACATGGAACAGAGAACACAGAACACAGAACACAGAACAGTATAACACACTACAGGTCCTTCAGCCCATAATGTTGTGTGACCTTTTAGCCTATTCCATCATTAATCTAACCCTCACAGCCCTCCATTTTTTTTCATCCACATGCTGATTGAAGAATCTCTTACATACCTCTTATGTATCTGCCTCTGCCATCACACTTGACAGCATGTTCCACGCACCCACCACTCTCTCTGTGTTAAAAAAAACTTACTTCTGACACCCCCTATAATTACCATAAATTAATGCCCTCTCATTAGAATATTTAGTCACATTCAGTCAAAATAGATTATCCATGCATGACTGTTTTCATCCTGAAATCCCCTCCATCACAGAAGGCAGTACTCAGTTAATTTGGCTTATCCCAGTGATATCAGAAAGAAGTCCTAAAGGCATCAGATGCAGGAAAGGTTATGGGACCAGACATCTCAGCTGCAGGCCTGAAGGCCTTCTGCTTTCCAAACCAGCTGTGAGTCCAGCCAAGCTGTTCCAGTACCATAACCATCCTAGCATTTATACAGCAACATCGAAAATCACCCAGATATATTCTGTTCATAAAAACTATGGCAAATTCAGTCTAATTCCCATCCACAGTGACACACACAAAATGCTGGAGGAAATCGGCCGGTCAAGCAGCATTTATGGATCGGAATGGTGAACCCTGACAGAAAGAGAAGGAGCAGCAGCACCAGTGGGAGGTGATAGGCAGGTGAGGGGAACAGGGCCAGAGTGGGTAATTAAAGAAGAGGGAAGGGGTAGGGTAAAACTTACCCGCAGTTGGAGAAATCAGTGTTCGTGCCTACAGGTTGGAGGCTACCTAGAGGAATATGAAGAGTTGCTCCTCCAACCTGAGAGTGGCCAAGGACTGACATGTTGGAAGGGGAATGGGGATAGGAATTAATTTCCACCTAATTAATCTGCTCTCAATCAGCCCCAGAGTGATGGGAGCCATTGTTGAGAGTGTGACACATACAACTTACCCATCGATAATGTACTCACTGATGCTCAGCTTGAGTTTTCGCCAGAACCATATATCTCATGAGAAACCAAGAAGAAGCTGCTGGGGGTGGGGAGGGGGTAAACTCAATGGTTCAAGCTGCATCTGGGGAGACAGAGAGACAGACAACATTTTGGGATCAAGACTCAGAGTGTAAATGATATCATATTTGTTAAATAGGGGCCGTGGACAATTCTGATTTGATGGAGATGGACGTGAAAGTACAGAGGAACATCTGGAGAAATTTCTGAAACACTCGTTCACTGCTGTCGTTACTGCGTGGTCGGGAATCTTTCGGAGGGTAGGCCTCAAAATCCCCGGCCTTGCCTACTTTTGGCAACCGAGAAGGAGGTCGAATCGTTCAGACAGAGATGGCGCTCAGTACTCGGTGTCGGAGAACTGATCAGAGCTCGAAGTTTTCGGATGACTCAGAGTCGGATTGTGGTCGGCATGGCAGGGAGAGTTTTTCTTCCTTCTCCCGTCTGTGTGAGATGTGGGACATTTGAGAAACTTTGAACTTTACTGTGCTCATGGACTTCTTCATCAAGTTACGGTATTGTTGTACTGTTGTAACTATATGTTATAATTATGTGGTTTTGTCAGTTTTTTAAGTCTTGGTCTGTCCTGTGTTTTGTGATATCACACCAGAGGAAGTAATGTATCACTTCTTAATGCATGCATTACTAAATGACAATGAAAGAGGACTACGTGTCTTCATAATCTAAAAAGTAAAGGAGAGATAGCGATAGAGGAGAGGGGAACGGGCTGAGGTAAGATCTGGCAGTGATCGGATGAACCAGGTGAGGGCATGATGATGGACTGAGGGGGCTAGGTAGTGGGAGGGGAAGGAGGTGGTGTCAGAAAATGGAGCTGGAGGTGACAGGTGGAGCCAGGTAAGAAAATATAGGTGGATTCACGTGAGGGAGAGAGAGTGGAGGTTCAGCCAAGCCAAGTGGCTCGAAGACTAGTCCTCTTGACTATTCTATTCCTTCAGCCTATTCTAGGAGAGAGGGCTTGACTATGGCCCCTACTCCCAATCATGCTGGAAGCCCAGCAAAGCATCTTCAATATTTCCATTTTCCAAGTTCTAAAAGAGAAGTTCATAGAGATTTAATCATACTTGCTCTAAGGCATGATTCCTGAACAATCCCACCCACCCTTCTTATCGATTGTTTGTCCCACTCCCATCAGGGAAGAGGCTAAGCAGCCTCTATGGCGAGGCCACTACACTCAAAAACAGTTACTTCCCCCAAGCCATCAGGCCGGTCAACACCTCTACCATTAACCCAGCCCCCCACCCTCCACCAGCATGAACCTTCACATCGGCCACTCCTCTCCAAAGCCCCTCGGCATCCTTCATCCCCCATGCATGACCACTTTACTTTCTGCGCTTTAAAGGATTGCTTTCATTGTGCTTTTATGCTGCATTGGATTCGGAGTAACAATCATTTCATTCTCCTTTACATTCATAGAAACATAGAAAACCTACAGCATGATACAGACCCTTCGGCCCACAAAGCTGTGCTGAACATGAACTTATTCTAACTTTTGCCTCATATTACAAGATGGTGAAAGTTGGGATAAATCAGCTGGTATAAGTTGGACATATAGCGATAGTGTACTACAACTCAAAAACAGGCCCTTCAGGCCATCTAGTCCATGACAATCGGAGCTTCTGCCTATTCCCATCAACCTGCGTTGGACCATATACTCCAAGCTTCTCCTGTTCATGTACTGTACCTGTGCAAGCTTCTCAATTATTCAGCTGAATCCGCATCCATCATGTCTGCTGGCAGCTTGTTCCACACTCACACCACTCTCTGAGTGAGGGAGTTTCCCCTCATTTCTCCTTGAGTATTTCACCTTTCACCCTAAACCTTTGACCTCTCGTTCTAGTCTCGTCTAATCTGAGGGAAAAGCCTGCTTGTATTTACCCTGTCGACACCACCTCGTAATTGTGTATACCTCTGTCGAATCTCCCTGCCCTTCAGGGAATAAAGTCTTAACTTATTCAGCCTTTCCCCAGAACTCAGGTCCTCAAGTCCTAGCAACATCCTTAAGGGATTTCCTGGACACCATTGTGCCGTGCGGTCATAATTCACAGAGAGAGACGGCACGGTGGCATAGTGGTTTGTATTACAGATGACATGCAGGTTCAAATCCCACCACTGTGTGTAAGGTGTTTCTATGTTCTCCCCCAGTCACATGGGTTTCCTCAGGGACTGCTGGGCAGCACGTCTCGAAAGGCCAGAGGGCCTGTTCCATGCTGTACCTCAAGAAACAATAAATTTTTTTTCTCCAAAAATACTTTATTCAGAAGTATTACAAAATAAAGTTATATAATGTCATTATTATAAGCTTATCCAATGTCATCATCAAACTGAAATCAAATGAAAGTTTCCACTATGATCTCACCTCAGTTGCATAGCAACGCCTTCTCTCTGGGTACAAGAAGGTTCCCCAAATTAATGGTAAATGTCACAATTACTCTGTTGCTAGTGGCAAACTCCCAGTGTATAGTCTATCAGAGGACCTGCAGTCTAACTCTTGATGTTGATAATCTTGGGACAGAAAAGGTGAAAGTGTTCACTGAAGACCTTCAGTGAGGAAACATTTCCAGAAAAGTTATAATCAGATGCGTATTTGTCATCAATTTTTCAATACATATGTTATCTCTGGTATCAGATTGCTAAATTCCCATGTTCCAAAGAGAGTAAATGCTTCAACCAACCACTGAGGTTATAAAGATACAAAAGGCTTATTATTAAATTTTACGATGGATTGTCAGAGATATAATTTTTTACACAAGATTTGGGGTGGAACAGTAGCATAGTCGTCAGTACAAGGCTTTACAGTACCAGTGACCCAGGTTCAATTCCTGCCGCTGTCTGTAAGGAGTTTGTATGTTCTCCCCGTGACCACATGGATTTCCTCGGGGTTCTCCATTATGTCAATAAGTAAATAATCCCAACTGTGCATTTTCAAGACAACCTGACATGGTAAGCACCTCAACAAATTAACAAAGCCCAGACTATGTATTAAAACAAAAGGTAGATTGAAAGAACATTGGAGTATGACTCAACATGATAAAATAACTGAAGTGGTTTATACACTACAGAAATCCAACAATAGAACAAAGAATAGTGAAGGTGGATAATATAAAATAGAAAAAAATAACTCATAAAAGGAATCTGAAATTAAATGGTAATGTTCTATGGATAGATGAATGTGTGTGTGAGAAGGAAGTATTTACATTTTCATTATGAAGTACTTTTATGGAAGCAGAATTTTATCATATATATCATTAATATCATGTACTTAATACACATCCAGATTCTTCAATATATATTAAATTTCATGGCCTTGTTACAAGACAAGTATTGCCTAATGGCTCACCAACTGTTCTCTGTCTTCTGGGTCTAGTACACATTGTTGGCAGAAAAATAACCTTAAGTACTTTTTTCTGTAACTTGAGCTGTGTTTTCTGTTGCTGTCAGGAGGACAGTTATGAGGACATTGACTAATTGTTTATTATATAAAACATTTGAGATTGTGATGTTATTGCTGAATTATTGTGTCGGTAAAACATCAAATATAATTAATGAGACACAAGAGACTGCAGATGCCGGAATCTGGAGGAGCACGCAGACTGTTGGAGGAGTTCAGTGGTTGAGGACGATCGGTGAGAGGAAACGTCGATCATTTATCTCCTCAACCTGATACTACTCGACATGCCGAGTCTCTTCGGCAGACTGTTTGTTGCCTTCAATACTATTGAGAGTTTCTTGCACCCAAAGTTCAGTTTTGAGTTAATGAGCAATTCAAGCCCTTCGTCAATTCAGAAGCAATTTGGGCTGAATCGTGTTTGCTTACCCTGGGGTAATGGAGTGAATGGGGGATTCAGAATGCTGAGCAGTTACCTTACATCCAACGTTAGACTAAAGGAGATTAAAAATTAGTTTTATTTGTCACAGGTACATCAAAGCATACAGCAAAATGCCTCATTTGTATCAATGGCCTACACAGTAGAGGATGTGCTAGGGGCAGCCCGCAAGAGTCACCACGCTTCCAACACCAATATAGCAGACCGACAATTTGTAGCTGAGCCACGAGAGAAGGCCAGGAGCTGGACCTGGTTGTCACAAGCTATTTGAGGCACAAACCATTGAGAACATTTAATAGGTTGTGAGAGCTTATACCCATTACCAATCCTGGCTGTAACAAACTTAAGGAACCTATACATACTTTAATAATAACTGACTTCGAACTTGAACTCTGAACTTAGAACAAGTATAGTGACCGCTCACTCCAGAAAGTATCATCTTCTAAACAATGCATCAGAAATGAAGCACTTCTGCTTTCATTTAATATCATAGATGCATTCTTCATAACTGTGAAGAGTTGCTGCAAGCAATTAAGAACTGGCTGATCAGGTGCAATGGGATTTCAGTAAAGGCCAAGATGTGAAATGAAATTTGGTGACAACAGCCCAAAATGATAACACTAGATAGTGAGGAAACCATTGAAGGCTCTATATTTGTAAGTTCCTACACGGTAAATAACAAGGGCTTGGATAAACAGATTGCTGAACCATTTCCTTAGAGTATGGCATTGGGGAATAAACCTCATTAGATCCTGCTGAGTTTCAGCATAAAGTGTTTGTAAAGTACAAAAACACCTGTCAACCATTCCCCTTTGCATCCTGACAATGAGCCAATTCTGGTTACTGTTTTGCAGTTTGGACTGTAAGACATTGGAGCAAAATTAAGCCATTCAGTCCATTGAGTCTGTTTTGCCATCCTCCTGCCCCATGACCTTCGATCCCTGACTAACCTATCAACCTCTGGCTTTAAATATATCTAATGCAGGGGTCCCCAACCTGGGGGCCCCTTTAATGGTATTGGTCCATGACATTAAAAAGGTTTGGAACCCCTGACCTAATGACTTCCCACAGCGTTGTATGTTCATCTGTGATACTAGTCCAACTTTGTTTCCATATTTCCAGTTGTCGGGGTCACTGTATACGTTCTTGGTATTTCTTTTTATTTCCTTTACTCTGTCCCAGGCTTCTCGTTTTTTCAATTTCAGCTGTGAATGCATTTCCACGACTCTCCATTGACACCATTTTGCAGTGGCTTTTACACTTTAATATGGCACCTTCTGTTGGCAATTGTACTGTATGACGTCCATAAACTTTTGTACTAGTTGGTCAATCTTGATTGGGGTTGCTACGGCACCAGAAGTTTCCAAAATCATGGACAACTTCAAAATCATATCGAAAATCAGTGTAGATATTAGTTGATCTTCCTTCTGCTAACTTACAGGCTTCAATCACTGCTTTTAGTTCTGCCTGTTGCACAGAGGTACCAGGAGCCAAGGTTCCTGACGTCAGCACTTCAGTTCGAGAAACCACGATCCATCCAGCCATTCAAATTCCTCTCTCAATCATTGAGGAGGCATCAGTGTACAGAGTCAGAGCTGGGTTTGATAAAGGCCATAATTTATTATTTGTAATCATTTTCATCTTCGTAGCATGCTATTGTTCTTGAACAGCCATGGTCATCGTAATTTCCCATGTCCGACGGGAACCGTGCTGCTGGATTCACTCATTGAATGATATTGGGTACCTCAGTTAAGACTGCCATCATGTAGTCATGTTTCCCATTCACATGCAGGATAAATGGTCTACCTGTATCAGGGATTCCCAATGCAGGTACAGTACTCAAAACCGCCTTCAAAATTCGAAAAGTTTTCAGTTGTTCTTCATTAAGAGTCACAGGGTCATCTGAGTAATAACTGCCTTTCAGCAGGTCGTTCAGTGGTTGAGTAATAGTTGATGGATCTGCCACCAGCTTGTCGATACATTGATTAACAATGGTTTCATCTTCAGTTCTGTGCATCTTCACTTCCTTGGTCTTTATTGAAGCAAGCTGTGAAATGGATCTCAATCCAATCGGTTCATCACCGTTATCCTCATTTGACTCGGTAGGGGGCGCTGTAAAGTCCATGTCGTGTCTGTCCTGTAATTCCTCGGAGTTCAGATGGTGGCAGTGTATAGGCGACTGTTCAATGTTGGCTGTAAATCTTTGGAATATGGGTGGTGTCGCTGTCTCCAGGAATTGTTTAATGGTCACTGTAATTCCTTGGAGTTCAGATGGTGGCGCTGCATTGGATGACTGTCCAAAGTAGGCTGTAATTCCTCGGAGTTCTGATGGTGGCGCTGTATGGAGAGACTGTTCTATGTGGGCGGTGTTTCCCAGGGCAGGGCATCAGAATTAGCGCCACTGGCAGTATCAATCACTAGAAGCGTCATGAGCGGGAGCACCCACATGAGGTTCCTTTCGGTTTCTCTGTACTTCGTACAATGCACTTTAACTTTACCATGGTTTTTTGCTCACTTGATTAATGCTAAGGTTTGCTCTTTAGAGTTTTTACCACCTCTATCATACTGTTTTTGTAGTTTATCACATGTTTTGCATTTCCTTCGATTAGTCAAAGTCGTTACTCATCCCTTAACGCTTTCATTTGCTCAAAGATTCGATGAAACCGACCACGCAATCTTATTTCTAAATGACGAGCAACCACTTCCGGTGTTCTCTTTCCCTCAGGGATTTTCTGTCTCTTATTAAACTGAACATTGTTGGTATATTTCGTCCAAGACTTTTTCATTGATTTTATAAAACTGAGATGTTTTAGTCAGATGACAGCTGTTAGTAGGTTTCACAATTTTGGCTATAATTTTGATTTGATTTTAATTCATACATACTTTTTATTACTTTGACCATGATGTCAAATATTAATAGATTGCCCAGTAACTGAACAGATTGTCCACACACTGAATAGATTGCACAACCAAAATAATTTCACTAGGTACCCGAATAGATTGTCCTGCATCAGAGGTTCTCCTGTACGCCACTGGCTTGTATGGCCGAATGCGATATTAATTTCAGTGCTCTTCATGATTTTTACAGATCTGATTACTTTAAATAGCAATGCTGTAATAGTCCTCAATCCTGATTTCCATCTGATGATATTAACTATTGGAACAAGTAGGTACAGAGGGGATGTCAGTAGTAAGTTTTTCACACAGAGTGGTGGGTGCGTAGAATGCCAGAGACAGTGGCAGAGGCGGATACAATAGGGTCTTTGAAGAGACTCTTAGATAAGTATATGGGACTTAGAAATATAGACAGCTCTGAGGTAGGGAAATTCTAGGTAGTTTCTAGAGTAGGTTACATGGTTGGCACAACATTGTGGGCTGAAAGGCCTGTAATGTGTTGTGGAGTTCTATGTTCCATGTAATTTCTTACCCATTTTGTTTCACGCTACAAATTCCACTTTTCTGTGATTGTTCTGAGTCCTTAAACTTCGCAATATTCTGCCCACTGCACCAATTATTGGATTCTGATGTTTAATCCAAGGTTCTTTCAGAAGTCACAAAACTTGCTTCTTTTTCAGTTTATTAAGCATTGATAGAACAAAGGAAAATTGAAATGGACAGTGATTGAGGTCTGCCAAGCAAAGGGAGATAGAAGCAAAAGAATCTTAGATGGCACTTCTTTGTGGCACAGATCTTTTTATACTATATAGATAAGAAACATTCCAATCAAATTTATAGATAAGAGTCAAGTAATTTGAAAAACCCTATTCAAATAATACAGCACCAAGAGAAGCTTCCAAAACGTTCTGAAATTTTCCAATATAACCACTAGGGGGACACAGTGAACAAGTGCATATACATATTGCGACCACTAGGAAGCACCTAAGCTGTTGCTTGTACATAAGTAATTATATAAAATACAAACAGACAATTAATTGTTAAACAGCAGAGAAAATAACAATTAAACACTTACCTAAGAATTAAACAGTCGGATGTAACAGTCTACACTTGTAAGTGTCTTGAATTGCTTGAGTAAAGTCTCCACTTGAGAATTAGACATGAGTAAGTTAGTTATTCAAAAAGTACAGTAATCACTGCATCATCCAGAACGTCCCTTCTTCTCATTGCTACCATCAGGAAGGAGGGTCACGAGCCTGAAGGCACACACTCACCAATTCAATGGGATCAGGCAGAATAATAGTTCAGTGTGCACAGGATAGGTCAAAGGACTTTTTTCAGTGCTGCAGTGCTCTGTGACCCTGTCATTATTTTTAATCATTAGAACATTATGGATTGGGTTTAATTGTGTAAGAAAATATTTACAATGAATTGACAGATGGACAGTTAAACTGAGGATTCAGCTTAGGCTGAACATGTAATGAGTGGCGATCCTTTTGGCCAGTGTTTACAGGGCAATATCTTGACATTAGAGATCAGACATCCTCAGTTGCTCAAGCTGATGCTCGGAAATCCACATAAATTAAGGTTCTAATTATTTTGTAATCAACGGATGTGCCACAATAGTAGTTTAGTGACAGCAAATTTTACGGCAATAAATTCATGCCTTTGTATATTAATTACAATTATCTCTGCTTAGGATTAGCATTTGATTTATTTCTATAGTGAGAGTTGCTCTACAGCACAGTAACGCCTGTGTGAGTAATTAACCTACTAACCCACACACCTTTGGGATGTGGGAGACAACTGGAACACCAAGCGTACTCACGAGGGAAAGGTACAAATTCCTTAAGGACAGTGCTGGGAATTCAACCTGGGTTGCTGGCAGAGTAAAAGCGTTAAGCTAACTGTAGGTTTTCACAAATGAAACAAAGAGTGACATTTTATGTTTAATGATACCTGTAATACATTTTATTGAACTCCAAAACCTACCCGAAAAGCGCACTAAAAATCTTCACTTAACAACGTCGTCACATCAGACTAACCTCTTAAAGTGAAACCCCAAGTCAATGTCAGTGGTTGTGAATTATGTACATTTCTCTCAATAATGTTGCCCTGCACGCCCCCCTTCCCACCCCACCCCCCCCCGATTTCGCTAAAACCGTCATGGTAAGCTTGAACGAGCCACCATGGGTGGAAAAGCTGCAGGTGCCCCTGGCTCATCCAGAGGTGCGTTGACATGCTCATGGTCATGTTGTGATGCCAAGGCAGCAGAATACTCCAAATCTTGGTGGGCTCGTTTAAGGTGACCTACCAAAATACCGTAAGACTATAAGACCATAAGACAAAGGAGCAGAAGTCGGCCATTCGGCCCATCGAGTCTGCTCCACCATTCTATCATGAGCTGATCCATTCTCCCATTTAGTCCCACTCCCCCACCTTCTCACCATAACCCTTGATGTCCTGGCTACTCAGATACCTATTAATCTCTGCCTTAAATACACCCAATGACTTGGCCTCCACTGCTGCCCGTGGCAACAAATTCCATAGATTCACCACCCCCTGACTAAAAAAATTTCTTTGCATTTCTGTTCTGAATGGGCGCCCTTCAATCCTTAAGTCATGCCCTCTTGTACTAGACTCCCCCATCATGGGAAACAACTTTGCCACATCCACTCTGTCCATGCCTTTCAACATTTGAAATGTTTCTATGAAGTCTCCCCTCATTCTTCTAAACTCCAAGGAATACAGTCCAAGAGCGGACAAACGTTCTTCATATGTTAACCCTCTCATTCCTGGAATACGTTCGAGTTTACAGCTCTCATCTATGACAAAAGTCTTTTCTCCCCATTCAAAAACGCGGAATGGGCTGTCAAAAGGAGGCCTAGGAGGATGCTGGTGTGCATCATGGCAGACGAAAACAATCGGGGTGGGATGTAGGTCAACAGGAGGCCAAGAGTGCCGTACACCAAGGTGGGAGGTAGGAATAATGCACTGCTGCCTGGCTGAGTGTAGACTATCAGCCATTTTGGCAAGCTCCCTATAGTCCTTCACAGGTGCATGAGTGAGGGCTATGCGAACCTGATCAGGCACTTGCTGCATGAGGAGTTCTTTAGAAATAAAACAAGGGTGGTGATTTCCCAGGAGGGACAGCATGTGGTCCATTAGCTCTGAAGGGCTGGCATCCCCCAGGCCGGGCAAGGAGAGCAACTGTTTGGTGTGCTCAGACTCCAATAATCCAAAAGACTATAAAAGGTGAGCTTTCATCAATCAGTATTTATCGTGTTCTGGCGGGTGTTCTAGTAGACTCACCGCTCTCGCAGCTGTGGACTTGCTGAGTGACCCTACCACACGGTGGAATTTGGTGTCACCCACGGTGATTTCTTGCAGAGCGATTGGAGCTCTGCTTGTACGAACCAAGCGACAGCATTTTGCTCCCAAAACTCCGGCAGTTTCAAAGCGACTGTGATGGCCATTAATTCCAGAATTCTCCTTGGGCATCGGGGTCATCAGCATAGGTTTTTGCAAATGAAACAAAGTGAGGTGCTTTATGTTTAACAAAACCCATAACCCATCTTATTGAACTCCAAAACTTAAGCACGAAAGTGCACTAAAAATTCTTACATAACAACGTCATCAGGCCAAACCAGCCTCTTAAAGTGAAACCCCAACTCATTGTCTGTGGTTGTGAATTATGATCATTTCTCCCAATTACGTAATCACTATGCTATGGTGCCACCACACCACAATGTTTGCATTCCTGTTTCTTTCTCATTAATGGTTAAGAGTGTATTGTAAAGGGTTAATCTTTACGTTTGTCCAATGTCTCACCGCCACTTTGGCCTCGAATGTATCAGACCTGGCTGCAGGAGCTTTGCTTACTACTGAGGGAGCACACCATGAGATGCAATACTGTGGGAACAGCGTGGAAGTTAGGTGAACACAGGGGGTGGATGCGCGAAGAGTGGTGATAATGATTGTTTCTTGTTCGGTGGTTTGAGATGGTGCTGTGTACTGGTCCGCTTGGTGCAGCATTTCATATCAGTGGAAAGGGTATAAAATAGAGCACTGGTGAGGTGGGGGGGCTTGGGGTAGTTTTCACCGTCGGGCTAGTTGTGAACAGTGCCGCTGATCAGCAGAACGGGAGGCGTGCTGTAGTGCATGCCCTGATAAATATTTTAATGCTTGCTCTGTTCTGACCTAATATTCACAGTGTTAGAAACACGAGAAAATGTTGGAAATCCAAGGCAACACACACACACACAAAACGCTGGAGGAAATCAGCAGGTCGGGCAGCATCTATGGAAAGGGATGTTTCAGACCTAGACCCTTCATCAGGACTCAGATCCTCCACAGGAGAGGTGGGAAGTCCCCTATGCCTCCCTCCCGCCGCTCCTGAAAGCACAGCCAACTACAGTTATTACGTCTATAGAAATAAGGCCTGACCAATCTTTCTCCAAGTGCCCCTCAGCCTATGGGGCTAACTGGCACCCCGGGACAATCCGGCATTTCAGTCCAGCCAGAGGAAGAGCGAGAGTGGGCCCGAAACGATGACCACCTCGCTGGTGACTAGGGACAGCTGCAAGGAACTTGTGGAGCTGCGGGTCGGTACAGGCAGAAATCTGGGGAACTGTTAACAATTGTTTGGAATCAAATGACTTTGCCTGGTGTCTAAGGGCTGGGTGTGTCTGTAGCCCCATCGCTCCCCACCCCTGACACTCCTTCTCTGTCACCTGTCCTACCCCCCTCCTGTGGTGCTCCACCCTCACCATTCCCAACATCCTTTGCTACCAGGAGATTTACAAACTCGCTCTCCACTCCACGTTGACAAATACAGTACTGTGCAAAAGTCTTACGCACCCTGGCCACAGTGCCTAAGACTTTTACACAGTGCTGTATATAAACTAAATACGTGGTGAAAAAATAGTGAGATATTGTTCATGGGTGGTGACAGAGGCAGATACATTAGGGACATTTAAGAGATTCTTAGATAGGAATCTGGATGTTAGAAAAATGGTGGGCAATGTAGGAGGGGAGGACTAGACTAATTTTAGAGTAGATTAAAAAGTTGGCACAACATGTGGGCTGAACGGCCTGTGTTGTGCTGTAATGTTCTGTGTTCCATGTCTCTGTGGAAACATTCCTCCTACCACCCCCACAAGCTAACATACAGGAACGTGCCCAGTCCATTGGAATGAACTGACAGGGCACAAAGCAGCGGTGTAACTTCAGAGTGCATGGATGAATGCTACCGAGGGACATGTTGAAGCTCGGTGCAGACACCGCAAGGGCTCGGTGGGAAAGGACCACAGTGTAGGGTTCTTCAGCTAGCAGATGGGGAGGGGATGAGTTCGGTAGCCCTCAGTGGTTCTTGTAGTGTCCTACTCCAGGGTGCCGCATGAGTGACAGCAATCCTGTTGGTCTTGAGGAACATAACTGAAAAGTACTGAAAGCACTGATTTGCAAATGTAAGTATGAATGAAATTTACTTTGATTTAAAAAAATCAGAGGAGGAAGCATTACTTTTCTTAAACAAATCTAATAATTTTATGTAACATCTTGGAAGCAGTGAGAGAGTCAAATAAGGCCAAAATATTACTCATCAGTCTTCATGCAACCTCCTGACCAAAATCAGAATCAGAATAAGGTTTATTATCACTGATACTTGTTATCAAACTTTGTGGCAGCAGTACAGTGCAAGTTATAAAATTTATTACTATATGTTACAATAGAAATATATACATCTATATAAAAGAACAAACAGTGCAAAAAAGTTCAAAAATAGTGAGGTGGTGTTCATGAGTTCATGGTCCGTTCTGAAATCTGATGGTGGAAGGGAAGAAGCTGCTGCTAAAACAATTGGTTGTGCATCTTCAGGCTCCTGTATCTCCTCATAGTAATGAAAAGAGGGCAAGTCCTGATGGTGAGAGTCCTTCATGATGGATGCCACGTTCTCCAGGCATGGCTTTTTGAAGGTGTCCTTGATGCTGGGGAGGGTTGTGATGATGGAGCTGGTTGAGTTTACAACCCTCTGCTACTCTTTCCGATCCTCCGTACCAGATGGTAATGCAAACAGTCAGAATGCCCTCCACATCACACCTGTAGAAATTTGCTAGGGTTTTTAGTGACATCCAAAATCTCCGCAGACTTTAATTAAATATAGACAGTGTTGTGCCTTCTTCACGTTGGGCCCAGGATAGATCTTCAGAGATGTTGACGCCCAGGAACTTGAAGTTGCTCACTCTTTTCACTGTTGACCCCTCGATAAGTACTGGTGTACGTTCTCCCAAATTCCCTTTCTGAAAGACCACAATCAATTCCTTAGTCTTAGTGATGATGGAACTCCTCCACTAAAGTGCTAGATTTGATGTAATTCTAGAAGTATTTTGCAAGAATGAAGTGAGCATAAATGATAAAGATTAGCTTTATCTGTCACATGTACATCAAAACATATGGTCAGATGTATCATTTGCGTCAAATCAAATCAGTGTAGCGACTGCCGCACTTGACTCCCGTTCGTCTAAAGTGAACTGGTGTTGACCCTGCCAACTCTGTAATCGCGTTGGTATGGATACTGTGTGATTGCACCCAGGTATAAGCCCATGACATAAAATATCAGACAGTACATGATAGGCAAGTAAATAGAAACATAGAAACATGGAAAATAGGTGCAGAAGTAGGCCATTCGGCCCTTCGAGCCTGCACCACCATTCAATATGATCATGGCTGATCATCCAACTCAGAACCCTGTACCTGCCTTCTCTCCATACCCCCTGATCCCTTTAGCCACAAGGGCCATATCTAACTCCCTCTTAAATATAGCCAATGAACTGGCCTCAACTGTTTCCTGTGGCAGAGAATTCCACAGATTCACCACCCTCTGTGTGAAGAAGTCTTTCCTCATCTCGGTCCTAAAAGGCTTCCCCTTTATCCTCAAACTGTGACCCCTCGTTCCTGCATCTAGCCTGTCCAATCCCTTTAGGATTTTATACATTTCAATAAGATCCCCCCTCAATCTTCTAAATTCCAACGAGTATAAGCCTAGTCGATCCTGTCTTTCATCATATGAAAGTCCTGCCATCCCAGGAATCAATCTGGTGAACCTTCTTTGTACTCCCTCTATGGCAAGAATGTCTTTCCTCAGATTAGGAGACTTTATAATTATTTCTTGGTGATGGGTTAGTAGAAACAAATAAAGGTGCCAGATCAGTAAATTTATTAGTTCTGTGCACAAATAATTCATTGGAGCTCACGAAATTCAGCATCCGTTCTTCCCCTCGATCTCCTCCGAACTCTGTCGACCCTCAGCTGGGGTCACTCCTGGTGATCTACCAGAGCGCTCGACTCACATCCGACCTCTTCTCTTCTCCTGCACCAAAAGCCCGCGCTTCTCCTCCAGTTCCCGCACATACAGATAGAATGACATGACTTCCATTGGCTAGCAACTGAATACAAGTCCCGTTATCACTAATTATAACCCAAACATACTGCTACAGGGAACCCCTTACTCAGCAGTTAACAGTACAGAGAAGCCATTTTGTCAGCCTTAACAATTAACATTACAGTGAGTATTACTGAGAACCCTCTATCAGCAAGGATTGTGCCAGAGGCAGCCCATTAATCTCGCCATACTTCTGGTGCCAACATAGCAAGCCTACAGCACTGTGTTGCCCTTGAGGCATTCATTTGACTTTGTTGAGTCTACGCTTTAAATGATTTGATTCTAACTATTTTCTAGTTAAAGTTAAGGGTTGATAATTAAGTTACAGTATAACAAAGATAAATCCATTGTCTATGATATTTCGCGGCATGTGATGACGTCACCTCCGGTTTCGCTGCATCTTGGGTGCAACCTCCAGTTCGGGGAGGTGCCGTGCGTTTAGCATGATCGTGAAGAGCTCCGTTTCTACCCACAAAGAAACATTATAGAAGCAACACTGTAAGTTCATAAGAATGTATTTTAAGTAAAAATATTAACGCGGTTTCCGTTCAGGAAGCGGCGGTTGGGGCGGCGCGCGTGCCGGCTTTTCAATTTCAAACGCGGGGTGGGCTCGAGCCCGATGGCGGTTTGACGCGACCCCCTCGCGCGCTACTCGGGGCGGCTGGAGACTCTCGCTAAAAGAAGAGAGAGCGAGTGGTCTCCAGAATGAAACAGACGCTGTATATGTTTGTATTTTTTATCAACAGTTTTCACCATACAATGTTAATGTGGAAGAGTGAACAGTAAATGGTTAACCTTACTACGACTCTGTCTTCATTGGCTCCGGTTTAACTTGGTGTTTAGTCAGAGTTTCAACACACTGTATGAGAACACTACAGACACATTAAGCTTAACCCTAACCTATCCACTTTTGGACTGTGGGAGGAAACCAGAGCACCCATAGGAAACCCAAGTAGTCACAGAGAGAGTATACGAACTCCTTACAGACAACAGCGGGTGCTGTAACCCTGTGGCCCTTCCCACCATTGTCTGCAAGGAGCTTGTATGCCATGCCCATGTGGGTTTTCTCCGGGTGCTCCGGTTTCCTCCCCCAGTCCAAAGACGTACCAGTTGGTAGGTTAATTGGCAATTGTAAATTGTCCCATGATTAGGCTAGGGTTAAATCGGGGGATTGGCGAGTGGCATGGCCCAAAGGGGCAGGAGGTCCTGGTCCACACTGACCTTCAATAAATAAATAATTAAGTTTTTCTCTTTCAACTTCTAGTACTAGCATAAAGAAAAGAACATTTAAAAGTGAGGTCAGAACCCTGGAAAAAGAGAGAATAACCAATTTTTGGGTGAACAAGAGAGGGTATTTAATATTTTCATCTGTTATTATTAAAATATATCCAAGAGATAAATGATGGTACTTTCCCCTTGGCTGAAAGTTTTTGATCATTTCGGTGATAGGGTGAGAAAATTAGAGTTTTACACATTGCCTCCAGAATTTCAAGGTCTTGTAATTTATAAATATACAGCCTTTTATCTGTGGATCGGTGTCAGAAGATCAAAATTACCAACAGTGGAGCCTGAAGGTCACAGAATTGGAAAGAGACCACTGTGTCTGGGAGCTCTGAGAATTCCATTGGGACAGTTTTGTTCAGTCTGTCAAAGTGGTTACGGGATTTGTGAGCATTTCATTTAAACAAGACAACACAAAGTCTTTTTGAAGAACAGGTACAGATTGGAAACAGTGGTGGGGTGGAGGTACATCTCTAGCGAAGGAGGTGTAAGGTGCTCCTTCCCTCTGCTAGCCAGCAGGTCACCCTAGGGCAAGGTGTAGCACCTGCTTAGCTCCCCGGTCAGGGTCATGTGAAGCCACGGGAGCAGGTGGCGGATAGTCGTATGAGCAGCTGGCGCACATCACAAGTCCTGGCTATGCGACCACTGATGCCAGGCAGACAATCTCTGAAGAGTATTGATTATGACTGGGGTCACCTGTCTCGGAAAGATACTGCCCAGAGGAAGACAACGGCAAACCACTTCTGTAGGAAAATTTGCCTAGAACAATTATGGTCATGGAAAGACCATGAACACCCACATCATATGACATGGCACATAACGAACAAACAGATTGGAAAAGTTGAACAAATTAATTGAAACTGGTAGGTCATGGATACAACTGCTTTTTGCACAAAATTAAATTATGTTAATATTTATATAATAAGTAAAAGAATAAGTAAAAGATTTAAAAGCATATTAAATGGGGGAATTATTAGCCTTCAATCACTGACAGCACATTGGCACATGTAAGGAACATACGTGTTCAGGTCCAGCCTGATTCTTGCCTACTTGGGACGACTGTAAGTGCCACCTCAATGTAATGATACACCAGAGCCCTAGCCTTTGGTCTCAGATGGGTACAGTCCCCCTGATACAGACCAGACCTGTGGGATTTTATCACTGAACCAAGGTTCATTGATCGCTACACCCCTAAGGCACATGGCCCATCAAATACCTATGAAATATATAGAGCGTTCAACATTCAGACATGCAGGCACATGCTGAGAGTTGCCATGACATCCCGGTGAGGAATTGTTGAAAATTACTATCTCCTTGGAAAGTTGCCAGAATGTTCGTTTTGCTGGGCGTTGGAAGCAAAGATGGTTGGTTGCATATTATTGCTCCAACCTCTGTTGAAGATGAGCAGCAGACACAGCGTGATAACACCATTATGCAATTTACGACAGAGAAACGTCAATCACACTGTGGGGGATAATATCAGATCCAATTTCATGATGGATGCATTTCAACCAAAAATCGTTGCTGTTCTGTTAAGTCATGGATACAACTGCTTTTTGCGCAAAATTAAATTATGTTAATTATATAATAAGTAAGTTAATTATATTTACAAAAATAAATACCCCCCAAATTAAGAAGGATGGTGCCAGAGTCTTGGGTCCTGGGCAAGGTTTAATTGATGCAGTTTGTGAATTGGCTTCTGTAGTTCGTGTTATCTGATTAATCCTTTTTTATTGTTATTTTGTGCAATTTTGATCAGAGTGGACTGGGTGTATGGCCTGCAGTCAACGAACAACACAGTGCTAAACTGAACTGAGCAGAACTAAACAGAACTGAACAGAACAACACAGTGCTAACTTGAACCAAACAGAATTAAACCAAACATTCCTAGACTGTTTCAATAACTTTGTGGTTTGATGTATAATATTCTGTGTTTTTCCACTCTTGCCCTCTGCGTGATTTGATTTTTTTTTTGCGGGTTGGATGTTTGATGTTTTTCTTTGAACAGGTTCCATGGTGTTTCTTTGTTTCTTGGCTGTCTGTGGGAAGACTAATCTCAGGGTTGTACATTGCATACCTGCTTCAATAATAAACATACTTTGAACTTCAAGATTATTTATAAATAGGGATTGAAAATGACTGAAAAGCCTTGTCTCAGGCTTCTGAACCAGGGAGGATAACTTCACTGACCTCAACTCTGAACGGATTCCGTAACCTACAGACTCACTTTTAAGGACTCTGTAACTCGTGTTCTCAGTATTATAATATACAACACTCATACAGTTATGTATTATACTCTGCTGTTGCTCATCCACTCCAAATTCCAAGATCTTGTGTTCAGAGATTCTCTTCTGTCCACCACTGTTGTAGTTATTTGAGTTACTGTCACTTTCCTGTCTGCCATAGTTGGATGCATCAGCAAGGGAGACGAGGCTGAGTACAGGGCTATGGTAGGAAACTTTGTCACATGGTGTGAGCAGAATTATCTGCAGCTTAAAGTGAAAAAGACTAAGGAGCTGGTGGTAGACCTGAAGAGAGCTAAGGCACCGGTGACCCCTGTTTCCATCCAGGGGTCAGTGTGGACATAGTGGTGGATTACAAATACCTGGGGAAACGAATTGACAATAAACTGGACTGGTCAAAGAACACTGAGGCTGTCTACAAGAAGGGTCAGAACCGTCTCTATTTCCTGAGGAGACTGAGGTCCTTTAGCATCTGTCGGACGATGCTGAGGATGTTCTACGAGTCTGTGGTGGCCAGTGCGATCATGTTTGCTGTTGTGTGCTGGGGCAGCAGACACCAACAGAATCAATAAACTCATTCGTAAGGCCAATGATGTTGTAGGGATGGAACTGGACTCTCTCACGGTGGTGTCTGAAAAGAGGATGCTGTCTAAGTTGCATGCCATCTTGGTCAATGTCTCCCATCCACTACATAATGGACTGGTTGGGCACAGGAGTACATTCAGCCAGAGACTCATTCCACCGAGATGCAGCACAGAGCGTCATAGGAAGTCATTCCTGCCTGTGGCCATCAAACTTTACAACTCCTCCCTTGGAGGGTCAGACACTCTGAGCCAATAGGCTGGTCCTGGACTTATTTACATATCACTGTTCAATTATTTATGGTTTTATTACTATTTAATTATTTATGGTGCAACTGTTATGAAAACCAATTTCCCTCGGGATCAATAAAGTATGACTATGAATCAGTCTGGCTATATATATATATATATATATATATATATATACTGTAATTCTCAGATTTTTTCTATATTATGGATTGCATTGCACTGCTGCTGCAAAGTTAGGAAATTTCATGACACGTGCCAGTGATATTAAACCTGATTTTGATTATATTCTCCTCTGACCTCTCTCATTAACAAGGCATTTTCACTCACAGAACTACTGCTCACTGGATTTTTTTTAACACCATTCTCAGTCAACTCCAGAGACTGTTGTGCATGAAAATCCCAGGAGATCAACAGCTTCTGAAATATTCAAACCACCCAAAACCAGTCACATAGATCACATTTCTTCCCTATTTTGGTCTGAACAACTCAACCCCTTCTTCTTGTTTTATGGCGGTTGGCACCCAGCTTGATGGTGCATTACCACCACAACTAAACCTCTCCACAATGCTACATGCTTTTATGTAGAGTTGCTGCCATATGATTGGCTAATTAGATATTTGCATTTATGAGGTGTACAAGTGTAAAATGACCAATGAGTGTATATATTCAAACAGCAAATTCAAATGGCTGTGATGACTGAACTGAAGTCCCGATAAAGAATTCTCAGTTATTTTATTTTTGCACATGGAATATAAACAGGGGTTTCATACAAAAGTATTAACTAAAACAGGAGACAAATATCAAAAGTCATATATACACATACTAGAGGGAACACGTGAACACAAAAGATTAAATTAAGTTTAAAATGTCTTTATGTTCTCAGGAGGTACAATAATGTAAGGTTTTGTAATTATGAAATACAAAATAATAGTCAGATATAACAAAGACAACAATCTAGAAATTCTTTAGGCCAGGCAATATCTCTGGAGGGGAAACCGCAACACTTCAAGCCCTCAGTCTTTTCTACCATTCTGAAGTTCTGGAGGTAGTTAACGTGCATCTCCCTCTGTGAATGCTGCCCAATTTCCCAAAAGTTCCCAGTATTTTTCTGTTTTTATTTCAGATATCCAGCATCTGCAGTTTCTTTGCATTTTTGCTTCAGGTTAATGCAGTTGTAGAGACCAGGGACAACTCGCTCTGAGATTCTTCCGGACTTGTCAGCCCCTTAATAGTTATCATTCCAGCTCATGACCTTGTCATATTCTTGAATTCTCTGCTTGATATGGGAGAGCTTGTTTTTCAAATATTCACAACGTTCTTTTTTCTCCAGGAAGGTGGGATCCTGCACAAAATAAATAAGCACAGCATCATCCAGTGTCTGGAGTCAGGTTAATGTTTAATCACTAAATGTGCATCAATTATTTTATATCATATTAATGTCTAAATTCCTTGGATCTCCCAAGTTACAATATTCTGACCCCCTTGAAGTGACTTGATACAGGATACGAGGCCTAGGTTGAGTAGACAGCTGGAGACTTTCTCCCCCAGGGTGGAAAATGTGAGGTGTTGCACTTTGGGAGGACAAACCAGGGTAGGGAATGCACAGTAAGCAGCAGGACACTGAGGATTGAGGTAGAACAGACATATCTGGGAAAACAGATCCATAATTCCTTGAAAGTGGAGTCACAGGTAGATAAGGTCACAAAGAATTTTTTTGGCACATTGGCCTTCATAAACTACAGTCTTGAGTACAGGAGTTGGATGTAATGTTGAAGTCATACAAGATATTGGTGAGGTCTAATTTGGAGTTTCGTTGCAGTTTTTGGTCACCTACCTACAGGAAAAAAGAAAATAAGATTGAAGAAGTGCAGAGAAAATTTGCATGGAATTTGTCAGGACTTGACGACCTGAATTACAGGGAAAGGTTGAATAGGTTAAGACTTTACTTCCTAGAAGAATGAGGGGAGACTTGAGAGAGGTATGCACAAAATTATGAGGGGTATAGGTAGAGTAAATGTAAGCCCAACACATTGATGCAACCATGAGAAAGGCATGCCAGGGGCTCTACTCAATTAGGAGTTAAAGGAGATTTAAGTATGTCACCAAAAATTTGCAAATTTCTACAGATATACAGTGGAGAGCGTTCTGACTGGTTACATCACTGCCTGGTATGGTGGCTCCAATGCACAGGATCACAAGAGAATGCAGAGGACTGCAAGTCTTAGCCAGAACCATTACGAGCAGAACCCTCCACACCACTGAGGACATCTTCAAATGGCAGTGCCACATCCATCACTGAGCACCCTCACTATCCAGGACATGCTCTGCTCTCGTTCCTACCATTTAGGGAGCTGGTACAGGTGATTCAGGGACAGCTTCTTCCCCTCCACAATCAGATTTTGGAATAGTCAATAAACCCATAAACGCTACCTTGATACTCCTTATTTGTACGATTTATTTTGTAATTTATAGTCAATTTTTTATGCATTGCTGCTGCAGAACAACAAACTTCACATCATGTAAGACAATGAAAATAAATCTGAATTTGATTAAAGCACCACAACACTTTAACCCATCTAGTGCATACCAAACCGCTGTTATGCCTAGTCCAATCAACCTGCACCTGGACCATAGCCCTCCAAACACACCTTCCATCCATGAACCTATCCAAACTTATCTTAAACATTGCAATCAAATGCACATCCACCACCTACAGCGGCAGCTCGTTCCACACTCTCACCATCCTCTGAGTGAAGCTCCCCCTCAGGTTTCCCTTAAATATTTCACGTTTCACCCTTGATCAGTGGCCTATAGTTTTGGTCTCGCCCAACTTCAGTGGAAAAAGCCTGCTTGTATTTGCTCTATTTATACCTCTCATAATTTTGTATACCTCTATCAAATCTCCCCTTATTCTCCTACACTCCAGGGAGTAAAGTTGTAACCTTTCCAGTTCCAGACTCGGTAAGATCTTTGTAAATTTTCTCTAAAATTGGGAACTGCAAACACATCACAGCAAATTCCTAATGTATGTAATTCTATATAGCAAACAAAGTTGATCCTTGAAAACGTTACCATGTTATACTCACATTTTTCTTCTTCTGATATTCATGGAAAACATTTGCAATCCTGTCATACTCCTAAGGGTTAGAAGATACGGATGTTCAGTAAACGATGTTGGGTTGTCTGAATTTTTCACACAATTATAGTAATGTAATTGATAGATTATTTTCTTAATTCCACTTGTATTTTTCTTCACTATTGTTCACAAAAATACAAAATTCTGACAGAATGTTTCCTGATTTTAAACTGTGAAGAATGTTTTTTTTGGTGGCTGAATGTGTGGCGACATTTGCGGGCTGCCCCCAGCACATTCTTGGGTGTGTTGGTTGTTAACACAAATGATGCACTTCAGTGTATGTTTCGATGTACGCATGACAAATAAACGTGCATCTTAAATCCACATAGATGCAAGGGGCAGAGGGATAAAGGCAAACAGCACAGAAGCACTCCGATACCTCAGTGATGGAATCAGAGATGCCCTCAGCCCATCTCCATCAGTGACACAGGGAAGTCCATGGCAAAGTGTCCACCATGGTAGGGAGAGGATCTGCTGACAGGTAGACCCACCACAGGTCTATCCAGCTCTCATCTGCTCACTGAATCCATGCCAGATTTACACAAACAATGAAAATGCACAATACATTTCACTGTATGTTTCGATGTGCATGCAATAAATAAATCTGAACCTGACCAGTGCAATGTTCATTGACATATATTTGATATTATCACAAAATGACAGGCAGGTTAACAAGTGATGAAGGACTACAACGAGCCTGTTAAGGCATTTGGACAGGGCACAATAAGTTAGCACTTGGAGAATGTGTAGTTATCTTCTCTGAAAGCAAGGATGAAAAAGCAAATTATTTAAATAGAGTAATAGGAGACCTGATGAAGGGTCTCAGCCCAAAACATTGACTATCTATTCCTCTCCATGGATGCTGCCTGACCTGCTGAGTTCCTCCAGCATTTTGTGTGTGTTGCTTTGGATTTCCAGCATTTGCAGAATCTCTTTAGAGTCAGATTTCAAAGTGTTGCAATACAAACAAGTTGTGGGATTCCACTATAAGCAGCAAAAAGCTAACATGTAGGTTCAGTAAGTAATTTGAAATGCTAATACAAAGGGTGCCCCTCTATCTTGAGGCTGTGCCATCTTGTCCTAGACTCTTCCACCACGGGAAACGTCATTTCCCCATCTACTCTGTCTAGGCCTTTCAACATTTGAAAGGGTTCAATGAGATCCCGCCTCATCCTTCTGAATTCCAGTGAGTACAGACCCAGAGCCATCAAACGTTCCTCATATGATAACCCTTTCATTCCTGGAATCATCCTTGTGAACCTCCTCTGGACCCTCTCCAATGCCAGCACATCTTTTCTAAGATGAGGGGCCCAAAACTGTTCACAATACTCAAGGTGAGGCGTCACCAGTACCTTATAAATTCTCATCATCACATCCTTGCTCTTGTATTCTGGATCTCTTGAAATGAATGCTAACATGGCATTTGCCTTCCTCACCACTAACTCCACCTGCAGGTTAACCTTCAGGGTGTTCTGCACAAGGACTCCCAAGTCCCTTTGCATCTCAGATTTTTGGATTTTCTCCCCGTTTAGAAATTATTCCGCACATTTATTTCTACTACCAAAGTGCATGACTATGCATTTTCTAACATTGTATTTCATTTGCCACTTTCCTGCCCATTCTCCTAATCTGTTTAAGTCCTTCTGCACCCTCCCTGTTTCCTCAACACTACCTGCCCCTCCACCAATCTTTGTATCACCTGCAAACTTGGCAACAAAGCCATCTATTCCATCATCTAAATCATTTATATACAGCATAAAAAGAAGTGGTCCCAACACCAACCCCTGCGGAACACCACTAGTCACTGGCAGCCAACCAGAAAAGGATCCTTTTAAGACTCAGACAGCTATGCCGGCTGGAGTCAGGGTTTTATGCTTTGGCTCTTGGTAGGGTCACTCATGCCAAACAGGTCAAAGGGTAGAGGCCAGACTAAGAGTGGTCCACCGGTCCTCCAGGTTTGGGGGTACAGCTCAGGGCTAACAACCCTGACTGGTCAAAGAAAATTGTTACGGAAACAGCACTGAAGAATCATCTTATGCCTGGGTGCGATGGTATTCGTGAGTCTCCACCCGGGACTTGCATGACTGACCGTAGTGAAAACAGAGCTACTGACATGAACATGGCCAGAAATGGAGGACCTTCACCGCTGTCCTAAGTACCAGAGGCATTACGGGCAGTAGGTACAATTGAAGTTCACACGATGTTCAAAAAGAGGCTTAAATTAAATGCATCATCTTGATCTTTGCAAAAAAAAAAAGTGGTGGCTGCTTCTTGAGAACATGTAATCCTCATAGGTCAGCCAGTCAGGAAAAGTGTTTATGCACCAGAGAGTGAGAGAGGAAAACACGATTCCATTTCTCTCAAAGCCTAGAAAGCCAATTACTGACCTAACTGCAAAATCAAATGTAGGTAACAGTTAGTCCTGACGAAGGGTCTCGGCCTGAAACGTCGACTGTACCTCTTCCTAGAGATGCTGCCTGGCCTGCTGCGTTCACCAGCAACTTTTATGTGTGTTGCTTGAATTTCCAGCATCTGCAGAATTCCTGTTGTTTAGGTAACAGCAATTGGACGGGTGTGGAAAAACACACTGCTTGCTTGTACACAGAAAGATTGTACCAACACATACAAAGGCCGACTGTAGGCACAGACATGCAAACTATCAATAAAAAAATGAGTCAATTCTGAGATGATCACTTCTGTATAAGTAACAATGCAGCCACCAGAGGTCTTTCTTCTCGGGGCTCTCCGCTGGTCAGGGTCGATCATGTTTGCTATGTACATAATACACAAGCCAGGGTAGTACAAGCTGTTGGTCGTGCAGCAGGCTCCCCGTCTTCACAGAGCTGATGAATCCAAAGGAATCATTTCTGCTGACAGGAAGGGGCAAAGCCAGGTTGCTGACACCTTAAAACCAGCTATTTTGTGCAGATGGGGCTTGTCAGTTTTGGTTGGGATCTCATCTAGGAGAAGTACGGCATTGCAGGAGTTGCCAGTCAGCATTAAACTCAATGTAGGGCTGCCTCATGGTTTACTCCCGAAACCATCCACACGAGTGAGTATAGCTGCAAGGCATCGCAAGTTGAAATCACAGTTTCCCTTCTCCTGGATGACCTGCCAACCACAGCTGACAAGTTCCATCTGCACAAAATGACTGGTTTTAAAGCACCAGTAACCTGCCTTTGCTCCTTCTCCTGTCAGTAGAAATTATTCTGCCAGGCTTGGTCGCTAAGCAACACCTGAAGGCCAGGAGCTGGGCTTGGTTGCGAGGGCTATTTGTGACACAAGCCATTGCAAGCTTTTCAAATGTAGTGGGAGCTTATCCACACTACCCTCCCCCTGTCTATAACAACTTTAAGAAACCTTTCTTACTGCTCCAAATTTTTAAAAAACGGTATCAATATTAGATACAGGCTCGGGAACAAGAGCTGACCAAACAGCAGGAGGCACTTTTACACTAACATGACAAAGCAAATCGGACTTAACTATAAAGATCTTTATTCTTCATCAACAGAGTTGTAATCAATGTGTTGCTGATGTTTGTATTTGAATACAAATTTATCTTGTAAAATGAATCACTTTTCAGATGAAACCATGCAGTTATTTTCCCAACCAAAGGTATACACAAAACAATCATATTTCTCATCACAGAGTTAAAGATTAGCGTTATTTGTCAAAGGTACTTCCAAACATACAGTGAAATGTGTCATTTATGTCATCAACCAACAGTGTCTCAGATGTGCTGGGGGCAGCCTGCAAATGTTGCCGTGCTTCTGGTACCAACATAACGTGCACAAATTACTAGCGCGAACCTATATGTGGATTGAAAATGAGGAACCCCCCAGTCACAGGGGGAATGTTTAAACTCTAAGTCAGCAGCGGAATTGGAACTGGGTCAGTGGTACTACTGAAGCCACATCACGCAAACTACCACGATAGTATAGCGGTGAGCGCAGTGCTTCTTCAACTCCAGGAGGAGCTCAGAGTTCAACCCCGGCATCCTCTGTAAGGAATCACTACCCCCCCACCCCCTCTGGAATGTGTGGGTGCTCTCCGGGTGCGCTGGTTCATCCCCCCCACACTCTAAACACCCGCCAGGTAGGTTAAATAGTCTTGGTAAATTGTCCCATGATTAAACTAGGGTTAAGTCAGAGTTGCCAGGGGTTGCCAGGGCAATGTGGCTCGAAGGGCCAGAAGGGCTAATGTATTCCATGCTGTGCATCTAAATAAGTAACTGTAATTGCTTTCATTACATTTAAAAGAGCCAGTAAAATGCCAAATATTAAGGCGAGATTGTGTGCAAATTTCACGTCACACGCCAGTGATAATAAACCTGATTCTGAGGTTTGACGTGGTGTACTGACCTGCTGGGATCCTGCATGCTGAGGGAGTCTGCTCATCATGGCATCCATCTCACTGAACTTCTTCAGAGTGGCTTGCACCTCTGCGTGAAGTTCCTTGTATTCTGCATGTTGGTCGTTGAATACAGCTTTGTAGCGCTCCCGCTCCTCAGGTGTTCGAATAGTTGGGTATTTACTAAACCAAAAAAAAAAATTCCTTTTTAAAATAATTTAACTCAATGCTCTACCCAGTTCAATTAAAAAACAAGATTAACACAGACATACTGTATAACGTGTAGGGATCAGCAATCAAGGAAACACCATTTCATTCTGCATTTGCTTCGCTGTAAACATCAGCAGGATCTCATGGTCAGGTGGACCTCACCCATCTCTCATCAGATTTAGAAACATTTTCCTACCAAGAGCAGCCATCAAAAACAGTGACACATCAGAGAACAGGTCACCCTGTTACAGGAAGGACTTTATCAAGGTGGAGATAGTGCAGAAGAGATTTACAAGGATGCTGTCTGGACCAGAGGGGCTAGGTTATAGGGAGAGGTTGGCCACGCTGGATCTTTATTCTCTGAAGTGTAGGAGAATGAGGGGTGACCTCACAGAAGTTATAAAATTATGAGGGGTATGGATAAGTTGCATGGTCGTAAGTCTTTTCTCCAGGGCTGGGCAGTTCAAGACTGTGGGGCACAGAGTTCTAAGAGGTAACTTTACGCAGAAGTTAGTGAGCTGCCAGAGAATGTGGTCCAGGCGGGTACAACTGCAACACTTAAAAGGCACTTGGACAGGTTCATAGAGGGGAGCGGTTTGGATTGGTGATTTTATGAACTTCTATGAGGTCTCCTGTGCTCCAGGGAATAAAGGTACAACATGGCCAGCCTCTCCCTGTAACTCAGCCCTCTAGTCCAAGCTTGGGAAACTGGGACTAGCAGGGAGGATGCTGTGATTGGCATGACCAGATGGGCTGAAGAGGCTATCTCCATACTGTATTACTCTGAGGACACTAATAAGTTCTATCTCAACAGCTCTAATCCAGTTTAGCATGGCAACAACTTCGATAAGCTCAGACCCAAAATCAAAGATGATAATTTTATTAGTCCACTATACAGTGGTGCTACAAAGTTTGTGAACCATGTAGAATTTTCTAAACTTCTGCAAAAATATGACCTAAAATGTGATCAGATCTTCATGCAAGTCCTAAAATCCAATTAAATAAATAACAAAAACCATTAGACTCGTTCATTTATTTATTGAGACAAGTGATCCAATATTACATGTATTTGTTGGAAAAAGTATGTGAATCTTTGATTTCAGTAACTAGTGTGACCCCCTTGTACACCAATAACTTCAACCAAACTTTTCTGGTAACTGTTGATCAATCCTGCACAGCAGCTTGGAGAAATTTTAGGCCATTCCTCTTTACAAATCTGCTTTAACTCTAGGATGTTGGTGAGCTTCCTTGCATGAACTGCTTGCTTCAGGTCCTTCCACAACATTTCTACAGGATTAAAGTCAGGACTTTGACTCGGCCATTCCAAAACATGAATTCTCGTCTTTTTAAACAACTCTGTTGTTGATTTACTCTCCTCTTTTGGATTATTGCATTATCCAACTTCTATTAAGATTCAGGTGACGGACTGTTTGACTGACATTCTCCTGTAAAATGTCTTGATACGATTTTGAATCCATTGTTCCCTCAAACTGTCCAGGCCCTGAGGCAGCAAACCAGCCCCAAACCATGATACTCCTTCCACCATGCTTCACAGTTGGGATGAGGTTTTAGTGTTGGTGTGCAGTGCCCTTTTTTCTCCTAACAGTGCTGTGCCTTTCTATGAAAAAGCTCAACTTTTGTCTCAATCGGCCACAGAACATTGTCCCAGAAGCACTGTGAAACATCCAGGTGGTCTTTTGCAAAGTTGAGATGTGCAGCAATGTTTTTTTTAGAGAGCAGTGGTTTCCTCTGTGGTGTACTTCCATGAACACCATTCTTGTTCAGTGTTTTTTCTTATACTGGACATATGAACAGAGTCCTCAGCATACTCTAGAGATTTCTGCAGGTCTTCTGCTGTTACAATTGGGTTCTTTTTCACTTCCTTCAGCACTGCACGTTGTGCTCTTGGTGTGATCTTTGCAGGATGCCCAATCCGAGGGAGAGTAGCAACAGTACTGAGTTTCCTCCATTTGTAACAATTTCTCTTACTGTGGACTGATGGAACACTCAGGGTTTTAGAAATACTTTTGTAGTCTTTTCCAGCTTCATGCAACTCTGCAATTCTTTTTCCAAAGTCCTTTGAAAGTTGTTTTGATCGAGGCATGGTGCAGATAAACAGATCTTTCTTGAGAAGAGCAGGCTTTGTCCATAACCTGACTTTGTGTGTCTTTTTTTTTATATACAGGGTAGGGCACCTCTGCAACCCACACCTCCAATCTCATCTCATTGAAAGGAACACCTGACTCCAAATAGCTTTTATAGAAGGCATTACCCCAGAGGTTCACATACTTTTTCCAACAAATACATGTAATATTGGATCATTTTTCTCGATAGATAAATGAACAGGTATAATGTTTGTGTATTTAATTGAGTTCTCTTTATCTAGTCTTAGGACTTACGTGGAGATCTGATCACATTTAGGTCATATTTATGCAGAAATAGAGAAAATTCTACAGGGTTCACAAACTTTCTAGCACCACTGTATTTGAACCTCGTACAAGGTCCTCCTACCCTCCGCAAGCCTGCGGGTCACCCTCGGGCAAGGTGCAGCACCTACTTAGCCTCCCCAGTCAGCGTCAAGTGAAGCCACGGGAGCAGGAGGTGGATGGTCATAAGAGCAGCCGGTGCAGATCACAAGTCTCAGTTATGCAACCACTGACGCCAGGCAGACAATCTCTGAACAGTATTGATAATGTCTGGGGTTGCCCTTCTGGTAAAGGCACTGCTCAGAAGCCCAAAAGGAGGGTACTGATAGAAGATAAGTGGAGAGATTGCAGAGTTCAATTCCAACAGCATCTCTAAGGAGGCGGTTTGACCTTCCTGTGGAACGTATTGGTTCTCTCTGACTGCTCCAATTTCCTCCTACAGTCTAAAGATGGTCAGTAGGTTAATTGGTCATTGTAAACTCTCCTGTGATTAGGCTAGGTTTAAATCAGAGGTTACTGGACATTGTGGTGCAAAGGACTGGAAGTGCCTATTTTGCACTGTATCTCTAAGTAAGGCAGACAGACAAACAATATAAGGGAAGGTGTTGGTCAAAAGAAAATGCATCGATGATGGCAGGAGGTGAAAAGGGTAAAACTCGGTGAAGTTTGAGAGTTAATTCACATATTTATCTGACAAAACCACTGATCATAAGACCATAAGCTCAAGGAGCAGAATTAGGGCCATTTGGCCCATTATGTCTGCTCCGCCATTTCATCATGGCTGGTCCAATTTTCCACTCTGCCCCAATTTCCTGCCTTCTACCCAAATCCCATCATGCCCTGACCAAGAATCTATCAACCTCTGCCTTATATATGCATACAGACTTGGCCTCCACAGCTGCCTGTAGCAAAGAATTCCACAGATTCACCACTTTCTGGCTAAAGAAATTCCACCTCATCTCCATTCTAACAGGACACCCTTCTACTCTGAGGCTGTGTCCTCTGGTCTTAGACTCTCCCACTATAGGAAACATCCTCTCCACATCCACTCTATCAAGGCCTTTCACCATTCGATAGGTTTCAATGAGGTCACCCCTCATTCTTCTGAATTCTGGTGAATACAGGCCAGGAGCCCTCAAACACACTTCATATGACAAGCCATTCAATCCTGGAATCATTTTTGTGAACTTCCTTTGAACCCTCTCCAGTTTCAGCACATCCTTTCTGAGATAAGGGGCCCAAACTGCTCACAGAACACCAAATGAGGTCTCACCAGTGCTTTATAAAGTCTCAACATTACATCCCTGCTTTTACATTCTAGTCCTCTTGAAATGAATGCTAACATCACACTTGCCCCTTCCTCACCACAGACTCAGTCTGCAAATTAACCTTTAGGGAATCCTGCACAAGAACTCCCAAGTCCTTTTGCGCCTCAGATTTTTGTATTTCCTCCCCACTTAGGAAATAGTCAACCCTTTCATTTCTTCTATCAAAGTGCATGACCATACACGTCCCGACACTGTATTCCATCTGCCATTTCTCTTGTCCATTCTCCTAATCTGTTTCAGTCCTTCTGTAGTCTCTCTACTTCCTCAAAACTACCTGCCCCTCCACCTATCTTCATATCGTCTGCAAACGTTGCAACAAAGCCATCAATTCCATCATCCAAATCATTGACATATAACACAAAAAGCAGTCCCAACACAGACCCCTGTGCAACACTACCAGCTACTGGCAGCCAACCAGTAAAAGCTCCCTTTATTCCCACTCTATGCCTCCTGCCATCAGCCCCAGCTTTATCCGTGCTAGAATCTTTCCTGTAATACCATGGACTCATAGCTTGTTAAGCAGCCTCATGTTTAGCACCTTGTAAAAAGGCCTTCTGAAAATCCAAGTACACAACATCAACCAATTCTTCTTTGTCAATCCTGCCTGTTATTTCTTCAAAGAATTCTAACAGATTTGTCAGTCACAATTTTCCCTTCAGAAAACCACACTGACTATGTCCTATTTTATCATGTGCCTTCAAGTACCCCAAAACCATATCCTAATCAATCGACTCCAACATCTTCCTAACCACTGAGGTCAGATCAACTGGCCTATAATTTGCTTATTTCTGCCTCGCTTCCTTCTTGGAGAGGAGTGACATTTGCAATTTTCCAGTCTTCCGGAACCATTCCAGAATCTAGTGATTCTTGAAAAATCATTATTAATGCCTCCACAATCTCTTCAGCTACCTCCTTCAGAACCCTGGGGTGTACACCATCTGGTTCAGGTGACTTATCTACTTTCAGACCTTTCAGTTTCCCAAGAACCTTCTCCCTAGTAATGTTAACTTCACACACTTCATGACCCCTGACACCTGGAAACCATTGCATAGCCTTGAGCTGGGCAGCACAGTGATAGAAAAACTAGGTATAGCATTAGCTACCAACACACTTTGTGGTGTCCCTGCACCAACTCCAAGAATAAAAACCAAGCTCTGTGTAAGAAGAAACAGCTTGATTTAAAAGTCAATCTCATTCATTAGATACAGCATGTCATCCCTTTTGCCAGCCGCGTTGAGACCAGATCCAATGATTTATTTATGAAGGTAAAATGGTTACTCTGTACTTACGCCAGGTAGTCAGCCATAATGAGGGGTTTCGGAATGTGACCCGCAGGAATGGACCCACTTAGCACTGCGGGTTTCACTTCTATTGGCTGCTGCTCTTTGTGACTTGGGTTGGTTACAACAGACTTCTCTTTAGATCGCCATGCCTGCTAAAACAAAGACACAAATGTACTGTAATGGAATATGGGGGCCACTGGGACGTGAAAAACTTTGGCAATCTGCTGCCTGATAATTCCTAAATCCTGATGGTTGGGAACCTCGAGTTTCTTACCCCACCCCCCAATCCTGTGCTCCTTTAGACTCCCTGGAAAATTATATTACTGTGTAACATATTTCAATAAAAAGGGGATCAGCAGTGCCGTCTGAACACCGATGACATTCTTTACAATGCTACGTGGCACCACAAGTGTGCTGGGATGGGGCAGATTCAGGTCAGGCCATGTCCTCTTCTCAATACCACCATCAGGCAGCAGGTACAGAAACTTCGGGACCCAAACCACCAGCTTCAGGAACAGTTATTCAAAGTTCAAAGTAAATGTATTATCAAAGGGCATACATATCACCAAAGGCAACCAATTTTCTTGCAGGCTTACTCAAGAAATCCATGGCTGGAATCACCCTATGAAGCAAAAGAAGACTTTCAAAATTATTAATCGATTCCAGCCCGATATAATTTTTGCTCAAGAAACGCCTATCAGAACGGGTGATCAAAATAGATATTTTAAATAGTGGAAGGGCCTTCAATATCATGCCACTTGTCAAAATAAAACAAAGGGAGTATCTATTTTTATTAAATCTAATATTTTATTTATCCAAGAAGATATCATGTCAGATATTAATGGTAGATTTTTAATTGTCAAGGGAACAATTTGTAATAGAAAAATTGTCCTGGTTAATCTACATGGACCTAATGTAGATGATCCTTCTTTTTTTAAAAATGTATTTGGTTTATTTCCAGATTTAAATGAATATATATTGTTAATGGATGGTGATCTTAACTGTTGTTTAAATCCTTTGATTGACAAGAGTTCAACCAACCAGCGACTTCCGAGTTGTTCAGCATCACTTATTAACTCTTTTTAATTGATTATGGCTTGATCGAAATCTGAAGAAATTTACATCTTAATGATAGAGATTCACATATTCATAAAAAAAATTCGAGAATTGATTATTTTATAGCTGATTTCCGAATTTTGTCCAAAGTCCAGAAATGTGAATATGACGCTATCGCTGTTTCAGATCATGTGCCTTTAAGCTTAGCCTTTGAATTGAATGATGTCGTATTGTAAATTTGCCTTGGCGTTTTCCAGAAAATTCATTACGAAGTTCAGACTTTGTCAAATTTATTGAGACTCAGATAAAAGATTTTTTTCTTTTTAATAATACGAGAGATATGTCGAATTGATTATATGGGATACACTTAAAGCATATTTGCGAGGTCAGATAATCTCCTATTTGGCTAAGCTCAAGAAACAGACAAAAATAGAGTTAGATAAGATTTCAAAACAAATTAAAGACTAGGATAATATTTATGCAGTCTGTCCTAACATTGATTTATTTAAACAAAGGGTTGAACTTCAATCACAATATAATTTACTATTAACTTATCTTATTGAAAGAAATTTGCTTAAATTAAAAAGTCAATTTTATATGTTTGGAGACAGAAATAATAAGCTGCCCAATTAAAGGCAGCTGGAGCTAAAAGACAAATCTTAAAAATTTGTAAGGGAAATGGTAGTTTAGCTTGTAATTATGAAGACATTAATAAAATTTTTCAGGACTTTTACACTGAATTCTAAATCTCAGTTTCCAGCTGATCCTTCTAAAATGATTGCCTCTTTACAAAAGATTGATTTTCTTAGAATTTCTGTTGAAGATCAACAAACTCTTGATACTCTTATTACTGAAAAGGAAATTCAGAAAGCTTTTCTTTCAATGCAATCTGGTAAAGCTCCTGGATTGGATGGTTTTTCTTAGGATATTATAAAAAATTTGAAGAATTGCTTTCTCCATATATGTTGGAAATGCTCAAAGATTCTTTTTTGTTAGGAGAGTTACCTCCTACATTTTATGAAGCTTCTATTTCTTTAATTCTTAAGAAAGATAAAGACCCTACTGATTGCGCTTCATATAGATCTATTTCACTATTAAATGTGGATGCTAAAATTCTTTCAAAAATAATGGCTAATCGACTGGAGAATATTCTAGCTAAAATTATTTCTCATGACCAAACAGGTTTTATAAAAGGCCGTTATTCCTTCTCTAATACTCGGAGACTGTTAAATGTTACATACTCATTCCTTTCTAAGACTCAATGTGTTGTTTCTCTTGATGCTGAAAAGGCATTTGATAGAGTTGAATGGAAATACTTATTTAACATTTTAGAGAAATTCAACATTGGTACTAATATTAATACGTGGATTAGAATGATATACAAAAGCCTTATTGCCACTGCTATTACTAATAATTGCAGATCTCTTTTTCGAATTTTGCGGGGTACGAGACAAGGATGTCTGTTAAGTCCCCCGTAACTTAATTTGATGTTGGAACCTTTGGCTATTGCATTTCATGAAGCTAAAGATATTCAAGGAATTTCCATAAATGGGACTATTCATAAGATCTCCCTTTATGCTGATGATCTTTTAGTTTATGCTTCGAATCCTGAAGAATCCATTCCTAGTTTATTGAAATTATTAAATGAATTTGGAAAGTTTTCGGGATATAAATTAAACTTTAATAAAAGTGAATTTTTCCTTTGAATGATTCTGCTTCTATATATGATGACATTCCTTTTAAAGTTACACACTCTTTCAAATATTCAGGTGTTATCATCACTAAAAATTATGAAGACCTTTATAGAGCTAATTTGGTTCCCTTAGTGGATTTTATGAAGCAAATATTTTGTAGATGGAATCCACTTACACTTTCATGCAGTTAAAATGATGATCTTACCAAAATTTTTGTATGTATTTCAAAATATTCCTATTTTTTTTAACTAAGAAGTTTTTTGATCAGGTTGATTCTATTATTTCATCTTTTGTTGGGAATAATAAGAGACCAAGAATTGGAAAATATCATTTACAAAAATCAAAAAAGGATGGAGGTCTTGCTCTGCCTAATTTAAGAATGTATTATTGGGCGGTTAATATACGTTATTGTGTGTTTTTGGTTATATTGGACTAATAAAAATGAACGACCACCTTGGGTTGATTTGGAACTGAAAGCTGTGAAACAATTTTACTTAACTTTGTTATTAGAAGCCTCTTTACCTGTACAACTAGCCAAAATTTCTATTCTAAATTTATATCCTATGATTAAGCAGTCATTACGAATTTGGTACCAGTTTCGTAATTTTTTTAATCTTAAAAAATTTAGCCGCCTTAGTTTAATTTATCGAAACTATTTATTTAAACCTTCACTTAGTGATCCTACCTTTTTTCTTTGGAGGAATAAAGTTGTTTATCTTTCATGGATCTGTTTCAAGAAGGTCGATTGATGTCTTTTGAGAAATTAGTAACTAAGTATTCTCTCTCGCACTCACATTTCCTGCAATATCTTCAGGTCAGACATTTCTTACAAGAATATTTAAGTAATTTTCCATATATACAAGATTCTGACCTGTTAGGCATTATTTTAAAAATGAATCCTTTAGTGAAAGGTTTTATTGGGAAAAATTATAATTTACTATTACAAGAGTATAATTATCCTTTACTTAAGATTAAGCAAGATTGGGGAAGAGAGCTTAACATGACCTTGATATCAGAGGATTGGTTGTGAATTTTGAAGTTGGTTAATTCTTCTTCGATTTGTGCCAGTCACTGTCTAATTCAATTTAAAATTGTACATAGTTACTACTTGACAGAGGAGAGACCGTCTAAAATGTTTCCTAATGTTGATAGTCAGTGTGATAGATGTAAAACTGAGACAGCTACATTGACACATATGTTTTGGTCGTGTTCTGTATTGAAACAGTTTTGGAAATCTATTTTCTCTATAATTTCTAAAGCTTTTAAAAATTAATTTACAACCTAATAAATTGACAGTTCTGTTTGGTATAATTCCTCAATATATTCATGGTATTTCTATATCAGACCAACATGTAATTGCATTTGTCACATTATTGGCCAGAAGGGCTATTTTGTTGAAATGGAAAGATGCCTCTGCTCCCACCTTGATACAATGGTTCTCTCAGGTGATGTTATGTCTTAGTTTGGAGAAAATTAGAAGTCGAACTTTTGATCCTCGATTTGACTTTGAGAAAAGGTGGGGTTCTTTTGCCCGTTACTATCATTTGATTTGAGTTAATTAAGGTGGTCCCCTTCTGATTCTTGTTTCATTGGTTTTGGTTGGCAGATTGATGTTTTTCTTTTATGGAAGCTTACATGTCATATAGCTCCGGGGTTGTGCTCCCAATGGGTTTTTTTCCTCATTTTTTTTTCAGTTAGTAGGGTTTTTTTTTGTTTTAGTTAGTAGGGGTTCTTTTTTCCTTTTTTTTTCCAAAATTTTTTTTTTAAAAATCCATGATAGAGTAATAACGTAATAGAATCATTGAAAGACCGCACCAACCTGGGCATTCAACCAGTCTGCAAAAGACAACAAACTGTGCAAATACAAAAAGAAATAACAATAATAAATAAATAAGCAAAAATATCAAGAATATGAGATGAAGAGTCCTTTAAAGTGAGTCCGTTGGTTGTAGGAACTGTTCAGTGAGGGGGCAAGTGGAGTTGAGTGAAGTTATCCCCTTGGGTTCAAGAGCCTGATGGTTGAAGGGTAGGAACTGTTCCTGAACCTGGTGATGTGAATCCTGAGGCCCCTCTACCTTCCTCCTCTCGGCATCAGTGAGAAGAGAGCTTGTTTTGGGAGGAGGAGGTTCCTGGTGATGGATGCTGCTTTTCTGTGACGTTGTTTTGAGTGGATGTGCTGAACGGTGGGGAGAGCTTTACCTGTGATGGACCGGACCATATCCACTACTTTTTGTAGGATTTTCCCCACAACCATCAGGCTCCTGAACCAGGGCAGATAACTTCATTCACCTTGACACAGAACTGACTCCACAACCTACAGACTCACTTTCAAGGACTCTACAACTCACGCTCTCGGTATTAATTTTTATTTGCAGTTTGCCTTTCTTTGCATATTGGTTGTTTATCACTCTGTTTATGTGTAGCTTTTTGTAAATTCTATTGTATTTATTTTTCTGCAAGAAAAAGAATCTCAAGGTAGTATATGGCAACATATATGTACATTAAACACGCTTTCTCATTCCGTCCATAGCTCGAATGAATGAGATAAATCACAAAATCATTTTCCTGCTAATTCCATTTGACGTATCACCATCACAAATTTAACATGCTTCTGTTTCACAAGCTCACAAAGTGCAGGAGGAATGTTAACCAGAAATGAAAACAAACAGCATTTTAAATGAAATTGGAGCCTCTAAGAACAGCATCCCTACCGTTTCTGTGGATGTCCCAGTTTCCGGACTTCTCAGCTAGAATTTAAAAAAAACAAAATTTCACACTGGGAACAATATTTGATGCACTGTCACAGATCTGAAATGTTAACTCTCTCTACATATCAAGACCATAATTCACAGGCCATTCAGCCCATTGAGTCTTAAATCACAGTTCTCAACCCCATTCTCCTGTCTTCTGCCCGTAACCTTTGACACCATTACTAATCAAGAATCTATCAACCACCACTTTAAATAACCCAGTGAGTTGGCCTCCACAGCTGTCTGTAGCAATGAATTTCACAGATGCACCACCCTCTAGTTAAAGAAATTTCCTCCTCATCCCTGTTCTATTCTGCTCTCTGATCCTAAACTCCCCCACTGTAGAAAACATCCCCTCTACATCCATTCTGTCTAGGCCTTTCAATATTAAATAGGTTTCATTGAACTTCCCCCCTCCTCAATCTTCTAAACTCCCGTGAGTACAGGCCCTAACCATCAAATGCTCCTCACACATTAACCCTTTAATGTCCAGAATTATTCTCATAAACAACCTCTGGACCCTCTCCAGTGGCAGCACATCTTTTCTGAGATAATGGGCCCAAAACTGCTCATTTTACTCCAAGTACGATCTGACCTATGCCTTATAAAACCTCGGCATTACATCCTTGCTCCTATATTCTAGTTTGCTTGAAATGAATGCTAACATAGCATTTGCCTTCCTTACCATCGAATCAACTGGCAAGTTAGACCTTACAGAATCCCTTTGCCCCTCCGATTTTTGAATTTTCTTCCCCTTTAGAAAATAGCTTACACCTTTATTCTTTCTTCCAAAGTACATGACTATACACTTCCCAACATTGTATTCATTTTCTGCTACTTCTTCCCCATTGCTTTCATATTCCTTCTGCAGACTCCCCACTTCTTCAACAATACCTGCTCTCCATCTCTTTGTTTTGTCCATAAGCTTGGACACAACGGCATCAACTCCGTCATTCATATCTTTGACATATAACGTGAAAAGAAGTGGTCCCAACTCCGACCCCTGCAGAACACCACGTGTCACTGGCAGCTAACCAGAATTCCCACTTTTTGCCTTCTGCCCTGAGCCAATCCTCTGTCCATGCCAGTATCTTTCCTATAATACCACCGGCTCTAGTTTTGTTTAGCGGACTCATGTGTGGCAGCTTGTCCAATGCTTTCTGAAAATCCACTGATTCTCCTTTATCCATCCTGCCAGTTCTTTCCTCAAAGAAGAAATTTGTCTGACTTGCGGAATGTTTCCTACATGTTCAGTTTTTAAAACATGCGCAAACACCAGATGCACACTTTCAAACCACAAGCTTCCATGGTAATTCACCTTTTCTTTGAATTCCCTAACCAGAAAAGGTATTTGAAGCTAAATCATTCCATATGGACTTAAACCTGATTTCTGGGGACGAAAGGAATTAAGGAATGTTATGGGAAAAGCAGGAAAGGGGACTGAATTTGGATGACCACCCTTGTTCACGTTGAAACCCCAGAGCAGGTCGAAATGTTTGCTCCTGCTCCTATTTCCTATGGCCTTACACAAAAAAACCTTTTTTTAAAAAAATAATTCTAAAACAAAGCACCAAAGAGTTAAATTTGGCATAGTCAATAGCAGAAGGAAATAACCACTTCTCTGTTTGGTCAATCACACCTGTCCTTGTGGAAACGTTGATCCATTATACGTCATGCTCCAAGTGCTGGAATTCCTCCAGTGAACCTGTTCTGCGCTCATGTCTAACCAGACCAGCACAGTACTAGACCACAAGACACAGGAGCAGAATTAGGCCACTTGGCCCATCATGCACCATTCCATCACAGCTGATTAATTATCCTTCTCCCCATTACCATCAACACCCTAATCAAGAACCAATCAACTTCGCTTTAAATATACCCAATGACTCAGCCGCCACAGCTGTCTGAGGCGATGAGTTCCACAGATTCACCACCCTTTGGCTAAAGAAACTCCTCCTTATGTCTGTTCCAAGTGGACATACTTTACTGAGGCTGTGCCCTCTGGTCCTAGACCCACCCACTAAAGAAAACATTCTCTCATGCCCACTCGACCTAGGCAATTCAATATTCTATAGGTTTCAACGAGATACCCCCACCCCCCCTCATTCTTCTAAACTCCAGTGAGTACAGGCCAAGAGCCATCAAATGCTCCTCGTACATTAACTCTTTCACTCCCAGGATAATTCTCGTGAATCTCCTCTGGACCCTCTCCAATGCCAGCACATCCTTTCTTACAGAGGGGGCCCCAAAACTGTTCACCATGCTCCAAGTGTGGTCTGACGAATGCCTTACAAAGCCTCAGCATTACATCCTTGCTTTAATGTACTGCAGCACACTTGGATGTAGAATGCATATAGAGTAGTTACCTCACACACCCCCCCCCACCAATAAAACTGCTATTCTATATGGAGGAGGAAGAGAAGCATATCCTCTCAATATAAGGAGTTCTAAGTTTAAACAGAAGCTCATTACCTCAAACTCAGCGTAGTTTTGGTGTCTCCTCTTTGCCTCGTGTCTCCACAACTTCAGACAGACAATGGAGCTGATGAGATACAGGAACATGGTGGCAAAGAGAAAGATGACCGCAGCGATCTGTCCTCCCTCGACGCGGCAAAACGTCGCATTCAGTGGGGTGTTGAAGAGGGGATAATAGCAGAGGCCGCCGCGGTTCATATCGTTGAGGTACACGATGGCAGCAGCCAGAAAGAGGATAAAAAGAACGACATTAATGGCAAACTCGGTCAGCGGCCACCAGTTAGAATCCAGTAAGATGGTGCGATAGTACATGGACATCCCCAGCACCAGGAGAATGATGGTGACCACCCACGCCAAGCCTGCGACGACAATAACAAAAGGTGTCTTTGGCCCATCGTAGTAGTATCCTCCTTGCAAACTGTTGGCAGCGTGACTGTACGGCCGAGAGTAACCAAACATATTGTACCATTCATTGTCTTTATGTATGTAAGCACAGACACAGGCAAATACAGCGGCCCCAAACAGCAGCTGAATGGCGCCCAGGATCCGCAGCAAGCCAGCCCACGACTTCATGTAGGAGTATTTCAGGTTGTACTCTTGCACTTTGTCATGGTAGCTCCGGGCGGTGCGGGTGTGGCGATCCAACGAATCGTAGGGGTCGTGGGGGAGCATCAACTCAGCCTCTCTCCGAGAGTTGTAGCTTCCCCCTGAACCTCCGTAGGGATCCCGGTAGGAGCTGGTGCCGGATGCCTGCCCTTCCAGCCCGAGATATTCCTTCACAGAGGGTGTGGGGGAGGCGGGTGGTGAGCACTCCACTCCGTCGCTGGTATTGCTAAGAGCCATGTTCACCTGTGGATCGTCACTTCTCCCTCTGAACAAGTTCTTCACGGAATCTGGGATAAAACGCCGCACCGGCTTCAGCTCCAGGGAAGTCACCGGCTCATCAGCTTCATCCGGATAGAACTCGGGGCCAACTGGTGGGTGCAGAGGCAGTGGTGGGGGCGGCAGGGGGTCTGCACTCACTGCTAAATCACAATCCTTCAACAGCTTTGCACTAAGTGCAGTGACGTCCTCCTCCAGAGAAGGATGGGAACGCTGGCTTTCTCGAGGGACCTCATCGTACTGCGTCACCCTTCCCCAGTTCCTCCGTGTTTCGTGAGAAGCTCCGGACCTCTGTCCCGATGACATTGGCACAATTTCCCCCTGCAACTTAAAAACAGCATTTTATTCTGCTTTCTGCCGTCTTCTTTTTCAGTCCTGATGAAGGGTCTCGGCCCAAAATGTTATCTGCTTCTCCCCCTCCAGAGTCGCTGGCTGACCTGCTGAGTTCCGCTTTTGTGTGCATTGCTGAAGATTTCCAGCATCTGCAGTATCTCTTGTGTTTAAAAAAAACACACTAGTTTTAATCCACATCCCCATAAACTCTGCTGAGGATGGTCACTCGTTTTACCACACTTTATTTCAGCTTATGGGAAAGTGCATTGCTCACATACAGAACAGAACAGGGTTTGGTCACCCGTCCGCTCAACTAGCCCCACCAACTTCACATTCTACCTACTACTGTAACTTCCTTTAGCTCAATAATCACACGCTGATCCCAGTATCTGTGAATAGAGCGAAGCAGTGCTTACAGCACAGAAGTTCTCAGTCCCCCTGCTACCTCCTCCCTTCTTCAATTGTTACCACTTCATCTCTCCCTCTCTCTCCTCTGAGCTGTTACAGGCACACAGACTGCAAAACCTATGGACCAGGTGAACGCAGTAACCCAAACTGCCTGTCTTCAACCCTCGCACCAGCCATGCAAACCACTTTCAACCTATGGCGTTACAGGCATGGATAGAGGAATGGCTGACAGGCAGGAGGCAGCGAGTGGGAATAAAGGGGCCTTTTCTGGTTGGCTGCCAGTGACTAGTGGTGTTCCTCAGGGGCCAGTATTGGAACCACTACTTTTCACATTGTTTGTCAATGATTTAGATAATGGAATTAATGGCTTTGTGACAAAGTTTGCAGATGATACAAAGATAGGTGGACAGGTAGGTAGTGCTGAGGAAGCAATAATAATTGCAGCAGCATTGGAAGAATGGGTAAAAAAGTGGCAGGTGGAATGCACTGTTGGGAAATATATGATAATGTATTTTGATAAAAGGAACAATAAAGCAGACTATTATCTAAATGGAGAGAGGGTTCAAACATCAGAGGTGCAGAGGACTTAGGAGTCCTCGTGCAAGATTCCCAGAAAGTTAATTTACAGGTTGAGTCTATGGTAAAGGCAGCAAATGCAATGTTGGCATTTATTTCAAGGGGAATAGAATATAAAAATAAGGAGATAACACTGAGGCTTTACAAGACACTAGTCAGAGGAGGTTCAGAAAGATGATTCTGGAAATGAAGAGGTTAACATATGAGGAGTGTTTGGCAGCTTTGGGTCTGTACTCACTGAAATTCAGAAGAATGTGGAGGGATCTCACTGATACCTACCAAATGTGGAAAGGACTAGATAGGGTGGATGTGGAGAGGACGTTTCTTGTGGTGTCCAGAGTTAGAGGGCACAGCCTCAAAATTGAGAGGCGACCCTTTAGAACAGAGGTAAGGAGGAACTTTTTTAAGCCAGAGAGTAGTGAACCTGTGTAACGCTCTGCCACAGACTGAGGTGGAGGCCAAGTCCATGGGTATATCTAATGCAGAAGTTGATAGTTTTCTGATCGGTCAGGGCATCAGAGGATATAGTGAGAAGGCAGGTGTTTGCGGTTCAGTGGAATGTGGGATCAGCCATGATGGAATGGCAGAGCAGACTGAATGGCCTAATTGTGGCCCCCATGTCTAATGGTCTGAGAGTCACGCAAGCTGCCTATCTTCAACTCGCGCACTGGTCTCGCAAACCATCTTCATCCTATGTACTCATCACGCAAACCAGCTGCCTTCAACCTTAAGCAAACAATCTTCAACATCTGTTCTATAAACAATCATCATAAACTTGTTTGTGTTCAGCAGATTTGCACTTAGAGCACGCTATAGCAAATGAGTTTGGAAAAAGACCAAATTAACCTTACAGTAGACAAAATGTTCACTAGCCCCAAGAAAGAAGGTTTTACCTATCTCGGGTGAAGTGCAGTGCACAAAATGAATGTTCCACTTTGAGGGAGAAGTGAAAGAATTCATCGACCGCGTGACAACACAGGAAAGCAACCTGATACCTGACTAGCCAATTACGTCTTTCAGACTGAGCAATAAGACAGGGTATGAATAAATATAAAGATGAAAGCAGCAGCATTATTTCAGCATTAGGAATGGAGTGTGGAGAATCCTCGGTTTCCAAACGTGCAGGGATTACCCTGCCTTGACTCACCATGGCTCCAATTTGTTGAGTTTAAGATTGATTTACAAGTTGAAGCATCAGGAACCATTCTCATCCCAAGAATGGGATTCCCTGTAAGGAGAAACACAAGAAAGAGCTCCTTGTTTTCAGGTGCCTGTCATACCTTCTCCGCCACTCAATAAGACAAGGCTAGAGGACACAGGAACAAAACAGACCATTCGGCCCATTGAGTCCATTCCATCACGGCTGATTTATTATCCCTCTCAACTCCATTCACCTTCCTTCTCCCTATAACTTTCGATGCCCTGACTAATCAACCTCCGCCTGAACTATACTCAATGACTTGGCCTCCACAGCTGTCCATGGCAATGAGTTCCACAAATTTTCCACACTCTGGCTAAAGGGTTCCCTCTTCATCTCTGTTCTAAAGGGACGCCCTTGTATTGTGCGGCTGTGTCCTCATGGGTGATTACTTTTAAACCTCCATCCCTGCAAAAAAAGAAACTTGACATCTCTTGATTTTTCTTTAATATGCAAAGGTCCAACCTATTTAACAAGTGATTCCCTACAGCCCTGTGGGGACAGGATTTCAAGTGCTACCGCTCTGGGTGAAGAAGCTCCCCAGGCCGACTGGCCTGCACCTTATTTTGGGACTGTGATACAAGAGCACAAATTCTACTGAACGCCATTTTGATCTCACACCTGTTAGGAAGTACAACTACGTCTATTTCTCCTGTATTATTGAACCTGTTAAATTCTTGCTCTTTCATGAGACTAGTTCACAGTTCTCTCGAATTCTCTCTGCACCTCCTGACAGTCCAGCCTCCATGGGTCTGAGGAGCTGATGGCAGTACCCGCTGACGCGGTTTCAAGTGCAGAGTTCAAACTTGATTCCCTTTGCGCAAGCTGAAACTTCTCAGCAAGAACAAAGCTTAAATGGGATGTGTACTGTGGAAACAGGCTGTAGCCCAGAGGGTCCCAAAATTTAACGAGGAGACATAGAGGTTCTGCAGATGCTGGAAATCCAGAGCAACACAAACAAAACGCTGGAGGAACTCAGCAGGTCAGGCAGCAACAATGGAGGGAAGTAAACAGTCGACGTTTTGGGTCGAGACTCATCAGGACACAATCAGAAACGGAATCAAGTTATCCTTAACATCACTAAGATGAAATTTGTTATATTGCGACAGCAGTACATCGCAAGGATAAAATTAGAAATTACGAAATAGAGCAATTAATAACCGAAACAGAGTAACAAAAGGCATTCCCAGTCCCACAAGAAGACCACTTAAAGTGACAGCAAAGCAACAAAGTTTTAAACAAACGAGATTTTACTTCCTCAGACGTATTTCACACCCTGGGCTCCGATGAAAACACCCGAAACTCCACTAACCCAGTTTCGGCGAGACAGAGAGCCGCGCACGCAGGTTTCGGGCAGGAGCGCCGGGCAGCAAAGGCAGGAGCCCGGCTCCGATTAGGAGGGGACCAGGCTCCCCCACCCCATTCAAACCCCCTCCGCCTCGCCCGCTCTCAGATACAGTACTCACCGCCCCGGCCGCTCCTTCCTCACCTGCCCAAATGGCGGAAACTCTCGGTCACATGACCCGGCGGCTCCGGCATGATGTCACACACGTACCTCTCCAGGTATGTATACCTGTCCTCTTCCTTTCCAATCACGATGAAGGATCTCAGCCCAAAACGTCAACTGTTTATTTCTCGCCATAGATGCTAACTTGCCCTGCTGAGTTCCTCCAGCATTTTGTGTGTGTTGCTCAGGATTTCCAGCATCTGCCAAATTCTCTTTAGTGTTTAAAGACTAAAGAGTTGGAGTCTTATTACAACAACTGGATTTTCAAATAATCACGCCGGGAAAGATACAGTAATCCTAAAATAATCTTCAAACAGCCCAGTTTTATAAGAGGTTTCCATTGAAAGATTTTTACAACAATTATGCCGATGCATTCTTACTGTTAATGTTGGACAAAATAACATGACGATAATGATCTGGATGGGTGTATGAGACGTGCAAAAGTCTTAGACGCATGTTACAAAATCTGTAAAGCAAAGACGTTTTCAAATATAATGGAATGAGAAGTTTCCAAGTATCAAAAAATTACTATAAAGTGCAGCAAACAGTAAAAATCTAATTCAAATCAATATTTGGTATGACCACCCTTTGCCTTTAAAACTGCATCAATTTTCTTAGGTACGCAATCGTGTAGTTTTATAAGAAAATCGGCTGGTAGGTTGTTCCAAGCATCCTGGAGAACTTGTCACAGTTCTTCTGCGCTTTGGCTGTCTCGCTTGCTCTGTCTTTCCAGGTAATCCCAGACATAATGGTAAGATCTCGGCTCTGTGGAAGCCGTACCATCTGACACCACATTAAAAGTCCAATGGTCAGGCTCTACGGCAAACCATCAAAGCCACATCAGAGGCGACGGAAAGAAGCAGGCACTGGCTTTGGCTCAAGCGGAAAGACCTTTCCTGGGCTCCAAGATGGCATCAAGAGAGTGGGAAGACACAACGGCGGGTGCCTCTGGGACGCCATAAGTCATTGTCAAGCCCTAAGGAGACTTAATGGGCTAATCGATGAAACATCGAGGAAGGAGGGTGCCCACTTGAAAAACCCTGTGCCAACCCTGTGCCACTCCTAAAGTCAAGGCAGTCTCGAGCAAAAGCCCATAACCCATTAGCACGAGGAATATTAACATCTTATCCTGTGTTTTTATTGATTTTTAGGGTGCCTAAGGCTTTTGCACAGTACCGTAGTTTCTAAACTTCCAAAAGTCATGAAACTGAAAAAAGAGAAGTAGTGAACAGGAATTCTGCAGATGCTGGAAATTCAAGCAACACACATCAAAGTTACTGGTGAACGCAGCAGGCCAGGCAGCATCTCTAGGAAGAGGTACAGTCGACGTTTCAGGCCGAGACCCTTCGTCAGGACTAACTGAAGGAAGAGTGAGTAAGGGATTTGAAAGTTGGAGGGGGAGGGGGAGATCCAAAACGATAGGAGAAGACAGGAGGGGGAGGGATGGAGCCAAGAGCTGGACAGGTGATTGGCAAAGGGGATAAGAGAGGATCATGGGACAGGAGGTCCGGGAAAAAAGACGGCGGGGGGGGGGGGAGAACCCAGACGATGGGCAAGGGGTATAGTCAGAGGGACAGAGGGAGAAAAAGGAGAGTGAGAGAAAGAATGTGTGCATAAAAATAAATAACAGATGGGGTACGAGGGGGAGGTGGGGCCTTAGCGGAAGTTAGAGAAGTCGATGTTCATGCCATCAGTTTGGAGGCTACCCAGACGGAATATAAGGTGTTGTTCCTCCAACCTGACTGCGGCTTCATCTTTACAGTAGAGGAGGCTGTGGATAGACATGTCATGAAAGAGAAGTAGTGAGTGTTTTGCAAGAGCAAATTGGTAAACTAGCAGATAGATGCCAGTTGAGAATGAGGGGGTGCATTTGGTGGGAAGAATGTGGAAAGACAATCTAAATCGATGGTCCAACTTTAAAGGGATGCTGGAACAGAAACAGGTATGTGAAGAGGGAGAAGACAGCAGAACTTGCTGAAGGTTGCTAAGAAATCTACTGAACTCATTCTGGGGACCAGGTGCCAAAGACAGGCCATGCTCTCTTGAGTGGAGAAGAGATTTAACAGAGGGAACGTCGACTCAGACCATGAGAGGCCTGCGTTGGGCATTTTCATGCCTTACAAGGTGCAGATTGGAAGTCTGTGTGGGGCAACACTCCTCACACAGACACTAGAGCAATGTGTGGTTAAGTGCCTTGCTCAAGGACACAAACATGCTGCCACAGCTGAGGCTCGAACTAGCGACCTTCAGATCACTAGACGAATGCCTTAACCACTTAGCCATGTGCCAACACCAATTGACAATTAACAGAACAATTAACAAACTATTTCTACTTGTAGAAGGATCAGTGATCGACAGATACGAGTTTGATGGCAGGTCAAAAACCCAAATATAAGGTGAGAATTAATACAAGTTATAAAGTGGAATGCACTCAGCAAATGAAAAGGGGATTCACCAGGAACTTTCCAAATTAACTAAATACTAAAAACGAAGACATCATGGTACAGGTGTACAGTTGAAAAAGTTAAGATTCAAGATTGTTTAATATAATTTCATGTGCACGTGTAAAGGAGAACAAAATAATTGTTACTCCGGATCTGATGCAGCACTAAAAACACAAAAGATAAAGAGCACAATAATAAAAACAGTAAATATATAACATAGCATGTATACATTAATTGATTGTATGCCCATGAAGTGATACTAGGCTGTCCAGAAGGTGACTGACAGGAAATAATGGTGTCGTGGGGGAGTTAGTAGGTGGAGGTATTGATCAGCCTTACATCTTGGGGAAAGTAACTGTTTTGGGGTCTGGTGGTCCCGGTGTGGATGCCTGTATAGCTTCCTCCCTGATGGGAATGGAACAAGCAGTCCACAAGCTGGGATGTTGCTGGCTCTATTTTGGCTCCTTTCGGTATATATGTCCTTGATGGCAGGTAGGCTGGTGCTGGTGATGCATCGGGCAGTTTTGACTACCCGTTGTAGTGCCTGCTTGTGTGCTGTAGTATAGTTTCCATAACAAGCAGTGTTGGGATGCTCCATACTGTGTATCTGTAGAATGACATGAGTATGGATGTGCAAAGTCCAACTCTCTTCAGACTCCTCAGAAAGTGGAGGTGTTGTTGAGCTTTCTTGACTACGTAGGATGTGTTCATGTTCTGGGACCATGTAAGATTGTGTGAGATGTGCACTCTCAGGAGTTTGAAACTGCTTGCAGTTTCCACTGCTGTGCCATCGATGCAAAGTGGGGAGGGGGAGAGTGAGTAACGTGAGTTCTCCTGAAGTCAATAACCATCTCCTTTGTCTTATTGTCATTAAGGAAGAGGTTATTTTCCTGGCACCAGTCCTCAAGCTCTTCCACCTTCTCTATGTCGGCCATCTCATCATTGTTGATAATGAGCCCCACCACTGTTCTGACATTGGCAAACTTGTCAATGGAATTACTCGGGTGTTTGGCCGTGCAGTCCGCTGTGAGCAGAGTGTACAGCGAGGGGTTCAGCACACAGCCCCGAGGCGGGGGGACAGGGGCATCCAGAGTTTAGATGATGGGGAGGGAGGGAGGATCGGTTATGCATCCTGACTAGCTGAGGTCTGTTCATTAGGGAGTCCAATACCCAGTTGCACAGTGGTGTATTTAGACCGCGGAGTAGGAATTTTGGGACAAAGGTGTTGAATGCCAAACTGAAATCCAGAAACAGTATTGTGACCTAAGTGTCCTTGTTTTCTAGGTGTGTCAGGCCAGGTGGATGGCAGATGCTATGACATCTGTTGTAAAGCAGTCCTCTTGGTAAACACATATTAGTGAGTGTGGCACGAATGGTGTTTTTGATATGTGCCATTATCAACCATCCAAAGCAGTTCCTGATGATTGCATCAGTGCCACCAGGTGGTAGATGTATAGTTCTGAAGGTATAGAATTCATTATTGCAAAGATGATGGCAGCTGATTTGAAGCGTGTGGGGACAGCAACCTGGATGAGTGAAGTGTTGAAGATGTCATTGACATCAGAGAGCTGGTGTGCACACTCCCTGAGGACTCAGCCTGGGATGTTGTCTGGCCTTGCCATCTTTCAGGGACTGACTCTCTGCAGAGTTCTCCTCAAGTCTGCTGCTGTTACAGACAGTGGCTGCTCACGTGGGAGGTGGGTAGCTTTCATAACATGCCTCGAAGTGTATACAGAAGTTGCTTAGAGCGTCATGGAGGGAGGTGTCACTGGTAAGTTGACGCTGTTTTTCCTCGTGTAGTGATACCTTTGATGCTCAGCCAGTCACCATGGATTGTTATCGGACAGATGTTCCTGAATTTTTGTACACAGGCAGTCTTTGACCTCTTGATGCCTAAGGTGGGGTTTCCCCTGGCTGCTCTGAGAGCTGTTCTGTCACCGGACTTGAAGGCAGCGTCCTGGGCTTTCAGTAGGGAGCGCATAGAGTATAAGGGAGGGTATAGAGTCGTGGTGAAAGTACAGAGTTGTATAGAGATATAAATTCACAGCACAGGTATAGACTTGTATACAGGTACTGCATCACAGCACAGGTATAGAGTTGTATAGGGGTACTGCATCACAGTACAGGTATAGAGTTATATGGAGGGAGAGTCATGGTCCAGGTAGAGTCGTATGGAGGGAGAGCCATGGTACAGGTAGAGTCGTATGGAGGGAGAGCCATGGTACAGGTAGAGTCGTATGGAGGGAGAGCCATGGTACAGGTAGAGTCGTATGGAGGGAGAGCCATGGTACAGGTCTGGAGTCGTATGGAGGGAGAGTCATGGTACAGGTAGAGTCATGGTACAGGTAAAGTCGTATAGAGGGAGAGTCATGGTACAGGTAGAGTTGTATAGAGGTACAGGTGTAGTACAGGTAGAGTCGTATGGAGGGAGAGTCATGGTACAGGTAGAGTTGCTGCCTCACAGCTCCATAGCCCAGTCTGATTGTGTTAAGGTTACATTTCTTCCTGTGGCCCTGTAGTCTTCCTCTGGATGCTCTGCTTTCCTCCCAAAGACAAAAAACATGTGGGTTGTAAGATAATTTGACTGCTATAATTACCCTTGGGGTGTGGTGGGAGAATCTAGCAGGCAGTTGATGGAAATGTGCATCCGTACAGTTGGTTCTGTTTGTACACTGTCACTGTGACTCTGAATTGAAGAGCTATGCTGATCGGCTGGGCAAACAGAATTAGCTGGATGCTCATTCAAAGGTAGGCACGCTTCTTCACTGTTGTGTAATTGTAAGCATCTAAAATTCCTTTATCCAGATAAAACCAAAATTTCATTGTTGTGAAGAGTGTAGGCATAGCAATTCCAGATCTAGATATGTTCTAGATAGGTGCAGGGGGTGGGATTAAATAGGAAAGACAGTTCAAGCACAATCCATGTCCTCAACAAATCCAGTAGTTCCAGCAAACTTCCAATCACATCTTCAAACCTAACTCTCCAGAACTTCCCCTTGGCTCTGAATTAACACTAACACACCTTGATACTGAAGCTGTCGGGAGCCACGTCGTATTTATTTATTCCTGTGTATTAGTTCCAGACTAGTTAATAATCTATGAAATCCACAACTTGATTTGATGTTATCAAGTGATAGTACTGCCAACATTGGAAAGAGAAGACAGGTGGCCATGTGAAGATATTTACAATATTAAACAATTTAAAGGTTTTGCTGAATACTTTGTGAGAAAGTATACAATGTAGATAATAAAAAACTATAAGAGAAGATTGAACTATTGAGAATGATCTTTGACAAAGATTTAAATAACTATACAAATATAACAAACCAAGCATCGCTGTGGTCATTAGAAGATGTAAGTGTAACTTGGAGTAACGTTTCTGTATGACTCGGTGCATTTTACACTGAAATAAAATGTCAATCTACTCAGAACTGCACATGACCAATTTAGGTATTAGGCTCAGGGTGCTGAAGAGGGACTTGATGCCCTTTTATTTTGTTCACCAGAAGCAATCTCAAACATAAATATAAATATTATTTATAATTGTTCCAATAACTTCATTTGCATATCTAAACTCTTTGAAAACGAAATGATTCAATTTTCAACTTTTTATATAAACAGGCTCAATAAAAGCAAAGAAAAAAAACATGCACGACACTGACAAAAATGATGAAAAGAAATTTGGCATAAGTGTGAATATTTAGCGAAAGCATTTGATCAAGACTGTTTCCTGTACAACAGGTAGATCCCTTTGGTACTGACGGAAATGGTTCTATTCAATCCACTGAGGGACTGCACTGTCAGTAGATGTTAGTGAGCTATGGAGAAATTAAATGATGTCTGATAGCTCCAGAGTTTTGGGCATGTTTATGTAAACATTATTTTCATGCTCAGCGTAATTCAAATACTCTTTTTTAGTTACTCTGGTTTCAGCAGCATTTTCATTTGCCAAAAAAAATGCTCTTGAACTATTATTTATCAGAATTTCAATAATTAAAAATAAATATGCATCTACCCGTAAGTTAGTCCAGAAGAAAACTTCTACATTAGTCACTATCATATTCCTCAATTATTAGCTCCTCGTCCTCGAGAAAGGCTTGTGTTATGGTAGGTTGCGGCTGGCTGCTCGGCAGGTCCCCTCCACCGCACTGGCCGGCAACACCTGCAGAGTACGTGGTCTGAGGCTCTTGTGTGCTTGCTGCTGTCTGTTCCTGTGTCACTAATGGCTGAGGCCGCCAACAGTCCTCTTCCTCGTGACTGAGCTCCACAATACCAGGATCTTTATCCGTTAAAGCTTCCAATGCCGGCCTGAAAAACCCACAGTTAGTGTGACAAATGATGTCTGGAAACAAACTAGGTGACAGTAACACACACAAAATGCTGGAGGAACTCTGATGAAATGTACTTTGAAACTTTGAACCGATTGCTTTTTCCCTGTCAAACACTGGAATAAATGTGACAGTTCATATTTTGTGCCTTATGTCACACTTTCAGTCAAACTTTCTCACTACTCACAGGGTTGGAATGTTCTATAAAACTCCAGGGAGTGATTTATGAAATCTGAGCACGCAGGTGCAACAAGAGCTCAGAAGGTAAATGACATGACAAATCGAGGGTGATGTGCGAGAGAGGGTTAGATGGATCTTAGCATAGGTGAAACGTTGATAGAGTTGTTAGGAAGGCATGTGGTGTGTTGGCCTTCAATAGTCAGGGGATTGAGTTCAAGAGCTGCGAAGTAATGTTGCAACTCTAAAACCCCGGTTAGACTACACTTGAATATTGTGTCCAGTTCTGATCGGCTCATTATAAGCTTTGGGGAAGGTGTAGAGGAGATTTACCAGGATGCTGCCTGGTTTAGAGAGCATGTCTTATGAAGGTAGATTGAACAAGCCAGGGCTTTTCTCTTCGAAGTGAAGGAGGATAAAACGAGACTTGACAGAGGTGTAAAAGATGATAAGTGGTATAGGATGAGTGGATGGCCAGAGATCTTTTCTCCCCCAGGGCGGAAATTGCTATTACTGGGGGGGGGGGTGTTGGGGGTATAATTTTAAGGCGATTGTAGGAAAATGTAGGTAGGATATCAGATACAAGTTTATTTACACAGACAGTGCGGGGTGCATGGAACACATTGCCAGGGGTGATAATATAAAGACAGGTTCATCACGAACTCTTAAAACTCTTAGATATGCACATGGATGATAGAAAAATGGTGGGCTATGTGAGAGGAAAGAGTTAGATTGATCTTAGAGTAGGTTAAAAGGTTGATAACAAAATTGTGGGCCGAAGGGCCTGTACTGTGATGTACTGTTCTGTGTTCTTATGTTTTCACTAGTAGCGACAGTTACAATTTTTAAAGATCAGGGAATTGAGAAGCATGGGGTTCTCACAGAGGTGTCAAAGCTGGGGGTAGATCAGTTATGATCACGTTGCATGGTGGAGCAGACAAAGAGGGCCAGATGGCCAGCTCATTTCTATTTTATGTTCCCTGTGTGCTCATTCATCGTCAGCAGAACAAAAGTTCATATTAAACCAGCAACTGCAAAGAATAATGTCCTCCCATTGTCAAGAATTAAACCCAGGTTGTTATTATTTTTAAATCACGTTTTCCCCACTTTACATCAGGTAAATAAAGTTTAAGGTTAACAACTATATCTCACACTCAAAAGTTAATGCCGATTTAAATTTCCCTAAGTAGGAAGTGTAAACTAAGAACATTAACTCGTATGCAAAGCAGAATCAACTGTGATATTGGGAAACCATATGTACATACCTTGTAGAGTATCGCTTGAATGGAAACCTTCCCACATCGTGAATAAAATTAATTTGTGCTGTGTACATAAACATAAATCAGAAAAATTTATAGATGTTATTCAGATGAGAATGCAACTTTAAAAACTTTACACGTGAATAATTTTGTTTCCCACTGAAACTTTTTGTTGTATTCTCTGAAAGGACCAGGGCTGGAATTGGACTGCAATGTCGTGCTGTTGGGCACAGGAAACATTAACAGTGTCAGAACAGTCCATGCAGAGGGGATCAACATGCTCACAGCATGCAGGCAGTCTGTTTGTTAGGAGGACATCAGGTTTAGCCACCACAATGCCAAACTGATTGCTGCAACTCCCTACCATGTATCAACAAACCAAAATTTAAGGTTTACGAACTTAACCATGTGCAGGATTGCAAGAGGCTGCAGAGCATTGTGGATTCAGCCAGTTCCATCATGTGCACAACCCTCCCCACCACTGAGGACAGGATTAAAAGACCATTAACGACCCTCACCATCCGGGATATGCCCTAAGACATAAGAGGTGAATCAGGCCATTCAGCCTATCGAATCCGCTCCGCCATTTCATCACAGCTAATTTATTATCCTTCTCAATCCCATTCTCTTGCATTCTCCCAGTAACCTTTGACACCCTTACTGATCACAAACCTATCAACTTCCCAATATACCCAATGACTTCGCCTCAGCAGCTGTATGTGGCAATGACTTCCACAGATTCACCACCTTCGGGCAAAAGGAATTCCTCCTCGTCTCAGTTCTAAAGGGACGTCCTTGTATTCTGATGCTGTGCCCTCTGGTCCTAGACTCCCCACTATAGGAAACATCCTCTCCATGTCCACTCTACCCAGGCCTTTCAATATTCCATAGGTTTCAATGATATCCCCCTCATTCTTCTAAACTCCAGTGAGTACAGGTCCAGAGCCATCAAACGCTCCTCATACATTAACCCTCTTCTCATTATTACCAGAAGTAGTACAGGAGCCGGAAGACCCACATTCAACATTTGAGGAACAGCTTCTTCTCCTCCACCACCAGATTCCTTCATTACTATTGCATTATTCCACTTTTGACCTTTTTTTTAAGAACTTATTAGTATTTTTTGTCTCTTACTGTAATGCTGTCGCAAAACAACAAATTTCACAACCTATCAGTGAGAATAAACCTGACTGATTTATCAAATACAAAGTTATTTTAGGTTACTTGAGAAAAGACAGTCATCTTCACAGTGAACAGATTATTTTCTGAGAGTTTGAGGGAGTTAGAAAATGAATCTTCCAACGACTCCACAACCTGCTTTAGATATCAGAATCAGGTTCACGTGACGTGAAATTTGTTAACTTAGCAGCAGCAGTTCAATGCAATACATAATATAGAAAATAAGAAGAAGAAGAAATAAATAAGTAAATCAATTACAGTATAGTTATATTGAATAGATTAAAAAAACATGCAAATACTGTATACTTAAAAAGGAAGTGAGGGTTCAGTGTCCATTTAGGAATCGGATGGCCGAGGGGAAGAAGCTGTTCCTGAATCACTGAGTGTGTGCCTTCAGGCTTCTGTACCTCCTACCTGATGGTAACAGTGAGAAAAGGGCATGTCCTGGGTACTGGAAGTCCTTATCATCAGTGCTTCTACCATACGGACATCCATATTTAAACCATTATACACAATATGCTTTCTATTTGATGAATACAAGCTCGGGAATATCACCACACTGTTTTCTGACTTAGGGCAGAGATGGAAATGAGTAAAGTCTGTAGCTCCACATCAATATTTGCCATGGTAGCGGAGTGGTCAGCGCAAAGCCATGGCAGCTCGGGGCATTGGAGTTCAGAGTCCAATCCCGGCATCCTCTGTAAGGAGTTTATACATCCTCCCTGTGGAATGTGGGGATTTCCTCCGGCTGCTCCGATCTCTTCCCACAGTCCAAACATGTACTGGGTCATTGTAACTTGTCCCGTGAATAGGCTAGGGTTAAATTGATGGGTTGCTGGCAGCAGGCCTTGAAGGGCCAAGAGGGCCAATTCGGTGCTATATCCAAATAAATAAAAAGCAAATTTGGCAGCCCAATGCACAGTTTACTTGCATAAGGATAGAATGTTTCCAGTCTAAGTCTACTTAAAATGATCTCAACTGCACGCAAGTTCCAATTTTCAATACAAAACCAGGGAAGAGCAACACGATCTAAAATATACACGTGCTTCTGCAGCTGGAGACTGCGTTTTGCAAGTTACGGGTTATGATGAAAACAAAATTTATACTTTTCCTCTGGTAGTAGAGGCAGATACCTTAAGGAGATTTAAGAGACTCTTAAGATAGGCATATGGATGAAAGAAAAGGAAGGGAAGGGTTAGGTTGATCTTAGAATAGGTTAAAGGGAACACAAGCATTGTGGGCTGAAGAACTTGTATTGTGCTGTCATGTTCTATGTCCTTCAATGCACATGTAATATGGAGCACCGAATACAGATCTGCACTATTTTGCTACACATTATTGTATCAAACTTCTATGAAATTATATGCTACAACTGGAAAAAAGCTCATCCTGTTAATATTTTTCATCTTACCTTGATTTCTCATGGGGTTTGTCAGTAGCGCTAGGTATGGTAATAGCTCAGTCTGAAGGCAAAGTGGGGCTAAACAGAAGTTCGAGAAGAAACCTTTGGCGGCAAGACAATTTTCTTTATACTGAAACAACAAAGAAAAGAATTTTGAGTTTTAATTACCATGTACCATATGAACTATCATAACCAAGAATTCACTGAAAGGACTGTCTCAGTAGTGCTATTTGCACAGAGTCTCTCAGGTACATTAATGTCCAAGAAAATTAAGCTGATGTTTCTAACAAGCCAAATGTAAGAGCTGGACAACTATGAGAAACCAACAATGCCAATGTCCTGACCCTTTGTTGGAGATATCACTTTTGGATTTGAGAGCGTGTTCTATGCTGATAGGTTGCGTGAACTGGGTTTTTCTCTCTGAAACGACGGAGGGAGGATGAGAACTGACTTGATAATAAGAGGCATAGACAAAGTGGACAGCCAGAGACATTTTCCCAGGGTGGAAATGGCTAATGCAAGCAGGCATAATTTTAAGGTGATTGGAGGAAAGTATAGGGAGGATGTCAGAGGTGAGTTTCTTTTTAAAACAGAAGAATTTTATCTGGGTGGGTGCATGAAATGCCCTGCCAGGGCTGCTGGTAGAGGCAGATACTTTGGGGGCATTTAAGAAACTTTTAGATAGGCTGATGCATGATAGAAAAATTGAGGGTTATGTAGGAGGGAAGGGTTAGATTGATCTTAGATTAGGTTAAAAGGTCAGCACAACATTGTGAGCCGAAGGGCCTGTACTGTGCTGTAATGTTCTGTGGTCTTATAACAGCATAATGCCACAAAACCAAACCAGCAGATTTAGCATCTACAGTGAAATACATCGTTTGTGTGAACAACCAATACCATCTAAGGATGTGCTGGGAGCAGCCCGCAAGTATTGTCACCCATTCTGACACCAACATGGCATGCCCAGAAAGCTTGGCAGAACAACGAAGAATATAGTAAGCAACAAAATAACTCAGCAAAACAAGCTCAGTGCTCCTTGCCAGCAAACCGCCACCACCCATTCACCCACACACATACACACACAGTTCTTCAACCTCAGCAGTTAGAATTCATTAGTACAAGCCCATTGCTAAGCTATACTAGGTTGATCAGATTCTGTTAAACTGTAACCAGAACGCCAACTGAATTTATCAGTCAAACCAGTTCTGCCAGTACCTTTTTGTTTATCGATAGCCACTGTGGTTTGTGCAAAGGTTTGAAACCAGCTCCTCCTTTACAATTAGCCCAAGCTCGAGCTCTGTTGGAATGAATCAGCCCTCTGGTTGCCACAGACGCACTATATTTCCACATGGTTGAACGATGCTAAGGAAGTCATAGAACCAGATAAATAAGACGTTTGTCAAAACTCACTATAAGATTTAGTTTGAACATGTCCTATACTCACAAAATGTAACCTGTGTGAAAATTAGAATGCTGTAGAATTTCATATATTGCCCAACCCAATGAGGTTATATTTCAAAGTCGTCTTGTCACGCAAAGCATGGGCTTCAGACATAATGCCTCAGCTAGGGATTAAATAGTACTCGGGAGACACAGGAGAATGCAACTGCTGGAATCAGCGGGGTTTCCACCCAAAAGACAACCGCTGGTCAAACTTGAAGGCAGAGTATAGGGTTAATGGCAGGATTCTTAGCATTGTGGAGGAACAGAGGAATCTTATTTATTTATTGAGATACAGCGCAGAATAAGCCCTTTGACATGCACTGCCCAGCACCCCCTGATTTAATCATAGTCTAATCAATGCCAGGCTTTGGACTGTGGGAAGAAACCGGAGTACCCAAAGGAAACCCATGTGGTCACAGGGAGAAAGTACAAACTCTTTAGAAGCAGCAGCGGGAATTGAACCCACGTCACTGGTATTGTCGGCTGTTGTGCTAACCACTACAGTACCGTGCCACCCTGCCAGGTATGGTGGTAGAGGTAGACACATTAGGGAGATTTAACAGACTCTTAGGTAAGCACATGGATAAATGTAAAATGGAGGGCTAGTCAGGAGGGAATGGTTAGATTGATAGAGTAGGTTAAAAGGTTGGCACAACATCGTGGCCCTAAGGGCCTTATCCTGCTGTGCTGTCCTATGTCGTACGTTAATTCCTTTCCCGTCACAGTTGCCGTTCAACCCACTGGGGTTCCTCCAGCAGACCGTTTGATGGTGTTAACCAGTACTTTGCTGGGTTCAGGATAATTTTCTGGATTTTGTTCCCTGTGCCAAGATTCAGGAGTCCCAGACATTTCATAAGTTGTTGTGTTAAAGAGTCCTCCTCTGCTCAAAAACTCTTGGGTACATCTATTCAATTTTAGGGTTCTTTTATCACCCATAACAATTAGAATACAAAATATGAGCCAAAGTGTGGTAGGTGTATTCAGCCACATGGTCACTCTAGCCTACTCTGCCACTTGATAAGGTCATGGTAATCCCCATCCCAGATTCCTGCTTACCTCCACCATCTTCTCATCCTACTCATCAGGAATCTTTGCCTTAAGAATATTTAAATATTCTGCCTCCTTTGAGGAAGAGTTCCAAAAACATATGAAGAACTCCAAAAAGAATTGTTTATACTTGTCTACATTCCAGAGCCTATCTTTAATGTATCAGGAATGGGTTAGGGAAACTGTGAAAACTACTTAATAAACCATTTTCGTTCAGGAAGGTGAAGCAAACATTCTGCAACAAATTAAACAAATAATGATTGACTAGATTTAATACAAACAATGGTGAATACCGGGAGGCACGATTTAAAGTGACTGGGGGAAAGTATATGGGGACATGTCAGAAGTAGGTTGTTTTTGTTGTTACACAGAGAGTGCTGAGCACGTGGAACACCCTGCCAGTGGTGGTGGTAAAGGCAGATAGGTCAGCGTCATTTAACAGTCTCTTAGATGAGCACATGAATAGAGAAATGGAGGGCTATATGGGAGGGAAAGGTTAGATTGATCTTGGAGTAAGTTAAAAGGTCAGCACAACATTGTGGGCCGAAGGGCCTGTACCGTTCAAAGTTCTAATTCTACTATTGTATTATTATAATACAACATCTTGGGATTACTCTTTTCACAGAGGTAGGAATTGCAGAGTGGATATAAGTATTGGAATTTTAGAGCAAAATCAATTCAAGAGAAGTTTTAAAAATGACCGTAATGGTAAGAAAGGAGATTTTTGGACAATAACTAACTAACCTACTAATCGGTACATGGTATGTCTTTGGCCTGAAGGAGGAAACCCACACATTCCACTGGGAGAACATACAGACTCCTTACAGATACCATTGGAATTGAACTCTGACCTCTGGCGTTCCGAGGTGTAATAGCATTACACTAAGAACATTATTGACAGTTTTAAAAAAGTAGAAACAGATTTCTTTCATTACCGATGGCAATAAATGAATGGGCAAAGGCAAAGCCACTCCCTCACCTCTCACCCATCATAAGCTCAGGGCATTAGAACTGATTCATGGGCAACCAAGCACTTTTGAATTGTAGCCATGGTTGTAACGTCGCAGCGCTTGCCTATCAGCTACACAACAGCCTGGCTCATGAATCAGTGAATGATTACCAGTTACACGACGTTTGTTACTTACACTCCAATCTACTGTTAGGAAGTCCGCATCACTGAGGTAGTCACTAGCACGCACTATGTCATCTATGTCACTGAAGAAATCAACATAATTCTGGTGGAGGTAAAGATTAAACAACTCCTCAGACATATGTGAATTTTCAATTACCTCCTGAAATACAAATAAAACATAAAAATCATTAAAACATGATAGGTTACTCTTATTCTGCCCTTGCAGTAACAGGCCCTATGACACAGCCAGCAGGCAGGAACTTCCTTGGACTATCCTTCACCCTAAATGCCACCACAAAACTGATACGAGTCCACTGATATGGTGAAGAATTGAATCCTCAAATATCAGAAGATAGGATCAACACTAGAGTATTTGACACATCCTTCTCCTTCATATTGTGATGAAGATTACGCTTACCTCTGGATTGACCAGGAGCGGATCCCTCTGATGCTCAGATAAATGAGTTGGTAATGGATTCAAATGCACGTCACTGGATGGCTCTCCTTCAAAGGAATATTGTCCATTATTTACAGTTGGTCAATTTTAACTCACAACATTAGACTGAAAAATCTACTTCACTGCTGAAAAAGTCTGAGGCAAGGGGAGAAAAAAACCAGAGGACATGGGTTAAGGGTGAGGGGGGAAAAGTTTAAAGGGAACATTAGGGGGGCTTCTTCACACAGAGAGTGGTGGGAGTATGGAATGAGCTGCCAGACGAGGTGGTAAATGCGGGTTCTTTTTTAACATTTAAGAATAAATTGGACAGATACGTGGATGGGAGGTGTATGGAGGGATATGGTCCGTGTGCAGGTCAGTGGGACTAGGCAGAAAATGGTTCGGCACAGCCAAGAAGCGCCAAAAGGCCTGTTTCCGTGCTGTAGTTTTTCTATGGTTTCTATGGTTTCTAAATCTCAGCGATCTACAGGAGATAATTTTTGTGGTGACTTCAAACACATATTGTCATTCAGAATCAGAATCGGACATAGAATCAGGTTTAATATCACTGGCCTACGTCATGAAATTTGTTAACTAAGCAGCAGCAATATAATGCAACTCATAATAAACATGAAAAATTTAATTACAGTAAATATATATATCAAATAGTTAAATTAAGATAAGCAGCACAAAAAACAGAAATTAAAAACAGAAAAAAATTCGTATTCATTTTAACTTCATCTGATTTTCACCTTTTCCCTATAACTAAACATGCACTAATTTTCATACAACAAAATGAGGACATAATTTTAAGCTAATTGGAGGAAATTATAGAGGGAATGTCAGAGGTAAGCTTTTCTTTTACACACACAGAGTAAAGAATGCATGGAAAGTGCTGCCAAGGAGGTGGTAGTGCCAGATATGTTAGGAACATTTAAGAAACTGTTAGATAGGCAAATGGATGATAGGAAAATGGAGGGCTATGTACAAGGGAAGGGCTAGATTGACCTTAGAGTAGGTTAAAAGGTCGACACATCATGGGCTGAAGTACGTTTATTGTTCTGCAATGTTCTATGTTCTGAAATCCCCATCCTCACTGACTTTCGCCAGCTACAGTGGTGCAAGGAAGTTTGTGAACCCTGTAAAATTTTCTCTATTTCTGCATAAATATGACCTAAAATGTGAACAGATCTTCATGTCAGTCCTAAAACTGGATAAAGAGAACCCAATTAAATAAATAACACAAAAAATTATACTTGTTCATTCATTTATTGAGAAAAACGATACAATATTACATGTATTTGCTGGAGAAAAGTATGCGAACCTTTGTTTTCAGTAAATGGTGTGACCACCACCTCCCCCCCGCAACCCCTTATACAACAATAACTTCAACCAAACATTTCCAGTAACTGTTGACCAGTCCTGCTTGGAGGAATCTTAGGCCATTCCTCCTTACAAAACTGCTTCAACTCTCGGGTGTTGGTGGGCTTCCTTGCATGAACTGCTTGCTTCAGGTCCATCCACAACATTTCTATAGGATTGTCAGGACTTTGACTCGGCCATTCTAAAACATGAACTTTCTTCTGTTGTTGATTTACTGTTGCCTTTCGGATCATTGTCTTGTTGCATTATCTAACTTCTATTAAGCTTCTGGTGACAGTCTGCTACCCTGACTTTCTCCTGTAAAATGTCTTGATACAATTTGGAATTCATTGTTCCCTCAATGATTGAAGCTTTTCAGGCCCTGATGCAGCAAAGCAGCTCCAAACTATGATGCTCCTTCCACCATGCTTCACAGTTGGGTTGAGGTTTTGGTGTTGGTGTGCAGTGCCCTTTTCCCTCCTAACAGCAGTGTGCCTTTTTGCCAAAAAGTTCAACTTTTGTCTCATCTGTCCACAGAACATTGTCCCAGAAGCATTTTAGAACATCTAGATGGTCTTTTGCAAACTTGAGACATTCAGCAATGTTTTTTTAAAGAGAGTAGTGGTTTCCTCCACGGTGTCCTTCCATGAACACCATTCTCGTTCAGTGTTTTTCTTATAGTGGACACATGAACAGAAACTTAAGCAAGTTCTAGAGATTTCTGCAGGTCTTTTGCTGTTACCCTTGGGTTCTTTTTCACCTCCTTCAGCACTGCATGCTGTGCTCTTAGTGTGATCTTTGCAGGTTGCCCACTCCTAGAGAGAGTAGCAACAGTACTGAGTTTCCTCCATCTGTAGACAATTTCTCTGACTGTGGACTGATGAACACTCGGGTCTTTAGAAATGCTTTTGTAGCCTTTTCCAGCTTCATGCATCTCTACAATTCTTCTTCTAAGGTCCTCTGAAAGTTGTTTTGATCAAGGCATGGTGCAGATAAACAGATCTTTCTTGAGAAGAGTAGGCTTCGTCAGTAACATGACTTTTGTGTGTCTTTTTTATAAGGCAGGGCACCTCTACAGCCCACATCTTCAATCTCATCTGATTGCTTGGAACGCCTGACTCCAAATAGCTTTAGTAGAAGGCATTATCCTAGAGGTTCACATACTTTTCCCAACAAATACATGTAATATTGGATCATTTTTCTCAATAAATAAATGAACATGTATAATGCTTCTTGTGTTATTTATTTAATTGGGTCGTCTTTATCTAGTTTTAGGACTTACGGTAAGGTCTGATCACATTTTAGGCCATATTAATAAAGAAATAGAGAAAATTCTACAGGGTTCACAAAACTTTCTGGCACCACTGTCTGGTTAGCAATGCTCCAATTTCAAACTCTCATTGCATCTTCAAGTTCCTGTATCATCAGCAAGTTAGATATTTGAGATCCCCGTCAGCCCTATAATGCACCAACGTCTCAACTCTCCTTGCTCCCTTCTCATCCATGGATCCACTAAATCCGATGTCTTGGTCTGTAGATCTGAAATCCATTCTGTCACTTCACCTTTCCCTAAATACACTCCACAAGCCAAAACTTAATCCTCTATTTTCTTGAATTGGTCTATCTTCATCTTCCTTTCCCCCTTTAAGTTCCTCACTAAAAACAAATCCTTTAACCACATCTCCACTTCTTCTGAGTTTAGAAGAATGAAGGGTGATATTGTTGAAACACAGAAGATCCTAAAGGAGAGTGAAAGAGAGGATGGTGAGATATTTCCACTAGTGAGAGAGCCTCAAATGAGAAGTAGTTACAAAGTTAGGCAGTGGTCAATCAAGTAGTCACCTACCTACAGGAAAGATGTAAATAAGGAAAGATTGAACTTTATTCCCTAGAATGTAGAAGATTGAGGGGAGATTTGATAGAGGTATACAAAATTATGAGGGGTATAGATAGGGTAAATGCAAGCAGGCTTTTTCCACTGAGGTTGGGTGACACCACAACTAGAAGTCATGGATTAAGGGTTTAAGGGGAACATGACGGGAAATTTCTTCACTCAGATCATGGTTAGTGTATGGAATGAGCTGCCGGCGCAAGTGGTGTATGCAAATTCGATTTCAACATTTAAGAGAAATTGGGTAGGTACATGGATGGGAGGAGTATGGAGGGCTATGGTCCAGGTGCAGGTCGATGGACTACGCAGTTTATATTCTTCAGCATGAACTAAGGAGCCTGTATCTGTGCTGGAGTTTTCAATTACTCTAAAATACAGTACAGAAACTTCACAAACAAGAGAAAATCTGCAGATGCTGGAAGTCAAAGCAACACACACAAAATGGTAGAGGAACTCAGCAGGCCAGGTAACATCTATGGATAAGCTGAAAGAAGCAATCATTGTTCTGCGTGGGGAATTTTTACACAGCCTGAAATCTGAGTGGCATTTTAAATGTTTGTTTGTTTTGTAATATGCAAACTATGAATATTTAGAATGAAAATTCAAAAATCACTTATATTTGATTTTATTTAGTAATTGAATGGTGTAATGAAATATAGCACAACAAAGAAAATCTTTCATGTTTTGTGAACTTTTTCTAGCTGTGTTCAATTTCAGCTGTGTGGCAACAAAGGCTATGTGTGCAGGAGCATTTTAGTTAATGCACGGCTGTGCACCCGCACAGCTTAGTGGGAACAATGGTGCCCACGGAAAGATAATTCATGCATCCTTCCAGTTAAGGTATGTTTTTGAAGAGGGGACTCGAAGGTTTAGGCACAACGACAATGAAGGTCTGGCTATTAATCGTCTCATTAGGCTGGTGTTTGACTCAGAGAGCCTACAGAGAGACCATAAGACCTTAAAATATAGGAGTAGAATTAGGCCATTCGGCCCATTGAGTCTGCTTCATTTTTTTCATCATGGTCAATCCAATTCCCTCCCAACTTCATTCTACTGCCTTCTCCCCCATAACTTTTCACGCCTTGACTAGTCAAGGACATATCAACCTTTGTCTTAAGTGCACCCAATGACCTTTCCTCCACAGCAGCCTGTGGCAACAAATTCCACAGATTCATCACCCTCTGGCTAGAGGTGTTGCTGCTTGCTGTGCCTTGACGTTTCGGCTCGTATAAAGATAAGAGATTAGCTTTGTTTGTCATATGTACTTCAAAACATCGATGTGTACAGGGAAAATATGTCATTTGTGTCAATGGCCAAGACAGTCCGAGGATGTACTGGGAGCAGCCTGCAAGTGTCGCTGCCCTTCTGTCAGCTGGGATGATTGAGCTCAGTGACTGTCACAAAGGGACATTCAGCTAAATTAGGCAAAGTAATAAAAGCCTGTCCAAGAATTCGTCTTAAAACGGAAAGAGACATGGAGGTAGTGAGACTTGAGGATCGAATTAGAGCATGAGAATGAATGACCAATCAATCTAAGTACACTTATTACATAAATATAAAATAATGGAAAAATCAGAGATTACAGAAATTTGTAAGTATTTCCGCACTCTGGAAATGTTTCTATAAACCTCATGCATTGTCAGTTCTGTTTCTCCAGGAGCATGGCAGCATGCTCGGACATAGCTGCATCTACGGGGCCAACCAAAAGTATTATTGTCTTTTTTTTAAACGTATTTTTTATGATTCCAAGACCCTGCTGGACATTAAGAAATGAAAGTACTTCGCCTATCCAATCGGTGAGTTGTTTATTGCTGGAGAAACTGAAAGAACTGGAATTGGTGTCAATCATGTTGGTGCCTGTGTCAGAAAGACGTCAGAGTAGGTGTACAGTCTAACAGCAAATATAATCGCTTTTCTGGTGATCACAAGACCCTGTTGGACATTGTTAATGTGGAATGCTACAAGTCCGATTTACTAGCTTTTGACAAATTGTGGGGGAGCTGCGTGGCCTCGGTTGTAGCGAGGACGAGGTCTCAAAGCACAGTTTTCACCCTCTTTCAGTCGCCCAGGTGAGAGGCACTGGAGTCGTTGCACTCCACCATAGGCGATGGCGGTTGGTACATGCTGGAATCGGTGCTGTTCCCGAGTGTCTGCCTGGCTGAAGACAACTTGTATTCACTGCAGACTGCTGCAACGTTCATGGACTCTGGGACTTGAGTATACATTTTTTTGGGTGCCGTCTTATATGTGCTCTGTGTGTTGTGCTGTGTATGACTGTTGGTACTGTGTGTTTTGCACTTTGCCCCAGGAGTATCAGGAGTATGTATTCATGGGTATTCATGTATGGTTGATTGACAAACCCGAACTTATTTTGACACTTACCTTAAGCTTCATCGATAACCAACTTCTAATAACTCTTATTACTGTCTTCTTTGCATGACACAGAATCTTCAGCATTATACAACGTAGGGCATAGAAAATTGCTAACTGATCATTCTACTTTAGAATAAGGTTAAGAAAAATTGATCTTAAAAGTGGTAGCTTGTGGCATAGTTGCATTGCTTTTATAAAGCACTGAAAATTATACATGGGGGAATAAGCAGAAGAAGTCCATGAGTACATTCTAAAATTTGTTGACAATATTAAAATCTTGGTTAGGTTGTGAATCTAAGGGAACTAATACATTTAAAAGGATTCAAATACACTTGTTTAAAACTTGAACTTACGTTTACAATACATAATTTTTCCCAGAGCTCGAAAAAGGAAGAGGGATTGGTCCTTGCCTCCAATGGCAGGTAGGGCACTCACATTTTCATGTGCCTTTGAAGACTTTTCTTTATACTTTCGTCCCAAAGATGTACCAGTTCTTACTGAAGATTTTCCTTTACTCTTTGGCAACTGACTCTGTTCCAATGGGCAGCCTGAATTGTCAAAAGGAAGAGTTTTGTAGGTGGATCATACAACAGCATTAATTTGTAAATTGTTTTGCAAAAGAAAATCAATTAAAGCGGGATGTTATCTCTTTACAAAATAATTACTCTGTTATTAGTACGTTCCACATTTTGGAATAAATTTCATGGAAAAAAGATTACAAGTTCATAAACACAAAGAGGTTCTGCATCCACATTAACACACACATAATGAGGAGATCAGTAGGTCAGGTAGAATCTAGGGAGGGGAATAAATAGTCAACATTTTGGACTGTTGAAGAGTCTCAATGCAAAACATCAACTGTGTATTCCTTTCCATAGATGTTGCCTGAGGTGTTGAGTTCCTCCAGCATTTGTGCATGTTATGTTTTGGTCACTGGAATTACATACATTATAAATAATTCAAAGGATTCAAGGTATATTTATTGTCAAAGTACCTATGCAGTATACAACCCTAAAATTCGTCTTCCCACAGACAGCCACAGAACAAAGAAGAAACATAGAAACAACCCATTCAAAGAAAAAACCATCAACCCTCCCCACACAATAAATAAATAAATAAAACAGACAAAAAGAGACAAATCGCACAGAAAGAGTGAAAGCATGGGACATAATCACAAGATGAAAATGTAGCATCAGCTACATAGTTCTGAAGCACTGTGTATAAATCAACTTTGCTGCACTCGTCTCAAAGTCAGTAATCCATGTTGAGGCTTGTGGACAGGCACAACCAAGGGGGACAGTATTCAACAATTAGCTTCGGTGGGCTGCATGACTGGACTAAGTCACTCCTGACCACTCCTCCGCGCCCCCCCCCCCCATTCTTGTCCAGTAATAAAATAGTTACGTTTTCAGTACGTTACACTGTGAATAACTGATGTCTGGTATACCTTAGCTCAAAAAAAGCCAAGGCAGATTCTTCTTACATCCTAAACAGAGAGCAAAGTGAAAATGACAACATTTCGACAAGTGATGGATTAGTGCTACAAACGTACAGAGACCTATAGTCTACCATTGGAACACAGGCAGCAGACTTTCTACCCATCCATATACATTACGTCTGTGCATACTTTCTGATGATGAATTCCTCTGCCCATATTGACAACAGGAACACTCCACTTTACCTGTAATACCAATCCAACTTCTGTATTTTTGTTACTTCCCCACTCTGTACTACGTCCAAACAACCTTACTTCATGTTCCCAAATGCATCAAATACTGGCATCTACCTCAAAGTAACATAATACAAAAGGTCATATAGAAGTCAGGATTTAATACAATGAAATTGTCTTTGCTTTGCCTTTCAGCTTCAGCTCAGGAGTAATTTTAGTCTTAGCTTCCCACAGGAAGGTGACAGATACATATTTTCATATTCCATCAATTATTAAAAGATCTTAGGTTCATAATGCCTATTTTTCCTCAATAAGTTCAGCAAGCTAGGGCTTCTCTCTTTGCAGCGAAGGAGGATGACAGGTGGCTTGATGTGGGAGTACAAGATGATGTGAGGTATAGATTGAGTGAATAGCCAAAGACTTTTTCCCAGGGTGGATGTGGTAATACAGGGAGGCATAAACTTAAGCCAATTGGAGGAAAATATAGAGAGGATGTCAGAAGTAGTAGTTGTTTGCTTGTGTTTCTTTTTACAGACAGTGGTAGGTGCATGGGACACCCTACTAGTGGGTGATGCTAGAGGCAGATATAGTAGAAATATTTGAGAAACAAAGAATAGGCACATGGATGATCAAAAAATGGAAGGCTATGAAGGAGGGAAGATGTGATTGCTCTTACAGTAGATTAAAAGGCTGGCACAGCATTGTGGGCCGAAGGGCCTGTACCGTGCTGTAGTCCTCTTTGTTCTAGTGATACAGTGGGTTCTAACTTCAGAGCCAAAACATAGATCAAATATGAAAATATTAATTATTTACCAATTTGCTACTAAAATAGCGATGAATACTGCTTTTCCAAAATTGTCAACTTATTTTACTCTCCTGCCATTATTAAATTACCTTTCACCAACGTAAACTGCAGACTGTTTATTGCACTTCTGATATCTCCTGCGCTGGCCCTGCACAGCATCTCCAGGACAGCTTTGTCAGGAACAACAGACTTGCCAGCTTTCTGCATATCAAGATAATTTTTTTTAAACTGTTAATATTTCATAATGGACAGAATGGTTGCCCACCCCTGCACAGGTCCCAAAATGCTGGCCAAGCATTACAACTGTAACATTAGTTGCATATTAACACTTTGAAAAGAGCTAACTTTGCATGTCCAAATAATGATTGAACAGAGTTAAAAAGTATGTGTGAAATGTAATCCCAATAATCTACCTTAATGAAAGATTTGTGCGGATCACTTTGAGTTGGAAAGTGCAAACATTTCACTAAATTCTGTACGTATGTTTCAATTTGATTGTAGGATCAGTATCCATAGTTTTTCTTCACAGTCATCTTTGTTAGTGTTGGGCACGTGGCCAAGTGGTTGAGGCATTCATCTAGTTATCTCAAGGTTGCTAGTTCGAGCCTCAGCTGTGCCAGCGTGTTTGTGCCCTTGAGCAAAGCACTTAATCACACCTTGCTCTAGTCTGTGCGAGGAGTGGCACCCCACACAGACTTCCAATCTGCGCCTTGTAAGGCATGAAAATGCCCGACGCAGGCCTCTCATGGTCTGAGTCGACGTTCCCCTCCCCCCATCTTTGTTACATTTATGATCAAGTCAGTCATTCTTACTGATATACTTACTCCAATGTTTTCATAACAATGCTTACAACAGGAAATCCAGAACCGTTTTGCAACGGAAATTATTTTTCACTTAACTAATTAATTTATTTAGAGATACAGCATGGTAACAGGCCCTTCAGGCTCAATTCACCCATGTGACCAGTTCCACTACCAACCTGCATGTCTATGAAGCGTGGGATGACACTGGAGCAGCCCCACAGAGTCAGGGGAGAACATACAAACTTCTTCAGATAGCAACGGAATTGAACACAGGTCACTGGGTAACTGAGCGAGAGTCATGTGTCATAAGGAGACAATGAACTTTGGTTCTTCGGTCTTAAGGGGACAGCCATCATATAAAAATACACAAAAAAGTAGGAGAATATCTTGGAAAAAGTTTGTCCAGATCTTTACTGCAGGATACTACAACTAAATGAAACAAGGGACACAAGTTAAAAATGATGAAAGGGAAGTTTAGTACAATTACCAGGAATGACATCTTCATGAAAACAAGAATCAGCAATGAAATGGTTATTTAAATAGCGGGGGAAAAAACAGGCGGCATTCAGATTCCACCTTGCCATGGCAACTGATTTCTACTTTGTTGAAAAGTGAGAGAATGTAAAATAGGAAACAATACAGTTCAAAAATATTAATGTTTCTTAATTCTATGTTATCACATTTGTTTGTGTCTGATTTGCACAGTAACAGCAGTATATGATTCTATATATCATACAGAATCCTGGTCCCGATGCAGGTCAATGAGAATAGGCAGCTTAAACGGCTTGGCATGGACCAATGGGCTGAAGGGCCTATTTCTGTGCTGTGCTTCTCTTTGACTCTAATTATTCTGGGAGCTCCTGTGATTATGCAGTGACCCCAGGCTGTACAGTGCATATTGCAGGTCATGTGGAGACTGGGACTATGTTTATAGTCTGTTGACAGCTGTCACTGAGGATCAGATATAGGAAAGACAGTTTGGCAATTACCAGAAGCTTCTGATCGCAACAACATACCCCAAGACTCTGGTTAAATAAAAATGCTGAAAAACACAGCTGTTTACATTAAAGTAGGATTTACCTTGCTTGCCTCTTGAGCGGATATTCTGCTTAGAACTTTCAGCATGCTTGTGGGAGCTACAGGGTTAAAACTACCAAAAGATGTTAAAGAATGGTTTAAATAATAGACCATAGCAAGTTGATTTGTAATTCAATTTAGCTTTCAGCATGTAAAATTATTAAACGTCATTAAGTAACAAATAAAAAAACCATTTAAGTCTCCTTGTTGCTTCTTATCAGATTCAGGTAAAGCACAGGGACATACAAACCCCAAGGCTGATACCTGTCGAGACTAACTTCTCTCATCTCTGCAAAGTGAGGTGGTCTTTCTTGGCATGGTATTGCTTATGTATGTATGGGAAGGGAACAAGTGGCAAATTAATTATTCATCATCACACTTTACTTTGCATGCCATCTATAGATAATTTCATCATGCCCCAGACACTGTCTGTTCAATCTCCTGCTTTCTGGTAGGAGATACAGAGACATCTTAGCCAAGACAGTTAGACTGAAAAACAGCTTCTTCCCTAGGATTGTTGTGCAGCTGAATAATGCTACATCCGGCTTGCCAATGGCCTTTAAGTGTTATGGAATATCAAAGTCACTTGTTGGATGTAAACATGGAATTTTTTTCTAATTAAGCCACACCACCTGCATTGTAAATATCTGATTCACACAGACTGGAGTAGCACCACAACCTCGTCCTGAGTATAAAGTTCTATTCTATTCTGTCAGTACATTGAGGTTGTACAAGAGCTAAACAATAGTAAAGTACAGAATAAAGTGCTACAGATAATTCAAGTTTTTTTCCCCCTGTAACCTCTTAAGCAGTGACCTGTGTGTTAAGTACAGATACTCTGACAAGGTTGAAGACAGAATCAGAGTCAGATGCTTGTTCCTTGTTGATGACACCTGCGTCAAGACCACACGTGGACAATGACCTTTCTGGATAAATTTTTGGAAGGCTGCTTTCAAAAGTGCACCACTATCTAAACAGGGGTAAACAATCAAAATGTTCTCTGACTTTGTAACAGGATTAATTAATCCTGTTTTAATTAATTAATTAATTAATTAAATTAATTAATTAATGTGAAAATGATGCCTCTTGTATGGTTTCTGAGGAACCAGCGGACTATACAGACAAGCAAATTTCGGGGGAAACGCTCTCCAGTTCAGTCTGCTCATGGTACAAATGGAGCAATGAATTTGTCACCCATGAGCAGCACGGAAATATCACTTTTGTTTTAAAATACTGTCAAAATTTCAGCACTAAAGAGATACAAAGTTTAAAAATTTAAATTTTTTTTACACAATCCGTACGTTTTGAAACTCCAAATGAAATACAATTGTAATAGATTCAAAATATATTTAACTGTTTAAAAATCACTTAGTTCAAGAATATTTATAAAAGACAAAATCAAAGAAGCACAAACAAATGTGCGGAGTTACCAGTGAACTGGTACTTGCCTAATGTTGAAGATACCTAGTTCCTTTTGGATGTCGTGAGGGAAGAGTAACCGCTGGTTGCTGTCTCCACTGAAGCTGTCAGAAATTATGAACACCAATGGACATCTGGCCGTCTGAACAAACTTCCTAATTAAGAATACATCAAGTGCTCAACTTTACATCATATAATACCTTTATATTTTTTCCCCACACTTAAGTACATATTAAAAAATTACGCCCAGAGGCGGTGTTAAGGAACTAGAGCTGCAGCTGGATGACCTTCAGCTCATTTGGGAGAATGAGGAGATGACAGACAGAAGTTATAGGGAGGTAGTCACTCTATGTTACAGGAGGCAGGCACCTGGGTGACGGTATGGAGAGTGAAAGGTAAAAGGCAGCCCTTGCAGATCACCCCTGCGGCCGTACTCCTCCATAATAAGTGTACCGCTTTGGACACTGTTGGGGTGGGGGATGACAACCTACCAGGGAAAGCTGTAGGAATGGGTGTCTGGCACTGAGTCTGGTTCTGTGGCTTAGAAGGGAAGGGGAGGGAGTAAAAGAGGAGTGCAGTAGTGATAGGACATTTCATAGTTAGAGCAGCAGACAGGAGATTCTGTGGACATGATGGTATATTGTCAGGGATAGGAATGTCTCAGATCAGGTCCACAGTATTGTAATTGGGGGCGGGAAGGGCGAACATCTAGAAGTTGTGGTACATATTGATACCAACGACATAAGTAAGGACAGGGAGGAGGTCCTGAAGGGAGAATATAGGGAACGAAATTCAAGCAACACACATAAAAGTTGCTGGTGAATGCAGCAGGCCAGGCAGCATCTCTAGGAAGAGGTGCAGTTGACGTTTCAGGCCGAGACCCTTCGTCAGGACTAACTGAAGGAAGAGTGAGTAAGGGATTTGAAAGTTGGAGGGGGAGGGGGAGATCCAAAATGATAGGAGAAGACAGGAGGGGGAGGGATCCCTTACTCACTCTTCCTTCAGTTAGTCCTGACAAAGGGTCTCGGCCTGAAACGTCGACTGCACCTCTTCCTAGAGAATATAGGGAGCTGGGTAGAGAGCTGAAAAGCAGAACCTCTCTGGGTAGTAATCTCTGGAATGCTGTCTGTGCCATGTGCCAATGAGGGTAAGAGTAGAAAGATTTGGCGGATGAATGCGTGGCTGAGGAATTGGTGGAGGGGGGGCAGTGTTTCAGATTTCTGGATTATTAGGGTCTCTTCTGGGGAAAGTATAAACTGTCCAAATTGATGTGTTACACCCGTACCCAAGGGGGACCAACAGCCTCACAGGGAGGTATGTTAGAGCTGCTGCGGAGGGACGAAATGAGTGATAGTGCTACGGATGGCACAGTTGATAGATGCAGTGTATAGTGAGACTGTCAGGAAGGACAGGCAAGTGATAGGGCAAAATTACATTCAGTGAGATCAGTTAAAGTGTAACATCGAAATGTGTTGAATGTAGGACTGAAGATGTTATAGTGAATGCACACAGAATACAGAATAAGGTAGGTGATCTTGTAGTGCAGTTAGAGATTGGCAGAAATTATGTTGTGGGCATCAATGAGTCATGGTTGAAAGTAGATCATAGTTGGGAGGTTAACATCGAAGGATATATATACATTGTATTGAAAGGACAGGCAGGTAGGCAGAAGGGGTGGGGTGGCTCTATAGGTAAAAAGTGACATAGGACTAGAAAATGTAGAATCCTTGTGGGTAGGGTTAAGAAGCTACAAGGGTAAAAAAAAACCCTGATGGGAGTTAAATACATGCCTTCAAACAGCAGCCAGGATATGGGATACAAATACTCTGAGAGATAGAAAACGCAGGTAAAAAGGGAAATGTTACGATAGTCATGGGGGGATTTCAATATGCAGGTCTACTGGGAAAATCAGGTCAGCGCTGAATCCCAAGAGAGGGAATTTGTATGTAACCTACGAGATGCCTTTTTAAGAACAGCTTGTGATCAGGCCCACTAGGGGAAAGGCAATTCTGATCAGGTGTTATGTAATGAACTAGATTTGATGAGGGAGCTTAGGTAAGGAATCCTTAGGAGGCAGTGATCATAACATGATAGAATGCCCACTGCAGTTTGAGAGGGAGAAGGTAAAGTTAGATGTATCAGTATTATAGCGGATTAAATGGAATGACAGAGGCACGAGAGTGGATCTGGCCAAAGTTGATTGGAAGAGGACATTAGCAGGGATGATAACTCCACTGCCTGGAGTTTCTGGGAGCAATTTGGAAGGTGCAGGACAGATACATCCCAAAGATGAAGAAGTATTCTAAAGGGAGGATGAGATGTAACCATGGCCGACATGACAGCAAAAGAGAAGACATAGAATATTGCAAAAATTAGTGGGAAGCTAGAGGATTTGGAAGCTTTTAAAAACCAACAGAATGCAACTTAAAAAAAAGCAATGAGAGAAAAGATGAAATATGAAGGTAAGCTAGCCAATATATAAATGAGGATTCAAAAAGTTTTTTTTTTCAGATATATAAAGAGAGATGAGAGATCAGCTGCAGAAACATGACACTGGAAAGGTAGTAACGGGGGGCAAAAAAAAGACAAATGACTTAATAAGTATCTTGCGTCAACCTTCACTGTAGAAGACACTGCTAGTACGCCAGAACTTCAAGAGTGTCAGGGGACAGAAGTGAATGCAGTTGCTATTACTAAGGAGAAGTTGCCTGGGAAGATGAAAGGACTGAAGTGAGATAGGTCACCTGGACCAGATGGACTACACCCAGCATTCTGAAAGAGGTAGCTGAAGAGATTGTGGAGGCATTAGTAATGACCTTTCAAAAATCACTAGATTCTGGAATGGTTCTGGAAAACTGCAAATGTCACTCCATTCTTTAAGAAGGGAGGGAGGCTGAAGAAAGTAAAATATAGGCCATTTAGTCATTCAATAATTTTATAAATGGCTCATCAGAAGCAGTCAGTGAAATAACTTATTGTATAAATGACATTTCGTTTCAGTTTGAATAAAAATCTGAGGAAACTTACCGTAAGATATCATGCAAACAAGAGGGTTCTCTATAAAACTGATTAGGGATATCCTGTGAAGAAGAAGAATTATCATTGGACAACATGTACAGTTTTAGCTAAAAGTACAGAAAGCTCTCATGTACATTGTGATATCTGAAAATTTCAATATTATTTTAGATTTCAATATTATGAAGAAAATTCATTTTAACTTTAAAAGAATCAATTACAAAAGTCATTAGTACTTCAAAGGCCTTTTACTGAGAAATAAAACAAAAATGCCCAAACTTTTCTGAACACACAACCTACTGTTTAATCTCATGTGTGAACTGCTCCAAGGGTTTGTTTTCTTGCAAGGAACCAATTAAAGAGCTCAAAAAGATTGTACTCACCTCAACAAGAATCAGTTTCTTGTCCAAATGCAGAACGTCTCCCACCATCTGGAGCTTTTTATATTTGCTGGCTCGCAGCAAAAATTCTTCAAACTGGACAGCTTGTGGCTTGCCCATGTACGCTTGGAAACTGGAGCCTGAAATAAATTAAAGAACAGATTAGAGGAAGTTCAGATTTTATTCAAAAATAAAATAGAGAAATTCTAAAGCGTACAATCAATCCATATGCAATCTTTGATTTCTGAAATTTTTATGCTGGGTGGGGGATCAGCAGCAAGCATTAATCATTGGATATCAATATTACTGGCTCACTTTCAACACTGAGATCTGAACCAGCTTGTTAGTTGGATGAAGTGAAAAGTAGGTAATGCAGCTGACAAACATGTTTGTGTGCAAGTTAAAACAACATTAAAATAGAACATGGAACGTTATAGCCCTTTAGCCCATGATATTGTGCCACACTTTTAACCTACCCCAGAATCAATCTAACACTTCCCTTCTGCATAGCCCCCCTTTTTTCTATAGTCCATATGTCTATCTAAGTCCCTCTTCAATGCCTGTAATATATCTGCCTCTACCACCACCCCAGCAGGGCACTCCATGCATCCACCACTCTCTATGTAATAAACCCATCTCTGACATGCTCCCTATGCTTTCCTCCAATCACCAAGAAATTATGTCGCCTCCTTTGAACCAATAGAAATCTGCCTGCCTTCCTCCCCTACCCACTCTTAACACTTACCCTCTAGACAAAATTGAAAAAAACAAAATGGTCTCTGCAAACACCAGTGTAACCAGTACAAATATATTTGCCCAAACATTGTTATTTGGAACTGAAGTTTCCAATGATAATTATTACTTATCTTCAGCATATTCCCAGAGCACAAAGAGCACAATCACAGCCAATTCTTACTTAAAAAGAGGGGAAATAGAATGAGGCTTGTTTTAATTCCTTAAGCATATGAAATGTTTATGGCTTCCATTTGAATGAGAAGAGCACATTAAGGACTGTTACTGACTTAACAACATTAATGCATTAACACACTGAGCTTAAAAGCCAGTGGAAAATGTGTGTGTTTGTTAAATAGACAAGTAGCAAATTAGAGGAGGAGAGAACCAATGCAGTGACAAAATGTTTTTGGAATTACACACTTCATTATGGAGATTTTAAAAATTCCTTAACCTAGAACATACTTTAACATCTTCCACCCATCCATCAGATTTACAGCATACATCCATTGTGGCTACCACTGGCCAACAAGACAGATGTGGATAAAATACCAGCATCTGTACAGTTGTGGCAGGGACTGCATTAATGATATCCACAACAGGGTTCACATTTCTGAAATGTGCTCTTACCAGTGTTATAGTGGTGTTCGAATTCATCCCAAGCTTTAAATTTCTCTTGCGATAATGGGTTTATCCATTCCTGTAGCTGAATGCTCAGCTCCTTCACAAGGACGTGTATGGTAGCCGTCTTGCCAGTGCCTGAGCCACCTGTTAACAGCAGGATGGAGCCATCCTTCACACAACATTTAAACAGAGTCAGTTACGGTTCATTTTACACCAACATTTACAATCCCACAATTGTTACAAAATTTTAAAACAATGCAATACCATGAGGAGGACTGCTCCAAGTTCAATGTGTTACATTATACCTTCCACCACCCAGTACTGGCCAGGACAGGGGCAAGGAGTCTACAATTGGTTTCCTTGCCCTGCTTTTAAGAAAGAACAAACCTGACAAAAGGGATTCTTTTTTGATAAATACAGTTTTTAAAAGAATAAACTGTGATGTAATAACAAGAATATTGAAAACTAATGTGACCTAATGGGAAGGTAAAATACGGCTTTTAAAAGAATAAAATGTGGTGGCATCGTGGTTAGCTCAACACTATTAAAAGTTCAAATTACATTTTATTATCCAAGTATACTTATGTCACCATATACAACCCTGAGATTCATTTTGTGGGCATAATCAATAAATCTATAGAATAATAACCATAAAAGAATAAATGAAATACCACCCAACTTGGATGTGCAAACAGATTGCGGAAGACAACAAACTGTGCAAATACAAAAGGAAGAAATAATAATAATAATAAATAAATAAGCAATGAACATTGTGAACATGAGATAAAGTGTCCTTGAAAGTGAGTCCATTGCTTGTGGGAACATATCAATGAGGTTATCCCCTTTGGTTCAAGAGCCTGATGTATGAGGGGTAAAAACTGCTCCTGAACCTGGTGGTGTGATCCTGAGGTTCCTATACCACCTTCCTGATGGCAGCAGCGAGAAGAGAGCATGCGCTGGGAGGTGGGGGTCCCTGATGATGGATGCTGCATTTTATATAGATGTGCTCAATGGTTGGGAGGGCTCTACCAGTGATGGACTGGGCTGAATCCACTAATTATTGCAGGATTTTCCGTTCAAGGGCATTGGTGTTTCCATGCCATACTGTGATGTAGTCAGTCAATATAGTCTCACTACACATCTATACAAGTTTGATAACGCCAGCGACCCAGGTTCAATTCCACCGCTGTCTCTGAGGAGTTTGTACATTCTCCCATGCAGGTTTCCTCCAGGTGCTCCAGTTTCCTCCCATATTCCAAACATGTACAGATCAGTCAGATGGGTGCAATTGGTTGGCACAGGCTCACTGGGCCAGAATGGCTGGTTATAGTGCTGTATCCCGAAATAAAACGAATTCTTTACAAATCTCAATAATAATTGGAATTTGGTTTGCAACAGAATGGAGCAAGGATAGTTGGAGCCAGAAAAAAATATCGGTAGAAACTTTTGAAGGGAAATGTACTTTACAAACGTACCTGCTGCACACCGGATTAACCATGTGATTTGCAGCATTTAAATGCAGAGTTTAAGTCAATAATTTCAGCAAAGAGAACATTTAAAATATACTAACAGAACTGATTTCAGCTATGTGACCTAAGTGATATATGTTTTGATGTACATGTGACAAATAAAGCTAATCATTATATAATCTTTTTTTTAATAATCCGGTTGATGTTTGTAATATTAATAGATTTGAAGGATAATTTGGGAATTGATAGGATGTTGTCCAAGGAGATACTCAGAAAACACCTGGAAAAGGCTTAGCATGAAAGATGTTAGCAAAATGAATCATGCATACAACTGGACACAACCTAATGGAAGGTGGTGGTGAGGGGCAGAACAATTAGTGTTGTTGCTGGGGCCTTGACCCTGTCCTCAGAGACAGGCCATGGGAGTTCATACATCGCCCAAATTGGTATTGGTTTCTACCAGATGGTCCCGTCTCCTCCCACATCTCGAAGACATTCAGGTAGGTTTATAGAAAATCACTATTTATGTTAAAAGGCAGCAGGAGAACGGACGAGTTGGAACGTTAATGTGCACATCAGAGAGAAAGGGTGACAAGAAATGGTGGGGGGGAGGGTGAGAACAGGGGCCAATGGGGAGCCCATGGAAATTCCCTGAAAACCAGCATGGACCAAATATCTGTACTGTAATGAGCCTGGCCACATGACCAGCCATTCAGTGGGTGGACAGTGAGGGAAGTGACCATAACTCCTCGATTTTCAGGACAGTTATAGATAAGGATAAGTATGGACCTTGGAGGAGAGTATTAAATTGGAGCAGAGCAAACTACAAGAGCTTTCGGCAGATACTAGGGAGAGTTAACTGGGAACAGCTGTTTTTGGGGAAGTCCATATCCAACATGTGGAGGGTGCAATACAGAGCACAGGACAGGTAGGTTCCAGTCAGGAGGAAAGACAAGGATGGCAAGGTAGAGAACTGTGGATAGCAAAAGAGAGGTGATGAATTAGCCAAGGAGAAAAATGAAAGTACGTAAATCTTAGAAAACTAGAATCAAAGCCCTTGATTATTTTTGATAAGCCAGAACAGTATTAAAGAAGGTAACTAGGAAAGCCAGGAAGGGGCATTAAAAATCCTTGGTAAGTAAGATTAAACAGATTCTATACAAACATCAGAAGCAAGAGTGTAGGACCACTGAACTAGGGAGAGGGTAGGAACACTCAAGGATAAAGGGGAATGTTTGGTTGAATGTGGAGGATGTGGGCATGTTTTAATGAGTACTTCACATCAGCATTTACCAAGGAAAAGGACATGCAGGATACAGGATAGGGCATGTTGAGGTAAAGGAGGAGGTAGTGTTGGGTCTTTGAAAGAGCATTAAGATAGATAAGTCCCTGGGGCCTGATGGGATATACCCAATTTATTAAACGAGAACAAGTGAAAAGATTGCTGGGCCCTTTACCAATAACTTTGTGTCGTCTCTTACTACAGGCGAGGTTGCGGAGGATTGGTGACAAGTGAATGTTGCATTATTCAACAAGTGATAATCCTGCAAGCCCTAGACCAGCGAGTCTCACGTCAGTGATAAGAGAAGCTACTGGACAGAATTCTTAGGGATAGGATTTATGAGCATTTGGAAAACCATGGCCTAATTAGGGAGAGCCAGCGTGGCTTTGTATGGGGCAAGTCGCGGCTTACTAATTTGATAGAGTTTTTTTGACAAGGTGATGAGGGTGATTGATGAAGGTACAGCTGTGGACATTAACTACAGGGACTTTAGTAAGGTGGTTCACAAGATCCCTCAAGGGAGGCTCATCCAGAAGATTAAGATGTATGGGATCTATGGTGAATTGGCTGTTTGGATTCAGAACTGGTTTTCTCTTAGAAATTTGAAGGTAGTGGTCAAGAAGACTTTTTTCTAGTTGGAGGTTTGAGATTAGTGGTGTTCTGGGGGGATCTGACTGGGACCTCTGCTGTTCGTGATGTATATAAATGATCCGGATGAAAATGTAGATGGGTGGGTTAGTAAGTTTGCAGATGATACAAAGATTGGTGGTGTTGTGGATAGCATAGAAGACTGGCAAAGAATATAGTGCGATATAGATCAGTTGCAAATATGGTCAGAGAAATGGCAGACAAAGTTTAATCCAGCCAAATCTGAAGTGTTACACCTTGGAATAGGTCAAATATAAAGAAACAGTACACTGTTTAGGGCAAGACAGTGTGGATGTGCAACGGGATCTTGGGGTCCAAGTTCATAGCTCCCTGAAAGTGTCTACACAAGTTGATAGGGTGGTTAAGAAGGCACATGACATACTTGCTTTTATTAGTCCAGGCACTGAGTTCAAAAGTCAGGGAGTTACTGTATGTTGCAGATTTATAAAACTCTAGTTAGGCTGCATCTGAAGTACTGCAGTCAGTTCTGGTCACCCCATTATAGGAAGGATGCCAAAGCTTTGGAGAGGGTGAAAAAGGAGCTTACCAAGATTATGGGAGGCATAGAGTAGACAGACAATATCTTTTTTTCCCAGTATTGTAATGTCTAATACCAGAGGGCAGGCATTTAAGGTGAGAAGGGATCATTTCAAAGAAGATGTAAAGGGCAAGTTTTTTTTTTACAAAGTGGTGTGTGCCTGGAATGTGCTGCCTGGGGTACTGGTAATAGCAGATACATTAGAAACTTTTTAAGAGGTGTTTAGATAGGTACACGACTGTGAGGAAATGGCAGGATACAGACATTGTCGAGGCAGATGGGATCAGTTTAATTGAATTGGTTCAGCACAACATTGTGGGCTGAAGGGCTTGTTTCTGAGCTGTTATATTCTATTTTCTCGCTTGGAGTATGGTGATTAGTCCAGGTCACCTCACTATAGGAAGGATGTGGAAGCTTTATAGAGGATGCAGAAGAGATTTGCTAAGTTATCTTGTGATTTACCAGAACATACCTTATGAGAAATGGTTGAGTGAGCTAGGACTATTTTCTTTGGAGCAAAGGAGGGTGAGAGGTTATTTGTTAGAGGTGTTCATGATGATTAGGCATAGATAAGGTGCACAGTCAGAGACATTTTTACATTGTGGAAATGGTTAATACTAAGGAACATAATTTAAGGTGATTGTAGCAAAATATAGGCGGGTGTCAGAGGTAAGCTTTTTTTAAAAAATACGGTGGGTCAGTGGAACTGCCAGGGTGCTGGTAGAAGCAGATAAATTAGAGAAATTTAAGAAACTCTTAGATAGGCACATGAATGAAATAAAAATGGAGGTTTATGTGGAAAGGAAGGGCTAAGCTGATCTTAGAGTAGATTGAAAAGGTTGGCACATCATCGTAGGGACTGTACTGTGCTTTAGCATTCCAAGTTCCAGATTCACTGTCATAAGAATATATGAGAATAATGACGTGCGTCTTTAATGGGCTGGAAGATGAGTGTCAGAGAGATGGAATAAAGGGCTAGATCCCCAATGGGCAGGAGGTGCCCATCAGAATCCTCAGCTTTTCAACAACAGATTAACGAATGGGTCATCTAAGTTTGCAAGTGATGTGTAACTACGAGGCACAGTGTGGTGTATGAATGGGAGAAGGCATATAACTGATCTGTCAAAATGATGCCATTTAGCAATCAAGGTGAAGAATCACAAGGTCATCCAGTAAAAGGGAGATTTCTGGGAGTGACCAGTGTGCAGAAGCAAAGAGGTTTAGGTAATCATGTATACCACTGACAAAGTGCACAGAAAATGCACTCATAAAAACACATGCAGGCCTTTTTTTTTTCCCAACAGAGAGGGATGGAAGAACTCAATGAAGCTCACAAGAAAAGACAGCAAAATAAGAAATGTGACTCACTTGCCGATGGCATCTCTCTGATGTATGGGCCTTCAGCCAACTATCAACCTCTTCAATTTTCTTCTTGTGAACCGCAAGTTCACCCTGCAGCAGGAGGGATCAGAAAACCATCAGAGGAATATTTTTGTAACATGTTTATAAAGAAACCTGCAGTGTTTTATAATAATATACATGACAAAAAGTTGGACTTAGAAGCAGTTATGCATTAGGACAGTGATCCCAACCCTTTTGAGCGTGAACTCTTACTCAAACCATTGAAAAGCTTTGTGGCAACAACATATTCCTCTTTAATAAAAAAGGGATGTAATATGAGAATATTTAAAACAACATAGAAATAACACTATGAATTACAGTATCAATTGTGGTGAATAAAATTTAAGTCAATGCTAAATAAAAAGAGAAAAAAATTTAAAAGGTCCATATGTTTAAAAGTGAGGTAGAACTAATTAAAAAAGATTTAACTTCGTCCGAAATTAAAGTCTTATTTGAAAGATAAGCAATGTCATTGCATGTTTCCTTCTGCAAGTCAAGGCTCAGAGATCTTTTGACTACTCACTTCTTGTTTTTCATACAATTGCATGGTAGATACAACTTACTACTGTGTAAGACTACCAGTCTGGATAAACACAACACCTATACTCAGTGGCCACTTTATTAGCTATTTCCTGCAGTGACCACTGAATGTATGTTTGTGATCTTCTACTGCAAAAGCCCATCCACTTCAAGGTTCAACGTGTTGTGCATTCAGCGATATTCTTCTGCACACCACTGCCGTAAGACTTGGTTATTTGAGTTGCAACGAGTTCAGATGAACGTTATTTCAACCCTGGCTCCCAAATGGATTGACTCGTGTCAGCCCCTCCCGGGACACAATTCATCTTGACAAATCTAATGGGAAGTGTGAAGAGAACAACACCTGCCATACGAAACAGCATTTGAGTTGCTGTCGCCTTCCTGTCAGGTTGAAACAGACTGGCCATTCTCCTCTGACCTCCCTCATTAATAAAGTGAATTCACCCACAAAACTGCCACTCACTGGATTTTTTTTTTGTTTTTTCGCAGCATTCTCTGTAAACTCTAGAGACTGTTTTGCATGAAAAAGCAGGAGATCAGCAGTTTCTAAAATACTCAAACCACCCAATCTGGCACCAACAATCATTCCACAATCTAAGTCACTTAGATCTTCTTCATTCTGATGTTTGGTCTTAACAATAACTGAACTTGTTGACCATGTCTGTAGCTTTTATGCATTAAATTGCTGCCACATGATTAACTGATTGGCTATTTGATTCAAAGAGCAGGGGTACAGGTGTACCTAATAAAATGGCCACTAAGTATATATTTCTATTCATCCAACTTTGATATTTTTCTCTCACCTGTAATCTGCAGTGTCAGTGATGTAAGCACACAGTGTTTGAGATGATTAAACAAAGATTCAAGGTGAAAAGCTGAAAATGGTTTAGGACACTGCCCTGGGCAATTTCTACGGCTAAGTCCGGGGTTAAAGGTGACTTGACATCTTACAAACAGCACCAGAATTCTGTGTGTGAGGTGTTACTTCAACTTAAGGAACAGTCTCTGCATGATTCATCCTAACTAGTTTTAACCACGGCCACATTCAATCTAACAATGGCTTACTATCCTGGGCAATAATCCCCCTCCCTCCTTACCTCTGGAAGTCAACTCTTTTGTCTGTGTTTGGACCAGGGTTGTAATGAAGCTGGGAGCTAAGTGTCCTGGCCAAAGCCAACCTGAGCGTTAGTCAGTGGTTCATTGCTAAGTGCTGCTTGATACTGGCATTATGATTCCTTCCATCATTTGCTGTTGATTGAGAGTAGACTGAAGAGGTTGTTGTCGGCTTGATTGTACCTACACCATTTTTTGTAAAAAATTACAAATCTGGGCATGGCTGACATACAGCAGACTTGATGGGCCAAATAGCCTAATTCTGCCCTTACGTCTTCTTGTCTTATGGTATTGGAAAGCACGTCTTCAGGACAATAACCTCGATGTGGTGTGGTCCCACAGTATTTTCTATTCCGAGTACACTCAGTCATTTTGTGACATCATGCACACTGAATCAACTGGATTCAGTAAATACCAGAGACAATGTAGCGGCAGGGACTACATCAATCTGTTACTTCCAGCTGAGGAGAATTGCAAATATTTCAGGCATGTCTCTGGCATTTACATGCTGCTCTCTCCTATCAGTGACGAGGAGTTGTCTCCTCCCCAGGGCTGTTTAATTTTCTTCTGCCATTTTACGTCGGTGGAGCTGCAGAGCTTTGATGTGACCCACCGAATGTGGGATTATTTGATGCTGTCTGTTTTTCTGCGATCATAATTACATGTGCTATCTGTGCCTTGCGCTGTGTTTACTGTGATGCTGTGTTTTGCACCTTGGCTCTGCAGGAATGCTGTTTTGTTTGGCTGTGCTCATGGGTATGGTTGAACGTTAATTAAATTTAAACTTGAACTTATGTCAACTTGCACATCTACATAGTACTTACTTTTAATCTGTTACTATTATTGTGTTAATATTATGTTATGTGCTGTGTGTGATATATGTATTGTGTTTTGTACCTTGGTCCCAGTGGAACGTTGCTTCATGTACAGATGAATGACAATAAACTTGAATTTGAAAGAGTTCAAGCCACTTCCATACACTGAACCACATTCATCGATTCCCTTCACATTTTCAATTTCTGTCTTCGATATACTTAGTAGATAAGTCCCTGTCTCCTTGAGCGGAAAAGTCCAAAGATTCTCTACCTTTTACATGAAAAAACATCTTCTCCTCTCATCCCTGAATTGCTAACCCATTACTTTGGGAGTGGCTCTAGACTTCCTAGCTTTCGACTTTACTCTGCTCTACATTCATTACTGTGTGGCCAAGCACAGCTCAAATACCATCTATAAATTTGTCAGCGACACCACTGCTGTTGGCAAAATCTCAGATGGTAGTGAGGCAGCTTACAGGAGCAAAATAGATCAGCTGGTTGAGTGGTGTAATACTCTAACCCAGCTAACATATTGCTGAAGCTCTTCTGCACCCTCTTCAGAGTCTCCACATCCTTCCTGTAATGGAGGTATTGGAATCGAAAGCAACACTCTTAATGTGACCATGTTACAAATACATTCAAAGAATGAGTCTTCAGTTTTATATGTTCTGACTTGACCTGAAGACACAGTCTGGTCTGTCTTGACAGACTCTGGTTATCATTACGCATTCTGCAAATCTCCCCAATCAATATGTCTCTTCTCCTTAACTTTCTAAGAGGAGCACATTCAGGAATAGACTAAGACAACTGTGCTGCTCCAAAGAGCGCTATATGAGGTCATTCTTACCCGCGGCCATTAGGCTCTATAATGTCAACCTATAGCCAGGGAAGTGATGTTGTTAGACTGTTACTAACCTCTGTTTAAGCTCTGTTTACCACACCCTGCTGTCTCAGACATCCTGTCAATCGTACCATCACTTCTTGTCTAGACAGTGCAAATGTGCACTCATTACTGTACAATATTACGGTAATTTTTCCACTTGGAAAAATGTGTGAACTTCTAAATCTTGTAATCTTTGACTTGTAAATCTTGTACATCTTATTTTTAAGGTAACTTTTTTTATTCTTTCTTACTTCTCTAATATTTGTGTATCTGTGCACTTGTAATTGGACTGTGACACTGTAATTTCCTTTGGGATCAATAAATTATCCATCTATCTAAATTTCCCTTCACCAGAGGGAGGGAGAAGCCTCTTGGAGATGACAACTGACAAGGGAATCCCTTTCATTGATAATTTATCAAACAATGTAACATCTGTTTCTAGTTAACTCAAGTAACAACCTTTTCTCTCTTACCTACAAAATAATCGGAATTCCTGTGCCTATAGGTTGAGGACCCACGGTTGGGGCATTACTTGTGAGATAAATCTTCTTGTAGAATCGCTTCTCCAGAAATAACACGTAGGAAAAAAGGGTTTACATTATGGAGTATTTGCATACGGATGGTTTAGTTTAGGAACACAACCTCTCCCTAAAGCAGGAGTATACTGTAAATGAAAGTCCGAAATTGCAGGGCTGATGAGACTCAAGTTAGGATTTGCTTTGGAAAATCTGAAGTTTACACTGGGTAGACAGGGGGAGGTCAATAAGAAACACACTCCCATAATAAATAAAGATGTAACAGGATATCAGACCTATTTGCATAACTGTAGAGATAAGCTTCTCTAAACTGAAATCATAAAAGTATGGAAATTTGAATTGACTTTATTACTTACATCCTTCACATAGACAAGGAGTTAAAATCCAAAATTAATAGATATGGCCCATAATAAATTATGGAATTTATTATATATCACTTTCCTACCTGTGCTTGAGGTCGATATTCATCCACCCAGGAACTACTGCGATTTGAGGTGGAGTTTTGCCTACAGCGACTTAAAGTCTGTTCCACATGAGATACTTTAATTCTTTTTTGATCCTTTGTGTCATTTAAGGTATTGGAATGAAATTTTTTGTCACTTCCTGTCCAAAGAATTTTCTGATTCCCACCACTTGACTTTGAACAAGCAGATGGCTTTCTGTCTGCAACCTGTGGTAAGGGAGATTTGCTGATGCAATCAAATGATGGATTCACCCAGTCGGTCACCTGAAATAACAATTTACACAATACTTTTAATCAAGGAATTAATTTTGCCGTATATTGTCATTACTTGGTTTATTTACTGCATCTGCAAAATCCTTGTTATTTCCATCTCCCTAGTAATTTGTCCCCCACATCCTTGCTGCTGTTCAGAGTCCCGTATGTGATTCTCATGAGCATCTTTTTTACTCTTGCAGTTTCTTAACTCTCCCCAGAAGGATTTTACATCTTCCAATCCTATGTCACCTCTTTGTAAGGATTTCATTGCATCTTTAACAACAAAGCCAGCCCACCCCCTCTGCATACCTGCTTATCCTTTCGATACACTCTGTATCCTTGGATATTAAGCTCCCAACTGAGAGCTTTTTTCAGCCTCTAAGTGATGCCCACAATGCCATGTAATATTAACTTACAGATGCCAGCATGCGTGGCACTGGAGGTCTGCTCGTTATTATGCCAATATTAGCATACAGGTGCCAGCAAGCACGACACTAGAAGTCTATTCGTTATTATCGTGATATTAGCGGACAGAGGCCAACATGCACAGCCTCTGTCCGCTAATATCAGGATAAAACACAGCCCAAGCCCAAGGATCTGATTTGTTAATACCATTCTTTAAGTTAAGTTGTTTGATCACAGAAACTAAAGATAAATTTGTATTCTCAATGCAGGTACTAGAACTATGACATAGTGCAAAAAAACTCATATTCTCAAAGTACTGTTGTGAAATACTCTTACCTTAGCAGAAACAATCTTTCTGCCGAGAGAAGATTTTGACATCATCGACTGCCGGAAGTCATATGTGGGCTATGATCCACACTGTCATCAATAAAGTGATAAAGAAAACTCCAGCTTGAAAAAGAAAGAATATGCAAAATGTAGCTTTGATATTGTACTTTTTTTGTCCATTCTATCCTCTAGAATTCAACATTAGGTTCAACAATTAAAGGTAATATTCAGCCGCAGTACCTTTACCTACAGTTCTTCTGAAAATCACCTTTGTATTCTTTCTAATACCATTAAACGCCACCTTTGCCTTGCATAATCACCTTCAGCCTTTGACCTCATCACAGGCATTCTCACCTCCACTCCTATCTGTGTATATTAACAGCGTGCTTTTAAAACTTTTTTCCAGTTCTGAGAAAAGCTTATCAGTCACGCTGTTCTCCCCACACATGCTGCTGAAGTGGTTAAGCACTTGATGTCTCTGCCACCCATTCACAGAATCAGCAATTGTTTTCCTTATTCCCTAAGGAATTGAGCACTGCACACTAACGAGAAAATTATCAGCACAAGCGATTCCGCAGAAGCTGGAAATCCAGAGTAACAGGCACAAAATGCTGGAGGAACTCAGCAGGTCAGATAGCATTCATGAAAGTGAACACGAGGAATTCTGCAGATGCTGCAAATTCAAGCAACACATATCAAAATTGCTGGTGGAACGCAGCAGGCCAGGCAGCATCTCTAGGAAGAGGTACAGTCGACGTTCCGGGCCGAGACCCTTCGTCAGGACAAAGTGAATGAGGTTTGAATGATTTAAGTGGTGGACCAAAATTAAAAGGCCAGGGTGTCTGGGCCAGAGGCGAGGGATAGACTGGTTCAGCTCTCTGCTCCGCTGATATACTCATCTCTGTGCTGAACTATGGCCGTAGAGTGCAACTGACAGGCTTCTAAATCAGCTTGGCTGTGCAGTCACTTTCGTGAACTTCAGCTCTAAATACTACTTGCTTACTTTTATAGTTTGCGCGACTTGTTTGTTGTTTTTCTGCACATTGGATGTTCAATGGTCTTTTTTTAAAAGACGGGGTCTATTGGGTTTCTTTGTTTTGTGGCTGCCCGTAAGGAGACAAGTCTCAAGGTTGTATATAGTATGCATACTTTGAATAAATATACTTTGAACTTTAAACTTAAACAGTTGCCATTTCTGGTCATCAGTACTGAAAAGTAAGGGGGAAGATGACCAAATAAAAGCAAGGGGGAAGGGGAAGGAGGACAAGCTAGAAGGTGATAGGTGAGGCCAGGTGGGCGGGAAAGGTAAAGGGTTGGAGAGGAAGGAATCTGATCGGAGAAGAGAGTGGACCATGGGAGAAAGGGAAGAAGGGCCACCAGCGGGAGGTGACAGGCAGATGAGGAAAAGAGGTAAGAGGCCAAGTGGGAAATGAAAGAAGAGGGAAGGGGGAAAAGAAAAAGAAAAAGAGAGAAAAAAAATTACCAAGAGCAATCAATGTTCATACAAGTGCAAAATTGCACTGTGTGGTTTTTAAAGATACAACAACTGAGGCCTGTTGCAGAAACTACGTTCCCAAAATATAGTTGTAAATCCTCTACTTGGTTCACCAGGAATAACCATTCAGCTCAGAAAAGATATTGACATCATGAACTTACTGGTGGTCAGGTTATGCCCAGTTGCAGACTGACACAATGGTTGAAAGTGCTTGTTTATTTTCAGTTGTATCAAACAACCCCTACCAAGTTACTAGTCTTAAATTATATAATTAAAAATAACAGACAACATGTAAATAATGTCCATGGCTGTAGCCAAAAGGAGGAGGGGACTGAAGAAAGAACCGTTTTCGAGTATCCCTAATTCCTTGAATGGTTCATATTCATCAACTTCATTAAAATCCATACAATCTTTTTCCTCATACAATTTGTTTGCTGTGAGAAACTACCACAGATGTTCACAGTCCTCCATCCATCAGGTACAAAGAGAATCCAGAAAGAAAATCAAGGACATTATGTAATTTGCAACAAATCAATGATTAACTAAAATTGTCAAATGGGATACAACAATGTAGCACTACACAAGCTATTTTCTAAGTGTAGGAAACTGTAAACTGCAATCAAATAATTTAGTCAGCTATTAAATAGCTGGACACAGGCAAGCCACAGTAAGAAATATTAGTACACATAACTTAAATAGTTCCACAATTTTGTTATGAAGATTATTAATTCTGTATGATTTAAAAAGGAAAATAGTTTATTACCATCACTTCTGACACAGGGAACTACAATAAAAATGGAAAAAAGCTACAGATATACAGGGCTCTCCTGCTTCAGTGAACACAATAAAAACAAATTATGTCTCAGGTCAAGGAGCTTTCGGCAGAAATGAGTGAAATAGAAATCAAATTACAGGGCAGAGGGAGTGGCAGTGAGAGCACAGACGTAGAGGGTCTGATTTCACTCGAATTGAAATGAGGCAGAGAAGCAGTGAAGGTGGACGATGGAAATGGGACGAGTGTCTGAGTGTTCAGGTTCGCAGAACAGAGCAAAACTCTCTCCAGCTGACTGAAAGCACACTATTATGTACCGGGATACATGACAGCCCGACCCCCGGACACCCCAGCTAGCCCATTACACAGCCTAATACAGACATTACACGTCACACACCCCAGGAGACACATAACACTCCACATTACACACACTTTACACTCACCAATTCACTTCTCACTCCGATTTTTTAACAAACACCAGCTCACCAAGGGGTCCTCCCTTTCTCCACTCTCAGCTCTCAATCGTATTTTAGTTGTCCAGAATTTTGCCCGTTGTGTTCCTTGATGCAGCGACGGTACCGGGAGAGCCACTGTTTCCTACAGAATCAACTTTGAATCATTGGGAGTGGTCTGTTTGTGCGTGAAATGTTTCTGATCATTTCGGCAGTGAGCAGGACGAGCCGTGACGCAAAGGGAGATGGCTCAAGTCGAGCGAAAGACCCCACGGGTAGGAGCTCGTGTCTGTCACCATGGAGAAACGGCCGAATATCCTGCTCACAGGTGAGGGGTGTGGGTCTGTGTATGGGGGTCGGGGGTTTATGTGTGTGGTGTCTGTCACCATAGAGAGACGATCTTATCTCCTCACAGGTGAGGGGTGTGGGTCTGAGTATGGGGGTCGGGGGTTTATGTGTGTGGTGTTAGTCACCATGGAGAGACGGCCGAATATCCTCCTCACAGGTGAGGGGTGTGGGTCTGAGTATGGGGGTCAGGGGTTTATGTGTATGGTGTCTGTCACCATGGAGAGACGGCCGAATATCCTTCTCTCAGGTGGAGGGTGGGGTCAGGAGTTTATATGTATGAGGCGTGTATGTGTGTGGTGTCTTATCACATAGAGATGGCCAAATGTCCTCATTGTGCGGGAGTAGGATGTATCGGGGAAGGAGGGAGAGGAATCGTGAGTAACCATAGAGAGACCGCCAAATATCTTTCTGAAAGATGTGTGGGGAGGGGTTGGATTGGGGTGAGATTGTGGTAGGGGTAGGGAGTGGTGGTTGAGCTGTTTGTGTGGGGACAGCCGGGAGAGTGTAAGATGGGTTGTCTGGGTAGGGTAAAGGAGGGCAAGCTATTTTACTTTAACTGTTGCTTGTGCATGAGGTGAGTTTTTTTAGGGGCAAAAATCAAGATGCTGGTGGAGACACAAAAATCTGCTTGTTGCTGAAGATGCTGGAGGAGTCAGTGGATTGAGGAGTGGTGGCAAATGCATATGAGTGGGGGGGCAGCATATATTCCCAGTGGGGATTTACTTTTTATGCTACTTTTGTCTAGTATTGTTAAAGTTTCTAAGGGTGCTACAACATCTGACAACTGAGAGAAGCTACATGCAATGTTTTCTCTGCTCTACTAGTTATAACTTCAGAAAGCTCTTTCTGTTACATTGGCTTCTGGCTTCTTCCCCCTTCCATCCCATCCATGATGAAGGGTCTCAGTCCAAAACGTTAACTGTTTATTCCCCTCCATATTTGCTGCCTGATCTGCTGAATCCCTCCAGCATTTGTGTGTGTTGTTCTGTTGCATTATTGAATAGGTCAGGATTTTATTTCTTAGAACGCAGAAGATTGAGGAGATTTGAAGGAGGTTTAAAAAAAATTATGAAGGTTATAGACAGGGTAAATGAGGTTTTTCCACTGAGGTTGGGTGGGACTACAACGAGACGTAACGGGTTAAGGGTGAAAGGTGAAACGTTTAAGGGGAACACAAGCGGAAACTTCTTCACTCAGAGGGTTGTGAGAGTGGAATGAGCTGCCAGTGCAAGTGGTGCATGCAGGTTACATTGCATTATACAGGGAAAATACAAAAACAAAACTCCCAGAAGTAGTGAAGGCTGAAGGAAATGGGGAAGTAAAATAAAGCCAGCATTAATTTTAAAAACATTGTAACGGAGGTTAGCAAACTTGAAAATTGATTAATTTCAAGGATCTAATGACATTTGATACTGGTGACTTCAGAGATGGTAAATTATTTGCTTTTTATCTGCCAAAGTTTTTAAAAAATGCTGCAATGGTTCCTGTAGATTGAAGGGTCCCAAATGTAACCACAAAGGAGAGAGAGACACACACACAAAAGAAACTGGAAATTAAAAACCTGTCAGCTCAATGAGATAGTGGGGGAAGATACTGGAACCTATCATAAAGTCTGTGATTTTGAACCACCATGAAAAGAATGATACAATCGTGTGGAACTGTAAATCCTCGTGGGAGGGAGAAAGCATTGATGTTGTGCGTTGTGACACTACACTCTGGGAGGTAGGTGGGGAGCATTCCCACAGGGATGCTGTAACAATCGGTGACAGCAGTGTTTCTCCTGGCAGGTACTCCAGGCGTTGGGAAAACCACCCTCGGTAAAGAGTTAGCTGGAAGAACTGGACTGACGTATGTGAATGTGGGAGAACTGGCAAAGGAAGGTGAGTATAGATTTGCATCTTCCAATTACTGGAACAGACATGAGCTATGGTGGTTTGTAGCCAGGTCAGTACTCTGCTGTTTCATATAACACATGAAAACATTTCTAAAAATCTACATCTCTTCACTAAGTGATACTCACAATTCTTGAAAAGTTTGAGTTTCATTTTTAAAGGAAGGATTGATAACGTAGCTCCAGTATATATACTTCCATTCCCAGTAAGCATAAATATATTGCCTTTTTTAATTTTCAGCAAATTAAAGCCAGTGTTAGGAAACATTGTTTGTCATAAATTAATTTATCTCCATTAATTAAAGGACGTTCAGACTACTGAATTTTTAGCAGCTGCAGAAAAGATTTACAGTGTCTGGACAAATTGACTAATGTTTGACTAAATGACAAAGTTGACTGAATGTTTGCATTACTGAAAAATGACAATTAAATATTTCAAAAAGTATGCTAAGTCTTTGTACTAGCAGTGACATTTTATAAACTAATAACAGGATGTAATATGATGAAATGTTTGTCTAGTAAAACAATTGATTTTGGAAACAATTACCTTGGCTTACTTGATGGATTTCCTTATTTAAACGTAATAATGAATGTTGTGTTCTGATGAAAGCATGAACATTTTGAGTTTAGATAGAAAAGACCTCTGGGAAGTGATGACCATTGCTTGATACTGTTGTGTGGCAATTCTCGCCCTGATTTTATATGCAGTGGATTCTGGTTAATTAATTGGGCGAACTACTTCTTTGGGACAACTCCTAAAAAATTCACAACCGTTTTGCTCACAGCAGTTTCAAGCATTCAGGCTTGGAGATGCCAGAAATGGTCAGGAGTGAAATTGAAACAATTTCACTATTCAACAAGTTAGGAACTAAGAAGAATTTGAAAATATCGGCAATCATCTTTAATGTTACAATTAAATGGAGGATAGACAATAGGCAACAGGTGCAGGAGTAGGCCATTCGCCCGTCGAGCCAGCACCACCATTCACTGTGATCATGGCTGATCATCCACAATCAGTATCCAGTTCCTGCCTTGTCCCCATATCCCTTGACTCCGCTACCTTTAAGAGCTCTATCTGACTCTTTCTTGAAAGCATCCAGAGAATTGGCCTCCACTGCCTTCTGAGGCAATCGTCAAGAACACTGTGTGAAGGCAGTCCATTATCTCCACTCAGTGTCTGTGCTGGTTTTGCTCATTTACAGTCAATCGAAGGAATATGTTTTTGTACAGTGAATAATTCCTCCGTCAGTAACTATTAGGAACTAATACAGTTTTCCAGTACTGTAGTAGTATTGGTAATGTTCTAATTTATTCTGTATTTCATTTAAATATTAAATTTGTTACTCAGCTTGTCATTTTTATACCTTTTTAAGTATAAAACTTTGGCAAAATATACTGGTCCTGATGTGTCCATATTAACTGGAATCCACTGTATATTTTATGTATCAATGTGGGTTTAATATTTGTGAATGTATCTGTACTTTTCTGTTCTAATGGATGTTGCTAGTCAGGAGACAGCTATAAACCAGTATGTTTGTAATATATCTGCAAAGGTCAGCTGTATGAAGGCTATGATGAAGAATATTCGTGTCCCATTCTGGATGAAGACGGGGTGAGTATTGCAGTAGAAAACTTACTATCATCCAAAATGCATTTCAAACATCTGCCCATTTACTTTGTGTTGATTTGTTCAATCCCAAATGTCAGCTTAAATCAAGGAACTTGAGGCTATCAGGCAGGAACTTGGAAGCATAAATTGGAAACAGATATTCCGTACTTTTCTCAGGGAAAAGTACGGAAGAAATGCGGCAAATGTTCAGGGGATATTTGTGTGGGGTTCTGCATAGGTACATTCCAATGAGACAGGGAAAGGATGGTAGGGTACAGGAACCACGGTGTACAAAGGCTGTTGTAAATCTAGTCAAGAAGAAAAGAAGAGCTTATGAAAGGTTCAAAACGCAAGGTAATGATCGAGAGCTAGAAGATTATAAGACTAGCAGGAAGGAGCTCAAGAAAGAAATTAGGAGAGCCAGAAGGGGCCATGAGAAGGCCTTGGCGGACAGGATTAAGGAAAACCCCAAGGCATTCTGCAAGTATGTGAAGAGCAAGAGGAGAGGACGTGAGCGAATAGGACCAATCAAGTGTGACAGTGGAAAAGTGTGTATGGAACCGGAGGAGATAGCAGACGTACTTGATGAGTACTTTGCTTCAGTATTCACTACAGAAAAGGATCTTGGCGATTATAGGGATGATTTACAGCGGACTGAAAAGCTTGAGCATGTAGATATTAAGAAAGAGGATATGCAGGAGCTTTTGGAAAGCATCAAGTTGGATAAGTCACCGGGACTGGTCGAGATGTACCCCAGGCTACTGTGGGAGGTGAGGGAAGAGATTGCTGATCCTCCAGCGATGATCTTTGCATCATCAGTGGGGATGGGAGAGGTTCCGGAGGATTGGAGTGTTGTGGATGTTGTTCCTTTATTCAAGAAAGGGAGTAGAGATACCCCAGGAAATTATAGACCGGTGAGTCTTACTTCAGTGGTTGGTAAGTTGATGGAGAAGATCCTGAGAGGCAGGATTTATGAACATTTGGAGAGGCATAATATGAATAGGAATAGTCAGCATGGCTTTGTGAAAAGCAGGTCGTGCCTTACGAGCCTGATTGAATTTTTTGAGGATGTGACTAGACACATTGATGACGGTAGAGCAGTAGATGTAGTGTATATGGATTTCAGCAAGGCAGTTGACAAGCTACCCAATGCAAGACATTGAGAAAGTAAGGAACATGGGATCCAAGGGGACATTGCTTTGTGGATCCAGAACTGGCTTGCCCACAGAAGGCAAAGAGTGATTGTAGATGGGTCATATTCTGCATGGAGGTCGGTCACCTGTGGTGTGCCTCAGGGATCTATTCTGGGACCCCTACTCTTCGTGATTTGTACAAATGACCTGGATGAGGAAGTGGAGGGATGGGTTAGTAAATTTGCTGATGACACAAAGGTTGGAGGTGTTGTGGATAGTGTGGAGGGCTGTCAGAGGTTATAGCGGGACATTGATAGCATTCAAAACTGGGCTGAGAAATGGCAGATGGAGTTCAACCCAGATAAGTGTGAAGTGGTTAATTTTGATAGGTCAAATATGATGACAGAATATAGTATTAATGGTAAGATTCTTGGCAGTGTGGAGGATCAGAGGGATCTTGGGGTCCGAGTCCATAGGACACTCAAAGGTGCTGCACAGGTTGACTCTCTGGTTAAGAAGGCATATGGTGCATTGGCCTTCATGGAAGTGAGTTTAGGAGCCGAGAGGTAATGTTGCAGCTATATAGGACCCTGGTCAGACCCCACTTGGAGTACTGTGCTCAGTTCAGGTCACTTCACTATAGGAAGGATGTGGAAACCATAGAAAGGGTGCAGAGGAGATTTACAAGGATGTTGCCTGGATTGGGGAGCATGCCTTATGAGTATAGTTTGAGTGAACTCGACCTTTTTTCCTTGGAGCGACAGAGGATGAGAAGTGACCTTATAGAGGTGTATACGATGGTGAGAGCATTGATCGTGTGGATAGTCAGAGGCTTTTTCCCAGGGCTGAAATGGCTAACAGTAGAGGGCACAGTTTTAAGGTGCTTGGAAGTAGGTACAGAGGAGATATCAGCGGTAAGTTTTTTTACGCAGAGAGTGGTGAGTGCGTGGAATGGGGTGACGGTGGTGGAGGCGGATGTGATAGGGTCTTTTAAGAGACTCCTAGACAGGTATATGGAGCTCAGGAAAATAGAGGGCTATGGGTAATACTAGGTAATTTTTAAGGTCAGGATATGTTCGGCACAGCTTTGTGGGCCAAAGAGCCTGTATTGTGCTGTAGGCTTTCTATGTTTCTAACCAGGAAAGTTAGACTTATTTACATAATTGTGCATTAGCATTGGAATAGAGCAGGGAAGGAATCAACTAAGTTGTAAAACAACCAGGTTGTACTTGTTGCCTGAATGAAACCTTGGAGTTTCATTCCTTAGCAACACATACAAAATTCTGGAGGAACTCAGCAGGTTAGGCAGCACCTGCTCAGTGCCTCCAGCAGCTTTTGTGTGTTGCTTTGGATTTCCAACATCTCTCATCTTCATGAGTTTCATTCCTTGCCTTGTCCACTGTCAATGATATTGTTTTTTTCTGTGTTTTGGGTAGAATTTGGGTTTCAACATTTGATGTTTATTAAACAACTGAACCAAGATATCTCTGGTTTGTTCTACCCTCACCAAAAACTTTGACAAACTTCTGTAGTTGCACAGTGGAGAGTATCCTAACTGGCTGTATCACGGCCTGATATAGAAACACCAATGCCCAGGATCAGAAAAGTCTACTGAAGGTGGTGGATACAGCCCAGTCCATCACAGGCAAAGCCTTCCCCACCATTGAGCACAAATATAAGGAGCTCTGCTACAAGAAAGCAGCATCCATCATAAAAGACACCCGCCATCCAGTCCATGCTTTCTTCTGGCTGCTACTATCAGGGAGAAGGTACAGAAGCTGTAGGTCCTTCACCACCAGGTTCAGGAACAGTTATTGAATTGGTGCGAATAACTTCAATCACCACATTCTGCAACTTATAGTTTCACTTTCAATGACTCTTTACAACTTGTTCTTGGTATTAATAGTATTATTTTATTTGCGCAATTTGTCTTTTGCACATTGGTTATCTGTAAGTTTTTGTTTAAATATAGATTTTTTTCATAAATTCCGTATTTCCTTATTTTCTGTAAATATCTGCAAGAAAATGAATCTCGTTAGTATATGATAACGAATTAAAGATTGATAATATTTTGACTTTGACTAATGGAATTTGCAGGTGATTGACGAACTTGAGGAGAAGATGAATGAAGGCGGGGTAATTGTGGATTACCATGGGTGTGACTTCTTCCCAGAGCGATGGTTCCACATTGTCTTTGTCCTTCGAACAGACAACTCAATCTTGTATGACAGATTAGAGAACAGGTACTGGGTCTGCCTATTCCGCTAACTTGCAGTGTTTTCAAAGTAGTTTATTGTACATGTACCGTTTTCCCCTAAAAAAAAAATCACCCTAGTTACTCATTAATTGAACTGATCTTTGGGAAATTGCAGATTGCAGAGAAAGGTGCTATAAGGGTTTCAGGGAGAAGGCAGAGGATTGGGGCAGAGGGAAATGGCTCAGCGGGCCAAATGGCCTAGTTCTACTCCTGCATTTTATGATCTCAGCAATGAATATAGTTTCCAGGGCAGTGTTTTTTTTTCCCTTATACTTTGTCCAGAAGTCCGCTGTTTATGTCAGAACTTTAACAGTAACTGTCAGTAGACTAGTTCAATGCATGGGACAGCAGCAGCCTTGTGTGAATTAATTAGAAAAAGGTATCCAATTTCATGTTTCCCTTTTCTAACAAATTTCATGACATATGCCATGATATTAAACCTGATTCTGATTCTTTTGCTAGATCCCTGCCAGTGAAGCCCCTTCTGAAGTTAACATTAGTTTTACTTCGTCTGCATTAAAGAGAATTCTTTATTTTTAAAAGCAAGCAGCAGAGTAGCATAATGGTTAGTGTAACGTTTTACAATACCAGTGATTATTGATCACGGTTCGATTGCTGTTAGCAAAAAAAAGAAAAACAGGGTAGCGTGGTAGAGTAGCAGTTAGCACAATGTTTTACAGTGCCAGTGATCACCGGTCGGGGTTCAATTCTCACTGCTGTCCTAAGGGGTTTGTATGTTCTCCCCGTGACCAGTGCTCTAAGAGTATTAGTATTAAATGTGTTAGTGTTTGCTTTGCTCATCTTACTTACAAGATATTCTGTAACAAACCAAATTTCTTTGATCAAAAAGGCTCCCTTATTATAATAATTGTTTAATTTTTGTTTATTGTTCTTCAGGGGTTACAGTGGGAAGAAACTTCAGGACAACATACAGTGTGAGATTTTCCAGACTATATATGAAGAGGCAATGGAATCCTACCAAGAGGAGATAGTGCATCAGCTGCCCAGCAACACGCCCGAGGACATGGAAAGAAACTTGGAACAGATTGTACAGTGGGTCGAACAGTGGAAGAAAGATAACAATTAAATGCTAGCAATTAAGGACAGTTTTAGGTTTAGACCAGGGGTTCCCAACCTGGGGTCCATAGACCCTTTGCTAATGGTATTGGTCCATGGCATAAAATAGGTTGGTAACCCCTGGCTTAGAAGATTGATTGCTGGCTTAAAAAGAAACTAGTATACTGAGACAGCTGGTTTTCATTGGGCTGTATGTATCATTGTGAAAGAGTACTGGTATTTTACACAGTGGAAAACACAAAGAACATTTAGACTGTATAGATATTTACTTGTGTATTTACGAACAGAATTGTATAATGATCAATGCAGAAATTTTGCTATTAAACCAAGATGTATAAATCAATATTGTTAAAGCTAATTGAAGAAATATCATTGCTTTTCATTTACAGGTTGCATTTGCTGTCAGTTCTGTAGGAACTAAATAGTTTGGGTGATTGATTTGGTTGTCCGTTGTATGCGACGATGACAGATTTGTGCATTTCTTCTGTTAGATGATTTGAATTGCACAAACAAGCCTGTGCAGGAGAGTTTTTAAAGTGGAAAAGCCATTGTGCTTTGGTAGTTACGCTGTTTTGACTTTGGAAGTCTGGGCCCAGTTGTACAAGTCGTTGTCACAACTGCGGTCTTCTTTGGTTGCAGTGACTTCTTCTATGTCTTGTCATGCCCTTTCTCTGTATGAAGTGTTGAAGAACTGCCTTCCACTCTCACTGTAGATCTCATCCACCCAGTCTGCCAGAGGTGACTTTCCGTGCTAGGACAGGCATGTCCCTTATATAGTTAGGGTAAACATGCAAAAACAAAGATATGGACTGCCAAGCCGTGTGCTGAAGTTGCAGGATTGCTTGTGATGAGGAACTTGCCAATGAACTAACTGTTCATTGGACTGCACGGTCATTTCTGAGTCAGAAGGTTGTGAGTTAAAGTCATCAAAGTTCAAAGTAGAATCTATTATCAGGGGTACGTACATATCACCACATACCCTGAGATTCTTTTTCCTGCACGCATACTTAGCAAATCTATAGAACAGTACCTGTAAACAGGATCAATGAACAATGAACAATGAACAGAAGTAGATATTCCAGAGCAGTCCTAAGGGAGCTTTGCACTGGTGTAAATGCCTTTTATTTAAATGTGTTTATTTTTGAGATACACCTGGGTGGAGAAAGTATTGTTATTTTTGTTACTGAATTCAAAATTTCTTAATAGAGCCATTCTATCAATGTAAAAATGTAACTATTCATACAAATTCAATACTTTAGAGTGGAAGATATTTAAGCCATGGAAACGAAAGTTAAAATTATAATGCAAAACATATAGTACTTATCATATTTTGTAATTTGACCTCTAAAGTGCAATAATGTTATTTCGTTATAAATAAAATAGGTGTCTCTTTGGTGGCACAACACATTATGATGTTTCTTCGAGCACTACTATTTACAGTGCTAGAAAGTTTGTGAACCCTGTAGAATTTTCTCTATTTCTACATAAATATGACCTAAGGTGTGATCAGATCTTCATGCAAGTCCTAAAACTAGATAGAGAACCCAATTAGATAAATATCACAACAACATTGTACATGTTGATTTATCGAGAAAATTGATCTGATATTACATATATTTGTTGGAAAAAGTATGTGAACCTCTGGGGTAATGCCTACTACAAAAGCTATTTGGAGTCAGTTGTTGCAATCAATGAGATGAGATTGGAGGTGTGTGTTGTAGAGGTGCCTGCCCTACGAAAAAGACACACAAAGTCAGGTTACTGACAGAGCCTGCTCTTCTCAATATAAATCTGTTTATCTGCATCGTGCCTCAATCAAAACAGCTTTCAGAGAAGCTTAGAAGAAGAATTGTAGAGATGCATCAAGCTGGAAAAGGCTACAAAAGCATTTCTAAAGACCTGAGTGTTCGTCAGTCTGCAGTCAGAGAAATTGTCTACAAATGGAGGAGACTCAATACTGTTGCTACTCTCCCCCGGAGAGGGCAACCTGCAAAGATCACACCGAGGCACAGCATGCAGTGCTGAAGGAGGTGAAAAAGAACCAAAGGGTAACAGCAAAAGACCTGCAGAAATCTCTAAAGTTGCTAAAGTTTCTGTTCATGTGTCTGCTATAAGAAAAAACATTGAACAAGAATGATGTTCATGGAAGTACACCACGAAGGAAACAACTGCTCTCCAAAAAAAAAAAAAAAAAATTGCTGCAAGTCTGTAAAAGACCACCTGGATGTTCCACAATGCCTTTGAGACAATGTTCTGTGGACTTTTTGGCAGAAAGACACACTGCTGTTAGGAGGAAAAAGGGCATTGCACACCGACACCAAAACCTCAACCCAACTGTGAAGCACGGTGGAAGGAGCATCATGGTTTGGGGCTGATTGGCTGCCTCAGGGCCTGGACAGTTTGCAATCGTTGAGGGAATGATGAATTCAAAATTTTATCAAGACATTTTACAGGAGAATGTCAGGCAAACAGTCCATCACCTGAAGCTTAATAGAAGTTGGATACTGCAACAAGACAATGATCTGAAAGACGAGGGTAAATCAACAACAGAATGGTCTTTTAAAAAAAGTAACTTCATCTTTTGGAATTGCCAAGTCAATGTCCTGACCTTAATCCTGTAGAAATGTTGTGGAAGGACCTGAAGGAAGTAGTTCATGCAAGGAAGCTCACCAACATCCTAGAGTTAAAGCAGATTTGTAAAGAGGAATGGCCTAAAATTCCTCCAAGCTGCTGTGCAGGATTGATCAACAGTTACCAGAAAAGTTTGAAGTTATTGCTGTACAAGGGGGTTACACCAGTTACTGAAAGCAAATGTTCACATACTTTTTCCAACAAATACATGTAATATTGGATCATTTTTCTCAATAAATAAATGAACAAGTGTAATGTTTTTGTGTTATTTATTTAATTGGGTTTAGGACTTGGATGAAGATCTGATCACATTATAGGTTCGTATACTCGCCACCGCACATCTATAGAAGTTTGTCAAAGTTTAAGTTGAATTTTCACAAACTTGAAGTAGAGGTGGCACTTCAGCTTGTGTGTTTTTTTTTCAATTTACAGCCATAAATACTTCCAACTAGGAAAAAGCAGTGTAAACAGTTTCAATCAGGAATTGGAATCATCATGATAAACTGAATCTAATTCTTTCTTGACAATTTAAAGATTTAACGTACCGATTTCAACCATCAGATAGTGAAATTTGACCTTCCTCTGTCACCTCTGATCTCTTCCCCTGCTTCCTCCTACAATTTATTGTCTCCCTACATCAGACATCATACTCAGCCATAAAATGTGTTGGAAGAAATAGAGATCAAAGCATTACAAATTTGAATTTCTACCTAGATCATGGTCTTCACTCACTTCCTGCTGTAATCAACACATTAGAGGACTGGGTCACATGGACCTCTCCTTCCAGCGTAATGATTAAGCCAGTGGACATATATTTTTGGGAGTGACAACACAGGCAAAGCCAGCAATCCCTAAATGTCCTGGAGCCTTCTTGGAAAACAGCTGCTCTTACGAATAGGGAATTCCATGAGGGGAATCCAACAACAGTGAAGGAACAGAGATATTGCAGACAGAATGATGGGTGTTTCTTAGAATGTACAGGTTGGTGGTAGGCAGTGCAAGTTTGTGCGATGCTGTTGAAGTATCAGCATTAAGTGATTCCAAATATATTCTTTAGATGGCAGAAGTACACTAGGGGAGAAAGTGGGCTGATTTATTCTGGATAGTGCCCAGCTCTTGAGTGCTGTTGGAGTTTCCCCAGTTCAAACAATTAGAGCTATTGGGGTAGCAGAGAAGCAATATGGTTAACTCAACAATTTACAGTGTGCCAGCTGTAAGATTGGGGTTCGATTCCAGTTGCTGTCTGTAAGGAACTTGTACACTCTCCTGGTGACTGCCTGGGTTTCCTCCCACATAGTAAAGATGTACAAGTTAGGGTTTGTAAGTTGAAAGCATACTATGTTGACACCAGAAGCATAGCAACACGGGGGGCAGGGGCTGCCCAGCGCAGTGCTCGTGATTTGACACAAGCTACACATTTCTCTGTTTGCTTCAATGTACATGTAAAAAATATAGGTAATCTTTATTTCTTTAGTCATATAAAGAAATAATATGACTTTTTCGTAGGGCTTGGCGGCTGGCATGCCTCAGTGACCCGGAGAGCTATGTTGGCTGGAGCCAGGGCTCTATGCTTTAGCTCTTGGTAGGGTCAGCCATGGCAAACTGGTCAAAGGGTAAAGGCCAGAGTAAGAGTGGTCCACCAGTCCTTCAGGTTTGGAGTTTTAGTTCAGGGCTAACAACCCTGACTGGTAAAACAAAACTGATATCGAAACAGAGAAGGAGCTCTTCCATTGCTGCCCTAAACACCAGCGGTGTAATGGGCAGCAAGTTATTTCTTTAATCTGTTCCATTCTGATCCTCTCATAGTGAAGTACTTGTGCGAGGTGATACAATCCGTATGCACACAATTAGAAACATAGAAAACCTACAGCACAATACAGGCCCTTCAGGCCCACAAAGCTATGCCGAACATGTCCTTACTTTAGAAATTACCTAGGGTTACCCATAGCCCTCTATTTTTCTAAGATCCATGCACCTACCTCCATCTCTGTCTGTCCATACAGTCACACACAGATATAGAAGGACTCTTCATTACTATTTCGATATCAATTTTGTTTTACCAGTCAAGGTTGTTACCCTGAGCTGAAAGGATTAGGATTTTGTTTTTAAATACAAGAATATATATAACTGTTTTATATATATATATATAAAAATAAGAGTGTTAACTTCCAGGTCTATTAGGTTCATTCGAACTGGAAAAATATCAAAGCCTCATTGTCTAAATTGCGGGGAAAGTGAGGAGAGGAAGGGATGAAGGGAGAGGACTGTTGTAGGGAGCTCAAATGTCAAAAGAGATAATGGTGTGAAGTGAAAGGGCTTGGGAATGGGATAAGTTAAAAAAAAAAACCTGAACCACATTTATTATCACTGACTTGTAGAACAGAGAATATTACAGCCCATTACAGGCCCTTCAGCCTGCGATGTTGTGCCGCCCGTATAACCTACTCTAACATCAATCTAACCCTCCCTTCTTACATTGCCCTGCATTTTTCTAGCATCCAAGAGTCTCTGAAATGTTCAGTATCTGCCCCTGCCACCACTGCCGGCAGTGCATTCCAGCGCCCATCACTCTGTGTAAAGAACTTACCTCTGACATTCCCCCCTATATTTTTGTCCCATTCACCTTAAAATTATGCCCCTTCATACTAGCTATTTCTGCCCTGGGGAAAAAGTCTATGCCTGTCCAATCGTCCTATGCCTGTAATCTACTTTGTTAGTGTAGATTTCAGACCAGTCCTGGTACTGTCAACTCTCTGACTCACATTGGATAGGGATCACCAGGTTGCATGTGAATGAGCGTTCTTTGAGATGAGGTGGGTTCTCTGAGACCCTCAGCCCTGGCTGTTGCTGCTGTGCTGTTTGCCACTGATATTTTATGGCTGTTTTTCAGAAACAGCTGGAGTTAGTTCAGTAGTCAGTAGCACCTGGCATGCTGTGGATATTGTTGCAGTCCTTGGCAAGGGTAACTGCAGTAATGTTGCATCAACCAAAGCTTAGTAAGTACATTAAAACTTGTTCAACCTATGCAGCTTATCACACAGCTCTCCATTCGGGGGAGCTGTATATTAAATAAATCTGTGCTCCCTATAAGTAAAAACATATTTGAGTATCGAAAGTTGAAATGTATCAGAAGCTAGAGGTACAAGTGCCTTTGTAAAACTTTGTACATTGTAACCTCTTTAATAAACAAATTAACTAGACTATAACACATCTGACTCCTTTTTAATTCATCTTGTGTTTTGCATTATGCCTGATTTTGCATACCCAGTCAAGAAGTTAAAACTGGGTAACATTGTGATGATGTTTAGGAGTAAGTTACATATTTCAGTGGGCAGTTAAGCGTCAACCACATCAGTGAGCCTGGAGTCACAAGTAAATCAGACTAGATAAAGATGGCAGATTTTCTTTCCTTAAAGACATCTGATAATTTAGAAATATAACTAAAACATTAGGATTAAAAATGAATTAATTGATGTATATTTTGATTGAGTTTTAAATTTCAGAATTTTTTCCAGCAGTTTGCCTTACCCCAATGTACCACTGTCAGTGAACTTGAATGTCACTCCAGAGACCCACTCCAACAAGGCGTCAGGACACTGGAGCAGGGATCCAATCGCAGACCCAGTACTGTGCACACAGTGATATTAATTGAGTAACAAGTCCCAAGGTGCAAACAAAGTCAACATCAAAGTTCCAGCAGAGATCAAAATATACAGAGAAATCCAAAAACCAGAATTGGGAAACAGGCAGAGTCAATATTCAGACAGATAGAGTACAGATACAAATGCTGGAAAGGCTCAGGAAAATTCACTGGCACAATCTAGCAACAAACAGGTGAAAACACAGGACAGAAATACACTGAGCAATAAACAGAGAGGCAGATGATAGGTGGAGCACAATGAGACACAAGTGGCAGCAATACAGGTAATAATGGGAAACTGATGAGAGACAGAGTACTCAGTAATACAGGGGCCGGAGTAGAGCAGGAGTGGGGACAGGAGCACATGGCAATACAAAACCACAGACTGACAGCTAGGGGAAACACACAAAAAGACAAAGTTCAACTGGAGGTACTGACACAAGGTTGATGTAAATGTCATACAAAGTTGGTACAAGTGCAGAGGCTTGGAACATACAAGTACCCACTTACTGCCAATATATATTTTTAAAATATTTATTTCAGTTGTTACTTTCTATCATGGGGAACAGTGAATTCATGAAAGCATAACTTTCTGATTGAAGTGCAAGACAGAAAGGACTAAGTGACCAAAAAGTTGCTAATGAGACCAAAAACAATGCAGTGTAGCTGTAGGCAGGAACAGCTGGATGTGGAAAGAGCTGGATATTGGAAGAGATGTAGACAGAGAGACCGTGTGTAGGAATAGTGTGTGAGGAGAGCTGTAGACAGAAAGAGCTGCAGATGGGAAAGAGCTGTAGACAGGAACACTGTAGGAAGAGCTATAGACAGGAACACTGTAGGAAGAGCTGTAGACAGGAACATTGTAGGAAGGGCTGCGGACAGGAACACTGTAGGAAGGGCTGTAGACAGGAACACTGTAGGAAGAGTTGTCGACAGGAACACTGTAGGAAGAGTTGTCAACAGGAACACTGTAGGAAGAGCTGTAGACAGTAACACCGTAGGAAGGGCTGTGGACAGTAACACCGTAGGAAGGGCTGTAGACAGGAACACTGTAGGAAGGGCTGTAGACAGGAACACTGTAGGAAGAGTTGTTGACAGGAACACTGTAGGAAGAGCTGTAGACAGTAACACCGTAGGAAGGGCTGTGGACAGTAACACCGTAGGAAGGGCTGTAGACAGGAACACTGTAGGAAGAGTTGTCGACAGGAACACTGTAGGAAGGGCTGTAGACAGTAACACTGTAGGAAGGGCTGTGGGCAGTAACACCGTAGGACGGGCTGTAGACAGGAACACTGTAGGAAGAGTTGTCGACAGGAACACTGTAGGAAGAGTTGTCGACAGGAACACTGTAGGAAGGGCTGTAGACAGTAACACTGTAGGAAGGGCTGTGGGAAGAACTGTAGATGGGAAGAGCTGTGGACAGGAACACTGAGTGTAGGAACAGCTAGCTGTGGGAAGTGGCCTGTGTAGGACTGTGGTGACAGCTGTAGACGGGAAGAGGTGTGTGTGGGAACAATGTGTACGTAAGGAGCTGCCGTGGATGTGACATCAGGGAAGGGCGGGTGTTCCGTGTGATCGGGGTTTGCGGTCAGATTCCGGAGTTTCGCCGCTCCGAGTAGGTAAGGGTCGGGTGAAAGTGGCTGTGGTGAGGTGGAGGCGGTTTCCTCCGGACCCTGACACCGTCCAGTCGCTTCAGGGTCTGTCCCCTTGCTCCGTCTCTCAGCCTGAAAAGTTCTCGGCACCGAGGAACTTCCCTGCATCACGCTCGGCTGTCGAACAGGCCGGCAGGTGAGGCTGGGTTGGGAAACAGGTGAGGTGGACATTGCGGGAGCCCTGGGCAGGTGAGGCTGGGTTGGGAAACAGGTGAGGTGGACATTGCGGGAGCCCTGGGCAGGTGAGGAACAGGTGGGGTGGTCGGCGGCGGGGGCACGGTACGGGAGCCCTGGGCAAGTGCGGCGGTGCGGAGCAGAGGTGGACAGGTGTGATGGCGTGGGACGGATGAAGCTGGCAGGGTAACAGGTGGGGTGGTCGGCGGCGGGGGCACGGTACGGGAGCCCTGGGCAAGTGCGGCGGTGCGGAGCAGAGGTGGACAGGTCTGACGGCGTGGGACGGATGAGGCTGGGAGGGTAACAGGTGGAGTGGTCGGTCGGAGGCGGGAGCCCTGGGCCGGTGGGGCGGAACGGGGACAGCAGTTCAGGCCGGCGGACGTGCGGGGGTGTCTGGGTTGCGGCTCCGCGAGGCCTCCAGTAACTGAAGAAGACCGACTTACTGATAGAGTTGTATTTATGTATGTTTGTGGAAGTTATACACACACAGTTTTGTACTTGTTAAAACAAATATAAATAATTGTTTATTGTAAATTAATTATATATGAATGTACTTGTATATTTATAACTAACCATACATTTAGTTAGTTACTTACTAACTCGCTCTGACCGTACCAAGTTCACTGGAAGACCAAGTTGTTTGCCCACTTCAATGCATTTTTGATCAATTACCCCATTCAGGGTGAGGAACAGGTGCAGGAAAGATGTACAACCGTGTCGCCAGGACTCGGGGGGCGGGGTCTGAGTTATAGAGAGAGGTTGGCCAGGTTAGGTCTTTATTCCATGGAATGTACGAGAATGAGGAGCGAGCTTATAGAAATATTTACATTTATGAGAGGTGACAGTCTTTTCCCCAGAGTGGGGGAAACCAGCACTAGGAAGCATAGGTTTAGGGTGAGAGGGGAAAGATTTAAAAGGGACCTTAGGAGAGAGTGGTGACCATATGGAACCAGCTGCCAGAGGAAGCGGTTGAGTACAATAGTATTCCAATAGTTATCAGTAGGTATTCTGAGGGACCAGATATATAAGCATTTAGATAGACATGGACTGATTAAGGATAGTCAGCTGGCTTCATGCATGGTAGGTCATGTCTAACCAATCTTGCAGGGTCTTTTGAGGAAATTATCAGGAAAGTTGATGAAGGCAAGGCAGTGGATGTTATTTACATGGATTTTGATAAGGTCCTGTATGGGAAGTTGGTCAAGAAGGTTCAGTCACTCAGCATTCAAGACGAGGTGGCAAGTTGGATTAGACATTGGCTTCGTGGGAGAGGCCAGAGAGTGGTAGTAGATGGTTGTCTCTCTGATTGGAGGCCTGTGATGAGTGGAGTGCTGCAGGGACTGGTGCTGGGTCCACTGTTATTTGTCATCTATATCAATGACTTGGATGATTATGTGGTAAAATGGATCAGCAAATTTGTGGATGACACCAAGACTAGGGGTGTAGTGGACAGCGAGGAAGACCATCATGGATTGCAGTGGGATCTGGACCAGCCTGGAAAATGGGCTGAAACATGACAGATGGAATTTAATGCAGACAGTGTGAGGGTTAGCACTTCAGTAGGACCAACCAGGGTAGGTCTTACACGGTGAATGGTCAGACACTGAGGAGTGTGGTAGAACAAAGGGATCTGGGAATACAGGACTATAGTTTGTTGAAAATGGTGTTACAGGTAGATAGGGTCATAAAGAAAACTTATGCCACATTGGCCTTCATAAAGCAAAGAAGTTGCATAAGACATTGGTGATGCCTAATTTAGAGTACATCGTGCAGCTTTGGTCACCTACCTACAGAAAATACGTAAATAAGGTTGAAAGAGTACAAAGAAAAACTACAAGATTGTTGCTGGGTTTGGCGAACCTGAGTTATAAGAAAAGATTGAATAGGTAACGTAAAAGATTGAGAGGAGATTCGATAGAGGTATACAAAAATTATGAGGGGTATAGATAGAGTAAGTGCAGGCAGGCTTTTTCCACTGAGATTGGGTGGGACTACAACTAGAGGTCATGGGTTAAGTATGAAAGGTGAGAAGTTCAAGGGGAACATGAGGGGAAACTTCTTCACTCAGAGGGTTGTGAGGGTGTTGAACGAGCTGGCAGCACAAGTGATGCATGTGAGTTTAAGAGAAGTTTGGATAGGTACATGGATGATAGGGGTATGGAGGGCTATGATCCTGGTGCAGGTCGATGGGAGTAGGCAGTTTAAATGGTTCAGCAGGAACCAGATGGGCCAAAGAGCCTGTTTCTGTGCTGTACTTTTCTATTTAAGAAGCACAGGTCGGTACATGGAGGGGTGGAGCTTAGCGGGATGTAGACCAAATACAGGAAATTGGGGCTATCTTGGTGGGCACCATGGTTAGCAGAGACTCCTTGGGCCAACTGCCCTGTTTCCATCCTGTAATAGCTAAATCACCCCATACTGCTATGTACCCCCTATGCTGTAATCTGTCAAAAAGCTTTAGTTTCATCTGGTAATCAGTGTGGCTGTCACTGAATGTGAGGGAAAGCACAGTTGCTGGAAATCTGACAGAAAATTATATTTTCCCTTCCTGCAAATGTCACTGAGATTGCCCTCCCCCAAAAGAACTCGCTGAGGTTGCCTTTCCCCCAGCAGGACTCGCTGCTGCTGGTGAGTGATGTGCCCTGGCTAACTTGTCCAGTGAGTTTTACATTAGTCAAAGGGGCTTACATTATCGATCTATTTATTGAGATACAACACAGAACAGGCCCCTCTGGACTTACAGCCACGCTGCCCAGTAATTCACGATTTAACCCCAGCCTATCCTGGGACGATTTACAATGACCAATTAACCTACAAATGGTTCATCTTTGGACTGTGGGAGGAAACCAGAGCACCTGGAGGAAACCCATGCGGTCACAGGGAGAACGTACAAACTGTTTACAGACAGCTACAGGAATTGAGCCTGGGTCACCGGAACTATAAAGCGTTGTGTTAACCACTGTGACACCATGCCATCTCATTATGCAACTTGATAATATTTTACCTGGGTCCAGTATCAAATATGGCAGGCTTGTTCTGGGATTACTGATATTGTCAGACAAGTTAATGGATCACAGGATTTGGGCGTTCATACTTCTATAAAGTTCCAGGTGAATAAGAATTATTTGTCACTGGTTATATTTTGGTTAAAAGATCTTGACTCCATTTTATCAACTTGCTCATGGCCTTGCATTCTACAGTGATCCCATCAAATGTTATTCACTTGTCCGATGCAAACGGTTTCCAAACATGTAAAGAAGCAGGTGATTAGCGCAGAAGGATTTTGATGACAAAGTTCTGTTGAAGGTTGTTTTCTGTGTATGCTTAATGGCTTCAGATTGGAGGGATTTGGAGTGCAGTTTGCATTTATTCAGTCAGAGACATATGGCACAGAAACTGGCTCACGGCCTGCATCAGGATCCTAGTGCTCTTTTAAAAGTGTCTGTCTAAATGTCTCTTAAACACAGTAATTGTATCTGACTTGAAAGGTCATTGGAATATTACAATAATTATACAAGATAGGCTCCTGCTACCTATTAAATGCTCCGAATGACCTGCGTCTCACATAGCCTCTGACAACCAAGTCCAGCTCCTGGCCTTCATGTGTGGCTTAGCTACTAAGCCCAGTGGAACAGCTTCTACTGAAAAGAGAAGGAGCAAAGGTGGGATACTGGGGCCTTAAAACCATTTGCTTTGGGCGGATGGGGCTCGTCAGCTGTGGTTGGCAACTCAACTGGAAGGAAAATCTCTGATCTCAAACTTCCGCTGCCTCGCGGCTATACCCACTCATCCGGACAATTTTGGGACTAAACCCTGAAGAAGTTTGGGGGAACATGAAAGGAAACTTCTTCACTCAGAGGGTCATGAGAGTGTGGCACGAGCTGCTGGCACAGGTGGTGCCTGCAAACTCGATTTCAAAATTTATGAGGTTTGTATAGGTACATGGACGGGAGGGCGATGGTCCAGGTGCAGTGCAATGGGAATAAGCCGTTTAAGTGGTTTGGTACAGACAATCTAGGCTAAAGGACCTGTTTCTGTGCTGTACTTTTCTCTGATTCTATGTGTCACGTACCCCGTGACAGGGATAAAGAACCAGCAGAAATAGAAAGCACTTTGGAGTCTCGTATTGCTAACAACTAATAATATTTATTAGTAACTACACAATACAGTAATATAAATGAAGATAAATCAAACAGGTTAGTAATGAATATATATATTTATATATGTGCGTGTGTGTGTGTGTGTACATAAATCAGTAAGTGTGGAAATATATGTATGAAAACCAAGCTTCTTTAAGTCTAGGGGTAAAAAGATACAGTCTTACGATGTTGAGTAAAGTTCAGTTCAGTTCAGTTCGTGGTATTTAGTTGAGTAGTGATGGAGAGAGAGAGAGAGAGAGAGAGTGAGTTGAGTCTTCAGGTGAGCTGATACTGTCGATCTTCTCGTCGTCCTCCGAAATCCTTCACAAGTCACCGACTCTGACTTTAACCAGGGGTGGAGCTATCACCCCAGCAAGGGTGGACACATAGACAACTCCCCACCAGTCAACCCCTTCTTTACCGTTGGAATAGCAATTTGGATCGATCCGCCTGATCGATCCTCCAAAACCCACTTTCTCTGCAGGCACAACAATGCTCATTCAGTGTCCAGATCATGTGTCCTAATGTCTGTATCATCTGACCTCCTATTTATTTCACCAGGCTGAGCATCACCTGTCACTCAAAGAGTCCCTCCTTCCTTTGTCTGTAAAGAAATGCACAAGCAGGCAACAAGTCCTTGAAGAAATATCAACAACCTGCTGAAAATCATAACATCGAGTGTCCATTAAATAACACCTCCTTCGGTCACCATAGCAACTTACGAGCTGCTCGGTGCTGTCTCCAACTCCAAACTCAGTAAAAATCCAAAGTTACTTCCAATGCCTTAAAGTGACAGTCCAACTGTTGATCTTCGTCTCTCTCTCGCTCTCTCTTCCAAAAGCAACATATCGGTGGTAAATAGCTCTGTCTCTCTCTCCTTTCCAAACAAACCATCAATGATAAATGTCTCTCTCCAATCAGTTAATAGGGGCACTCCTGGATCCCCTCACATATGAAAAATCTGGTCCTGGAGTCCCTAAGGCAGTCGTACATTGAGTTCAATGCTGACTGGCAACTCCTGCGACACCGCTGGTGCCGAACTGTATCGGTCTCTGCCATTCCCTTGGGTTCATCAGCTGTGCTGAGAGGGGGAGCCTGCTACATGGGCAACAGCTTGTTCTTCATATCGTACAGCCCTGGCCTGTGTATCATGTAGGGTTGACTCCGACTAATGGAGGTCTTCAGGTGTACCAGAGTTATTGCTGGTGGACAGCACAGTAACAGAGCAGTTAGTATAACGCTTTACAGCGCAAGCGCTGGGAAGATCGGAATTCAATCAAAGTCAGGTTTAATATCACTGGCATATATCGTGAAATTTATTGTTTTGTGGCAGCAATACATTGCAATGTATAATTAAAAAAAATACAAATTACAATAAGAAGTATGTATAAAAAATTTAAATAAGAAATACAAAAAAGAGAATAGACAATAGACAATAGGTGCAGGAGTAGGCCATTCGGCCCTTCAAGCCAGCACTGCCATTCACTGTGATCATGGCTGATCATCCACAATCAGTATCCAGTTCCTGCCTTATCCCCATAACCTTTGATTCCACTATCTTTAAGAACTCTATCCATCTCTTTCTCGAAAGCATCCAGAGACTTGGCCTCCACAGCCTTCTGGGGCAGAGCATTCCATATATCCACCACTCTCTGGGTGAAAAAGTTTTTCCTCAACTCTGTTCTAAATGGCCTACCCCTTATTCTTAAACTGTGGCCTCTGGTTCTGGACCCACCCATCAGCGGGAACATGCCTCCTGCCTCCAGCATGTCCAATCCCTTAATAATCTTATATGTTTCAATAAGATCCCCTTTCAGCCTTCTAAATTCCAGACTATACAAGCCTAGTCACTCCAATCTTTCGACATATGACAGTCTCGCCATCCCAGGAATTAACCTTGTGAACCTACGCTGCACTCCCTCAATAGCAAGACTGTCCTTCCTCAAATTTGGAGACCAAAACTGCACACAGTACTCCAGGTGTGGTCTCACCAGGGCCCTGTACAGCTGCAGAAGGACCTCTTTGCTCTTGTACTCAATTCCCCTTGTTATGAAGGCCAGCATGCCATTAGCTTTCTTCACTGCCTGCTGTACTTGCGTGCTTGCTTTCAGTGACTGATGTACAAGAACACCTAGATCTCGTTGTACTTCCCCTTTTCCTAACTTGACTCCATTTAGATAATAATCTGCCTTCCTGTTCTTACCACCAAAGTGGATATCCACATTAAACTGCATCTGCCATGCATCTGCCCACTCACCCAGCCTGTCCAAGTCACCCTGCATTCTCATAACATCCTCCTCACATTTCACACTGCCACCCAGCTTTGTGTCATCGGCAAATTTGCTAATGTTACTTTTAATTCCCTCATCTAAATCAATAATATATATTGTAAACAGCTGTGGTCCCAGCACTGAACCCTGCGGTACCCCACTGGTAACCGCCTGCCATTCCGAAAGGGACCTGTTAATCGCTACTCTTTGTTTTCTGTCAGCCAGCCAATTTTCAATCCATGTCAGTACTCTGCCCCTGATACCATGTGCCCTAATTTTGCCCACTAATCTCCTATGTGGGACTTTATCAAAGGCTTTCTGAAAGTCCAGGTACACTACATCCACTGGCTCTCCCTTGTCCATTTTCATAATTACATCCTCAAAAATTCCAGAAGATTAGTCAAGCACGATTTCCCCTTCGTAAATCCATGCTGACTCGGACCAATCCTGTTACTGCTATCCAGATGTGTCGTAATTTCATCTTTTATAATTGACTCCAGCATCTTTCCCACCACTGACGTCAGGCTAACCGGTCTATAGTTCCCTGTTTTCTCTCTTCCTCCCTTCTTGAAGAGAGGGACAACATTAGCCACCCTCCAATCCACAGGAACTGATCCTGAATCTATAGAACATTGGAAAATGATTATCAATGCATCCACGATTTCGAAAGCCACCTCCTTAAGTACCCTGGGATGCAGACCATCAAGTCCCGGGGACTTATCGGCCTTCAGACCCAACAGTCTATCCAACACCATTTCCTGCCTAATATAAATTTCCTGCAGTTCATCCATTACTCTAGGTCCTTTGGCCACTATTATATCTGGGAGATTGTTTGTGTCTTCCCTAGTGAAAACAGATCCAAAGTACCTGTTCAACTCGTCTGCCATTTCCTTGTTCCCCATAATAAATTCACCGGTTTCTGTCTTCAAGGGCCCAATTTTGGTCTTAACTATTTTTTTCCTTTTCACATACCTAAAGAAGCTTTTACTATCCCCCTTTATATTCTTGGCTAGCTTACCTTTGTATCTCATTTTTTCTCTGCGTATTGCCTTTTTAGTTACCTTCTGTTGCTCTTTAAAAGTTTCCCAATCCTCCAGCTTCCCACTCGTCTTTGCTATGTTATACTTTTTCTCTTTTATTTTTATACTGTCCATTACTTCCCTTGTCAGTCACGGCCTCCCCTTACTCCCCTTAGGATCTTTCTTCCTCTTTGGAATGAACTGATCCTGCACCTTCTGCATTATTCCCAAAAAAACTTGCCATTGCTGTTCCACTGTCATCCTTGCTAGGGTATTGTTCCATTGAACTTTGGCCAGCTCCTCCCTCATAGCACCATAGTTGCCTTTGTTCAACTGTAATACTGACACTTCTGAGTTTTCCTTCTCCCTCTCAAATTGTAGATTAAAACTTATCATATTATGGTCACTACCTCCTAATGGCTCCTTTACCTCGAGGTCCCTAATCAAATCTGGTTCATTGCACAGCACTAAATCTAGAATTGCATTCTCTCTGGTAGGCTCCAGTACAAGCTGTTCTAAGAATCCATCTCGGAGGGACTCCACAAACTCCCTTTCTTGGGGTCCAGTACCAACCTGATTCCTCCAGTCTACCTGCTGAAGAAAAGACACTGAGGTAGTGGTCATGGATTCATTATCCATTCGGAAATCAGATAGCAGAGGGGAAGCTGCTGTCTATAACGAGTTTGTATGTTCTTCCTGTGACCGTGTGGGTTTCCTCAGGGTGCTGTAGTTTCCTCCCACATTACAGAGATGTACTGACTGGTAAGTTATGTTGGTGCTGGAGGCATGGTACACTTGCGGGCTGCCCCCAGCAAATCTTTGGATTATGTTGGTTGTTGACGCAAAACAACACATTCCGCTATATGTTTCCATGTTTCAATGTACATGTGACAAATAAAGCTAATCTTTTAATTGTCTTAGAATAGCAAAGGGGTGAATTCTTGGGTCTCCAGGATGATAAAAGCAGAGCCAGAATGTTACAACATGCTGTATGGCTGAAATATTTCATTGGATTCTTTCCTCAAACCCTCATCTTCTATCCTTTCTTTGACAGTGTGGGCACTGGGAGCATGACTCTATGGGCACTGAATCTATATGACAGTTTGGAAACTTACGGAATCTCACAGGATCTTGCTCTTAAGAGCAAAGAAGCCCATTAATTTCAATACATCTCAATTCCAGTCTCATCACCTGAAAATCTCAGCTGCAATTGTCACTTCTTCAATCATTGCTAGTTTCAATCCTGAACACACACAGACAGCAACAATACAGAAATTCTCCAGGGTGCTTGGAGATGAACAGTGGAAGTTGTCCTAATTGTTCTGTAAAAAAAAACTCAGCCTATTGAGTAGATATGGCAAAATTACAAAATGTAAAGTGCTGTAGTGAACATCGGACTTTCCAGGATACTACCTTTCAAAAAATGTTTTATTGTTTACTCAAACTTATGTTTGGTCTTAATAAAGACAAATGTGGCATGGGTAAACACAAGGACATTTTACTACTCAATTGCGTTCTGCACTGAGCACATGCGACAATACCACTATCAAAGCTTTTGGTTCCAGGCAAACCACCTGCATTGCCCACTGGGAACTGAAGTTTTTTATTATATACACATCTTTCCCCTTTAAAGAAAACAAACACAATACTATGTCCTCAAAAACCTGCAAGGAACAATAATCCTTTTCAATAAAGATATCCAGATACTGTAGCCAGTCCCTTTCCCACTCATGAACTTTCAGTCAGTCTCTGAAGTGGTTTAATTATCCTTTTTGGTCTGGTATTTGTTTCCACAGGTGTATTGTTTGCATTTGGTGCATCAATATTTGTGTCTTTCTGAGAACTCTGATCAACAAGTTCATTTTTTTACATCTGTTGGCCCCTTAGTATATTGACAGGTGACATGTCACTGCTATGAGTTGGGGATTATGTTTGTGGATCCACACATTTGCTTCTCAGAGGTGTTCCTTGCTGTGGTTGGATTTGTAGGAATGTGGAGCAACTTCCTCTTGCACATACTCTTGCATGGACCATGTGCCAGAATGGTGATCTTGGTTTCGCACTTGATCTCCAGGCTTCAGGACTGATAGGCTTTTCACAGTCCTGTCATGATATTGTTTCTGTTTTCCTTTCCCTTTCACTTTAGTCAATTTGACCTTGTGTACTCCTTTAGGTGTCAACAGGTTTTCATGCACTAGAAGGTTAGTGCATATGTGTTGACCCATCAGCATTTGGGCTGGTGAAAGGCCATTCTGCAGTGGTGCACTTCCGTAAATCATTGGACTTTTGTAGAAATCCTCTCATCCATCTTCTGTTTTCTTCATGAGGCCCTTCGCTACCTTGGCCAAACTCCCTACTAGGCCATTAGATTTTGTTTGATGTGGGCTTGAAGTTGTATGTCAAAACTCCCAATCATTGGCAAAGGACTCAAATTCACAGCTCAATAATTGTGAACCATTGCCTGATACCACTTCCCACGGAACTCCATGCCTCACACACACAGCTTTCAGGAAGTTGATGACTGGTGTACTGGGTGTTGATCGCAGTGCTTCAACCTCTGGGTAATTGGAAAAGTAGTCTGTTACAACAATATGACTCTTCCCATTACAATCAAACAAATCCACTCCAACCTAGAAGTGTGGCCTGTCTGGTACAGGGAGTGGTGTAAGTGGTTCCGCTTGCTGCATTGGTTGTAGGTAAGGCATATTTCACATGAAGCAATGGTCTGGCTGATGTCTTGCTTCATTCTTGGCCAGTTCATGAACTCTACATTCACATTTTTCCTCACCAAGATTCACTTCATGTATCTTGTGGAGCATTTCCTTGCGTAGCGACACTGGAATCACAAACCTGTTCCCTCTGAAGACCATATCTTCCACTACTGACAGTTCATCTCTAGATGCCCAATAATCCTGAACACACATTGGACAGTCATTCTTAGCAGCTGGCCATCCTTTCCGTATTCATGCAGTCTTTTTCTCTGTTGCTCAGGGTATTCATTTACTCTCTGTGTTTCGTTCTCACACCAACTTCTGACACCAGATTACGTTTGTTCTTAATAAAGACAAACTTGGCATGGGTAAACACTAGAACACTTTATTACTTAATTGTGTTCAACACTCGTCACGAGCCACGGAAGCTTCTGGTTCAAGGTGAACTGCCCACATAGCCCACTAGGAACGGAAGCTCCTCATCATTCACATAAAACTGTTCCTGGTTGCATGAAGGTTGATTTTTTCCCTTGTAACTTGTTGTGACCTTGAAAAAAAAACAGAATTCATGACATATGTGAGTGATGACAAACCTGATTCTGATGTGGGTCCCTACTGTGGACTGAGAGTGGGAAGGGGACAGGGAGGGAATTATGGTCTGGAAGAAGGGAGGGAGCAGGAAACACCAGATACACATTCTGTAATCATCAGTCAACCAGGTATTTGGAATCAAATGACCTTGCCTGGTGTCTCAGGGCTGGGTGTGTCTGCACTTTCGCGACCCATGCCCTTGGCACTCCTCTGCCTCCCGTCCCACAACTCTCCCACAGCGCTCCACCCTCGCCATTCCCAACATCCTTTGCTCCCACCAAATTTACAACCTCAGCCTCTGCTCCACGTTGACAACACAGTACTGTGCAAAAGTCTTAGTTACGTTTATGTGCCTAAGACTTTTCCACAATACCGTGGGTGTTACCTACTGTTTGTTCCTAGTACTATTTGTTCATAGTAACCAGCCTTGCTTTGTTATTCTAACACCCTTTTCACCTCAAACTTGACTAGCTCAGTATTTGTATTCCTTTAATAACCACCATAAATGGAATAGTATGTTTTTTTCCCATTGCCACACAAAATCTATACTGATTTTATTGCCCTTCCCGAGTTTTCAACATTTTCATCTTTCCTGTAATTCCTTAGGTAGATTTATGAAAAATTGTAATTTTGCTAAATCTATTTTACACTGGGTCTTACAGATGTTTGCATTGTACAGCAAAATAGGATACTGTGCTCTGTGCAGGGATGTCTGGGACATAATTCTGGTCAACTTGACAGACTAAGAGTCATAAACAAATAAGAATTTTGATCCCATTATAGTTGTCAGTGATATTTCCAGACAAGGGACTTTATCAGCTGACCTGGACGATGGTGTAAACATCATCTGGAATTCACCGCTTAGAACAGGAGTTCTCAACTTGGGGTCGACAGACCTCATACTTAATGGTATTGGTCAATGGCATAAAAGAGGTTGGCACCCCTGGCTTAGAACTCTTTTACAACATTACAGCCCTCGTGGGTAGTTTTAGACTGGTTTATTAAAAAAAAAACCTGATGTGAAAGTCAGAACAAATTAGTCATGTAAAATCATTTTGTGTAAATGATTGGGTAGTTATAATAAAAGGCATTTTAAATGGAAAGGTATAAATTCCATTGCTAAGTTCAGTGGAGGTTTACAAACTACTTTTAATAACAAAATTCTCTAAAATATCTCAGAAGTGCAATGAAAATTAATATTGACTAAAATAACTGGTGACCGAAATATAGGTTTAAGATTCACAAACACGAGTCTGCAGATGCTGGAAATCCAGAGCAGCACGCCCAGAATGTTGGAGGAACTCAGCAGGTCAGGCAGCATCTATGAAAAAGAGTAAACAGTCAACGTTTTGGGCTGAGCCCCTTCTTCAGGACTTCAGATTTAAGATTTGCTTTTTTTTGTGGAGTTTTTGAAGGAAACCTATTTGATGGTTTCAGATTCAGAAACTGGTTTATTATCACTGGCGTATGTTGTGAAATTTGGTGTTTTGTGCCAGCAGTATAGTGTAATACATAGAAACAACCTATACATTACAATAATATATATTATATATACAATGGATTCCAGTTAATCAGGGCAGCCACATATCTGGGACAACTCTTAAAGACAAAAACAAATTGGAAAAAAATAGCTGGGACTCCCTTTGTTTATTTGGGACACTATGCAGCTCATTTGGGGCAGGAGACAGTTGCCAAACGTTTCCTCACTATTATCCGTTACGTGCACGTCGTGTGGCCGTTAAGCACTATACTGTGCTTAGAGTGAACAGATTTTAAATAGTGTCACTTGTGTGTTTGCATTCAAAAGGCAGTGATTTTTTTTTGTCACTGATTGTTGGGTGAGTAATAAACAGTAAGACAATTTAGAACCGTTTTGCTCACTGCGGTTTCAAACCATCAGGCTCAGAGATGCAAGAAAGGACCATGAGTGAAAATGAAACAATTTCACTACTTCAACATGCTCAGAACTATGAAGAATTTGAAGGTATCGACAATCATCTCGAATGTTACAATGAAAATGAAGATTTGGAGGATGCAATCATCAAAAGCATTGTATGAAGGCAGTCCATTATCTGCACTAGCTGTCTGCGCTCATTTTCTTCATCTACAATATCAAAGCAACTCGTCAATGTACATTGAATGAATTCCTCTGTCGATAACTATTAGGAATTAATACACAGTTTTACCGTACTGTATTAGTTTCAGTAGGGTTCTAATTTATACTAAATGCCTGTAAACAGTATTCACCCATTCACCCACCTTAGAAGTTTTCATGTTTTATTGTTTTACAACATTGAATCACAGTAGATTTAATTTGGCTTATTTGATACTGATCAACAGAAAAAGACTCTTTAGTGTCAAAGTGAAAACAGATTTCTACTAAGTTATCCAAATTAATTACAAATATAACACACAAAATAATTAATTGCATGATTACTCGCCATCCTTTAATATGACACACCAAATCATCACTGGTGCAGCCAATTGATTTTAGAAGTCACATAATTAGTTAAATAGAATTGTGTTTTTGGAGATCTGTGTGCAGTCAAAGTGTTTCAAGTGATTGTTGCAAAAAATACACCTGGATCTGCTGGTGAATCAGTATCCCGGCAAAAACTATACCATGAAAACAAAAGAACACTCCAAGCAACTCAATATTGTAAAACAATAAAACATGAAAACCCACGGTGGGGGCGGGGGGTGTTGAATACCTTTGAGAAGTATTGCTTACATAATTTGTTACTTGATTATGTGGTAGCTTGTCTTTTTTTTATACCTTTTTAACTATTTCCATGAAACTTCAGCTAATTGGGACAGCCACTTAATTGAGCCAAAATGTGTCTCAGTGTGTCCCAATTAACAGGAATCCACTGTGTATACTCATTTATTTATAATAATATAAGTACTGCAAAAAGAGAGAGAAAATAGTGAGGTGAGTTCATGGGTCAGTTCATTGTCCATTCAGAAATCTGATGACAGCGGGGTAGAAGCTGTTGCTAAAATGTTGAGTGCATGCCTTTGGGCTCCTGTACATCCTCCCTGGTGGTAATAATGAGAAGATGGCATGTCTCGGGTGATGCAGGTCCTTAATGATGGTCTTATAGTGAATTCTAGGTAATAGGACAAAGGGAGCTGAAGGTGTAGCCACCATTGAGAGAGAGAGAGATTGAAAGAAAGACTGCATGAGAAATCAGAGTTGGAGCATCAGAGTGTTGCAAGGTGTGGGAGAGGGGTGGCTCCTTGCAACAGGACAGTGGGAGCCATGCACGGATGGAAACAGAAGGAAGATTTTGAAGTAGAAATGCAGGTGAGTGGAGTTATCTACAGTGATAGAGAAGGAACAAAATAACACTGATACACACAGAAGAAAAGCAAATCAGTGTGAAAAGGAGCGACAGGTGCTAGATAATTGTGGGTTAGGTATAGCCAAAAAATTAGATAAGCTACAGTATATTTTGGAGAACAAGAGGGCTGACAAAAATACATTGGATTAACTGAGTTTGGAGATTTCTTTAAACATCAACACTTACAAGGGTTCTTTACAACTTAGGTTCTCAGTATTATTTTTATATTTGCACAGTTTGTCTTCTTTTGAACATTAGTTATTTGTTGGTCTTTGTTCTTCGTACAGTTGTATTATTCTTTCGTGTGAAAGCTTTGAAAGAAAATGAATCTCAGGGTATTATACCGTAACGTATACGTAGTTTGATAATAAATTTACTTTGAACTTTTGACTGAACCAGTGAATAGATGTGAGGTGATGGTAACCTGCAGTAAAGTCTGTTATAAAACTAAAAGCCAAATGGAAGTTTTAAAAACTCCGGCCCATGACCATAACTGAGGGTTGTAGGTGACAGGTTCAGCGGAGTGCATCCTGAGTCTCTTCATTCAATAAGTCAGTGGAGCTGCAGGGCCGGGCCAGTAACATATTGTCCCTGTTGATAGAGTCATAGAGCATGATAGCACAGAAGCTGGCCCTTTGGCCCATCTAATCCTTGCTGAACTATTATTTTGCCGCGTCCTATCGACCCACACTTGGACCAGAGCCCTTCATGCATGTACTTATCCAAATTTCTCTCAAATGTTGAAATCGAACCCTTTTCCCTGGCAGCTCGTTCCATACTCTGACCACCCACTGAGTGAAGAACCTCCCCTCAAACATTTCACCTTTCACTCCTAACCTATAACTTTTAGTTCTGGTCTCACACAATCTCAGAGGACAATGCCTGCTTGCATTTACTCTCTCCCTATACCCCTCATAACTTTGCCTACCTCTATCAAATCTCCCCTCATTCTCCTCACTCCAGGGGATAAAGTCCTAACCCACTCAACCTTTCCCTGTAACTCAAGTCCTCGAGCCCTGGAAACATCCACTTAAATTTGCTCTGTACTCTTTCAATCTTATTGCTAACTTTCCTGTAGATAGGTGACTAAAACTGTTCACGACACTCCAAATTAGACCTCATCAATGTCATTAGAACTTCGACACAACATCCTAACTCCTGTACTCAGTACTTTGAATTATGAAAGCCAATGTGCCAAGAGCTTTCCTTATGACCCTATCTAGCTGTAACCCCACTTTGAATGAATTATGGATCTGATCTGAGAGAGCATGGCAATTGAAAAGTAAGACAGAAATGAAGTCATATGAACAGTGAATAAAGGCTCTGGTCCTGTCCTCGCTGCAATTTAGAAGAACGAGGTGGGATCTCACTGAGACCTATCAAATGTTGAGAGGCCTTGATGGAGGATATGTGCAGAGGATATTTCTTATGGTGGGGGAGTCTAGGACCAGAGGACGCAGCCTCAGAATAGGGGGACTCCATTTAGAACAGAGATGAGGAGGAATTTCTTTGGCCAGAGAGTGGTGAATCTTTGGAATTCATTGTCACAGACGGCTGTGGAGGCCATGTCATTGGAAGCGTTTAAGGTGGGAGGTTGATAGATTCTTGATTGGTCAGGGCATGAAGGGATACGGGGAGAAGGCAGGAGATTGGGGCTGAGAAGAAGTTGAATCAGCCATGATGAAATGGTGGAACAGACTCAATGGGTCAAATGGCCTAATTCTGCTCCTATATCTTATGGTCTAAGTCCCTGAAGCTACACATTTGTTGGTTTACCTTCTCTGTATCTGTGAGGTCGAACACCATCAGAATCACCCACCCTCCGCTGGTAATGCCTTTATTCTTCAGCACATCAACTTGTTTTAATTTTTCTGACACCTTTTCAAAATCGAACACAATATTAAAAGGAAAACATTTTGAATCCCATAAAATTGCACGGAGCACTTTTAAATAAAAGCATTGGAGAAATCTAGACTTTATGAAAAAATTGTACCTTACTTTACTGTTACCTTCATCTGTCAGGTCCAGATTCTAGCCGATTTATTGTCAACTGCACAAGTCGACGTGCGCACAGGTGCAGTGATATACCTGCAGCAACGTTGCAGGCACATAGCATCAGATAAGCAGCGTTCGCATGATGCTACTTTAAGTGCTCGGGGAGATTCCAGTCCTTCACCACTGAACGCCACATAAACAATTGTGGCGGAGTTCAGTCAGAGAATAGACGAAGCTTCGGACTTGGTGAGGAACTGTCAGCATTCCTCACCATGTCTCACCCAAAACCTCTCTATATTGGTTTGATGCTTCATGCTCACAACTGACACTGGTACTTTAATATATCTAGTTTGTTGTATTAAATGTTCAGAAACAGATTTTTCCCTATTTTTGTGAATACATCAGAATGTTTAATGGTCTTTGTTTTCTCAGTCTTGTCTCTGGGTGGCGAATTGGGCTGACGAAGGAGTACACCTCTCCTCATGTCTGATCGACACAGCGTACCAAAGGGAAAGGGACCAGAGGAAGATGATATGTTGAGCGGAGATTTGGGTGACGGCTTTTATAGGAAGCCTGGTGGGATTTATGACCGGCAACACAGTTCTGCTGCTGAGACTGCGAGATCAAGACAAGGATCAGACTGCAATGGCGATGCTTTTAGTAGAAGTGTAAACAAGGATGAATATCCATGTCAGCGTTGGAGCAAAACTGGCAGCATTTCCGGTTCCTTCCATCAGCTTTCGAACTCTGACGTGACTAGCATCAGCAGACAATCCAGCACTATTGGTAAATCTGCAAGTTTCACGATACTTACATACATTGCATTGAAGATTAGTTCTGAATTGTTGTGATATGATCTCTGTAAACATTATTTAATTGAAAAACAGAATATTGGGGAAATTAATAATAACTTTAAATCAACCCAGTTTTATGGGTAGAATTTGTCTGTACTTTTATGGAATAGTATTACATCATTAATCCCAAACACAAGATTCTGCACATGCTATTTATTCAAGGTTCAAAGTACATTTATTATCAAAGTATGAATGCTATTTACAACTTGAGATTCATTTCCTTACAAGCAGCCACAAAACAAAGAAACCCAATAGAACCCCTTTTTAAAAAACAAGACTGTCAGACACCCAATGTGCAGAAAAAAAACATATCATGCAAACAATGAAAGTAAGCAAATAACGTTCAGAACGGAAGTTCACGGCAGTGAGTCCTTAGCCAGGAAGCCAGTCACAGACAATACAGGAGCCCGTTAGTTGCAGGCCACAGCTTCTGATGAGTAAACCTCGCGGAGCAGCAAACAGAACTCCAGCCCGTCCGTCGCTTCTGGCCCCAACACCCTAACCTTTTCAATCTGGCTTGGTGCTTAAAGGAGCCAAATTTTGGGTCACTCCTTGCTCTCAGACTCGGGTGCTGCCACTTCGATACACTCTCATGCCCAGGCCTCAATTTGGCCCGTACCTGTCCTTTCCAATCTTGCCCTCTCCATAGACACTGCCTGGCCTGATGAGTTCCTCCAGCGTTTTGGGTGTTGCTCTGATGGAATGTTCTCATTTTTCCAAATAAATAAAGTAAAGGCTACTATTAATAGTGTACAATCAGATGTAAACTATATGCGCACATGAGCTCTGAGGCAGTTATGCTAGAATATCTTTGTTTTGACGGATAAATGCATAGTGCTATACTGTGGTGGAAAAGGCAACATTTACGCATCAAGTTAATTGAGTAAGCTCAATATTGCTTACGGTTCTTTCCTCTGGCTGTCAGTTTAAATTTACAGATCTTGAAAGTCAGGAGCAGAAAAAGAAATTAAAGCAGGAATTACTCATCTGAGAAATAATAATCATAAAATGTATCACAATTAATGTACTGAAGCCTAAAGAGTAAATGAATGAAAGCTGAACAAGATAGAGCAGAGATTGAGGAATATTACACAATCGCCAGTACATGAGCTAGATCCAAGTTGAGTCACTTGGGGAGTATATTCTTTTAATCCTCAAGCAGCCCAGCCTACACTCAGTGGTCACTTTATTAGGAACACCTGTACACCTGCTTGTTAATTCAAATATCTAATCGGCCATGCATGTAGCAGCAACTCAATGAATAAAAGCATGCAGACATTGTCAAGAGGTTCAGTTGTTGTTCAGACCAAACATCAGAATGGGGAAGAAATGTGATCTAATTGACTTTGACCATGGAATAATCGTTGGTGCCAGATGGGGTGGTTTGAGTATCTCAGAAACTGCTGATCCCCTGGGATTTTCATGCACCACAATCTCGAGAATTCACAGAGAATGGTGTGAAAAACAGAAAAGTATCCAGTGAGCAGCAGTTCAGTGGGAACCCTTGTAAATGAAATAGGTCAGTAGGGAGTAGCCGGACTGGTTCAATCTGACAGGAAGGTGGCAGTACTCAAATAACTGTGTGTTATAACAGTGGTGTGTGGAACAGCCTCTCTAAATGCACAACGTGTAAAACCTTGAAGTGGATTGGCCTATAGCAGCAAAAGACCACAAACATATACTCAGTGGCCACTGAATGTAATTTGTACACATTAATGCTTTTCCCAACATTTTTCATGATAAATGTGCATCTCCATAGATCCTGCCTGATCTTTCTTTATTAATCTTTTTATTGATTTAGAGAAAACATATATACAGACAAGGGGAGAATTATCTCAAATATATATATCAGCAACAATATAAACAAAAGATGAAATACAGTAGATATTATCATAATCATAGTAATAAGCAAATACGCAATATATAATAAAAAAGGACAACTAATTCTCCTCTTATCAATTCATAAAGAGAGGGAAAAAAACTTCAAATTTAAAATGAAAAGAAAAAAAAAGATCCTGCCTGATCTGCTGAATTCTTCCAGGATTTGTGGGTTTTGCTCCTTATTCTGGTTTGCACCCCCTTCCTTTCTAGTTCCGATGAAGGTTCTCAGCCCAAAACATCGACTGTTTGTTTTCTCCATAGATGCTGCCCGACCCGCTGAGTTCCTCCAGCTTTCTATGTGTTCTTCTCTCCATATCCAGCATCTGCAGAATCTCTTGAGTCAATGTGCAATGCTATTTTTAAAAAGAAAAGTTTTTCTGACTTCTCTGCTCATAATTTGATTTCTTATTATGTGACTCCTTTACTCAATTTGTCTGCTTGAGGGAAAATGTGCTGGCCTTTCTTCGTCCCAATTAGAGTATGAATTTGTGTATTGGCAAATAACCATTTTCTAATCGTTTTTTAAAAGATCATTAATTGACAATTGTATAAAATTTAGTTCTGCAAATCTTTTGTGTTTTTAAGCTTGTTTGTAATTTGAAAATCACTTTAAAATTAACCGTGAACAAACTTATACTTGTATATAACCTTTTGTAATTTCCAGGGTGACCCAAAGAGTTTCACAGCTAAATAACTTTAGAAATGTTCTAAATGCTTAGCACGGGAAGTGACCCAGGTAACTTGTGATAGTGAGATAGTAGTCCTGACGAAGGGTCTCGGCCTGAAACGTTGACTGTACCTCTTCCTAGATGTGCTGCCTGGCCTGCTGCGTTCACCAGCAACTTTGATGTGTGTTGCCTGTGATAGTGAGGTTCCTTTACCAAAAGGTTAATAAGTGACCAAATTGTTTGCCTTAGAGGGAAATGGTAAACAGGATCTGAAGTGTTTACTTAGATAAAGTTGATTTTTTTTGTTATTAGTTTAACAATGTACAACACCTTGATTGTTTTCTAAATCATGTCCTGCCGTTGTAGGTGTAGATGTTGAAATGACGAATGAAGAACTAAAACTGAGGCTGCAGGAAGTTATGCAGGTGAGGTCTCATTTGCGAGTGGAAATTTCTTTCGGTGGTAACTTGTATTTGCAATTACTTCATTTTGACCAAAGTTCACTGGGACATTGTTGCAGGTATTTACTTACTGTCCATTACGCTGCAATGAAGCTCCTCCATCTCTGTCTGTATAAAATTGCAAGGCTATGGGAGAAGGAAGGATTAGAATGATGTTAGAGTAGATTATACAGTCGGCACAACATCGTGGGCTGAAGCGCCTGTACTGTGCTGTAATGTTCTATGTTCTACAGGTCAGTGATAATAAACGTGGTTCAGGTTTTTTTTCTTTTTTTACTTATCCCATTCCCAAACCCTTTCACTTCACACCATTATCTCTTTTGACATTTAAGCTCCCTGCAACAGTTCTTTCGGTTTAAGAGTCTGATATCAGTGGGATAGAAGCTGTCCTTAAGCCTGGAAGTATGTGCTTTAAGGTTTTTGTTTCTTCTGCCCGATGGGAGAGGGGTGAAGAGAGAATGTCTGGATGCATGGGGTCTTTGATTACGCTGGCTGCTTTACTGAGGCAGCGAGAAGTGTAGGCAGAGTCCATGGAGGAGAGGCTGGTTTCTGTGATGTGCTGAGCTGTTCCAAAATACATAGTTAAACCTGTGAAATGCACTGAAGATGGAAACTGCAAGTGAAATTAATTAATACAAAAATCACATTTTAAGCCAGTAACAAAAATATTAAATTTCCCCATCTTGTTTTTCAGCCTTTTCAGGCTAAAGACCAATTTTTACCCAGGTACAGAGGAGAACTCGATTGTCCATGTAAAGCAGTCATGAAGTATTGAGTTTGGTTTCTATCAGAGTCGAATCTAAAGTTATCTACCCTGAGGCCACAGAAGTACTTTTTAATTAAATGGTCGAGTGTAAATAATTATTCTGGATTTCTATCATACTTTTTTGTGTTCAAAACATTCAGAGAAAATCATACCAATTCATAAACTTTAAATAGTTTAAAGTTTTTCCAGTGATTTTAATGAGAAGATCTTTAAGACCATTAAGCAGTAATATTGATATTTAAAGTGTTTGCACACAAACACCATTAGATATTTCATTGTAACATCTAATAGTTGTTCTTTTAGCCCATCGCCCTTACTGTGGCATAAGGCGTTGACAGCAGATCGCCAGATTCCCCTGTTCTGGGCTAGTCTTTCAGATTCTCCCCGGATGAGGCCATCTTCTTTCTTTCTTTTTAAATCTTTTTATTAGTTTTCAAAATTATAAACTTAATAACAAAGTTGGTACAAAGAGATTGGAAAAATATTAATCAGCATATATGAAATGAATTTTAAGTAACATAGATATATAAAAGACTTCCAAACTCACAATGAAATTAATCTTTAAAAAAAATAAAAAGAAAAAAATATATAAACAAAAAAAAACCCCAAAAAAAGGCAAAACAGGGCTAGACCAATAGCTTGTATCAGACACGTTCAGTAATGTCGTTAACTCCGCTCCTCTCATCATATAAATTAAGTTTAGAAAAAAGATTCGGAAAGGTCAGATTACATCATATGAAAATGTTGCATAAAAGGTTTCCAATTTTCTTCAAATTTAACCGAAGGGTCAAAAATATCACTTCTAATTTTTTCTAAATTTAAACAATATAGTTTGAGAAAACCATTGGAATGTAGTTGGAGGATTAGTTTCCTTCCAGTTCAACAAAATAGATCTTCTCGCCATTAAAGTGACAAATGCTATCATTCGACAGGCTGAAGAAGACAAAGATCTATGTTCTACCATTGGCAATAGCCTATCTTCGAAGACCCTTCCTGTCCCAGGGATGAGGTCTTCGGAGCTTCTGTTGGTGATTCTGTAGCTCTGGGTTTTTATGGGATGTGGTTGCTAGCCCTGTGCCCAAGCCTGCTCCTCTTGCAGCCAGGCTTGGAACCATCCATGGCGGAATTAGCACTTAATGGTGCATAAAAGTATCGCTTTTATGGCTGAGTATACACTCTTCATTCTGAGAAATATTGGTAAAGCATTATGACGGCTCCATTACTCAACTGTGAGTTTGATCATTTGTTTCACTCTTGTGGTGAGGATTTCCAAAAGGTTAATCTGCAGGTTGAGTCTGTGGTGAGGAAAGCAAATGTGATGTTAGCATTCATTTCAAGAGGACTGGAATATAAAAGCAAGGATGTAATGTTGAGACTTTATCAAGTACTGATAGATAGAGAGATAGATAGATATACTTTATTAATCCCAAGGGAAATTTGGTTTTGTTACAGCTGCACCAACCAAGAAAAGAGAGTAAATATAGCAATACAAAAACCCCCAACAATCAAACAACAAAATGCAAACTATGCCAGATGGAAAATAAGTCCAGGACCAGTCTATTGGCTCAGGGTGTCTGACCCTCCACAGGAGGAGCTGCACGTTCGATGGCCACAGGCAGGAACGACCTCCCGTGCCACCAAGTGTTGTATCACGGTGGAATGTGGCGGAAGTCCAACAGTAAAAAGTTCAATATCCAGTCTGCAAACACGTTCCTCGATCATAATATGCCCCGGATTGCACCATCTGTTGTTAACCAGATCAGTAAGGACCCAGCTCCTTTACGCTTACCGCTGTCAATGCACTTCCGGTCAGCCGGAACGGTATTACCCACTGAACTCCTCTTCTCCAAACGTCTCTGTTGTCTCGACCCGGTCCTCTTTCCTCGCCTTTGTGATCCCCCTCTGCATCCTCTGTGTGTTTTCCTCCGGATTTCAGCAGGGGTGTCCGCCGCTCTGTTCGCTAAACCGGCCGGCATTAGCTGGTCCCTGGAATACACAATGCGACCTTGCTTCTGTCCCGCGTGTCGGGATGTAACCATTTCCAGCGCTAAAAAAAACCCAAATAAAACTCTCTACCAGCATGTAAGAGAGGGTGCAGCTTCAACGTGTTACCGTGAGAAAAAAAAATACAAAAAATAACGTAAATTAAAAAGTAAGAAGAAGAAAGTAAGAATAGATCGGAACAGCTGTAACGGGCTGAAGGCACGACCGACGCATGCACGACCGACGCATGCACGACTGGCGCACGCACGACCGACGCAGGCACGACCGACGCAGGCACGACCGGCGCAGGCACGACCGGCGCAGGCACGACCCGCACGCACGACCGGCGGCACGACCGACGCACGCACGACCGGCGCAGGCACGACCGACGCACGCACGACCGACGCAGGCACGACCGGCGCAGGCACGACCGGCGCACGCACGACCGACGCAGGCACGACCGGCGCAGGCACGACCGGCGCAGGCACGACCGGCGCAGGCACGACCGACGCACGCACGACCGGCGCAGGCACGACCGACGCACGCACGACCGGCGCACGCACGACCGACGCAGGCACGACCGACGCAGGCACGACCGGCGCAGGCACGACCGACGCACGCACGACCGGCGCAGGCACGACCGGCGCAGGCACGACCGACGCAGGCACGACTGGCGCATGCGCACTGTGAGGCCTCATTCGGAGTATTGTGAGCAGTTATGGGCCCCTTATTTCAGAAAGGATGTGCTGAAACTGGAGAGGATTCAAAGGAGGTTCACCAAAATGATTCTAGGGTTGACTGGTTTGTCGTATGAAGAACGTTTGATGGCTCTGGGGCTATATTCACTGTAATTCAAAAGAATGAGAGGTGACCTCGTTGAAACCAATCAAACGGTGAAAGGCCTTGATAGGGTGGATGTGGAGAGGATGTTTCCTATGGTGGGAGAGTCTAAGGCCAGAGAATAGATGGGCGTCCTTTTAGAACAGAGGTGAGGACAAATTTCTTTAGTCAGAGAGTGGTGAATCTGTGGAATTCTTTGCCACAGGCAGCTGTGGAAGCCAAACCTTTATGTATATTTAAGGCAGAGGTTGATAAATTCTTGATTGGTCAGGACATGAAGGTATACGGGGAGAAGGCAAGAGATAGGGGCTGACAGGAAAAATGGATCAGCCATAATGAATTGGTGGAGCAGACTAAATGGGCCAAATGGCCTAATTCTGCTCCTATATCTTATGGTCTTATGAATTGAAACCTTTTTTCTCCCCCAGGAAGCAGAATTTCTACGATCTGAACTTGAAGTAACACAACAGCAACTTGAAGGGAAGTATAAAGCCTTAAAAATCCTTCAGAGCATGGTGAGCCCCACAGTGATGTTATTATTTCCCGTTAAATCCTGTTTCAAATACTGTTGATGAACTTCCGCTGAGTTGTTGGTGCTCGCACAGTGTAAAGGAGAGCCCAAAGTGACTGCACACTCTCAGTGCACAACTAGTAGATCAGGAAAAATTGGCTGCACTGAGGAAAAGATTGACTGAAAATTAACTGTTTATTCCCTTCCATCGACACTGCCAGACCTCCTGAGCTCCCACAGCATCCTGTGTGTCTTGGGCTGGATTAAGCATCTACAGAATATCTAGCATTTAGAATTCGAGGTTGAGAAATTTGGGAATGAAACTTAACATTCTAAACTTTGACGATCCCAGCAATTAAAACAGTTGGCTGAGCTGGACTAGGTTAATAGATTTAAAAAGGTAATATTGTGGACAAAGCTTGTAAATCTACATTCCAGTGAAAAAGAGAAGCATTAGGCCAGGGGAAGGATGCAAAATCCATGTCAAACTAAGGAAGGTGGGGGAATATCAAAGTGCAGTTTATTTTATTTATTTACAGCACTGTGCAGAAGTCTAAGGAGCATATACAGTATATAGCCTAAAGACACACACTCAACATTTTAGGAAGAGCTTCTTCCCCTCCGTTATCAGATTTTACTGTGGGTAAACAGACCGGTGGAGTGCCAGTGCGTGGGTAATTATCTCAATGAGGCAGTGAACAAACAAAAGCCTAACCTAGTGAAGGAAGTTGTTTCAAAAGCAAAGGATTTCCATTTCTTCGCCATTGCAGTGTTTTATGACTTTTCTAATGGTGCAGCATCAACATTGTTCATTGGCATATTGTAGATAAAATATGGAAATACATAAAGACTTTGCAACTGACTTTTCTTGAGGTTGGGCTCTTTAATGTATAGAAGTATTTGCAGGTTCAGTCTGTGGGTGAAGAAGGCAAATGCAATGTTAGCATTCATTTCAAGAGGACTAGAATATAAGAGCAAGGATGTGATATTGTGACTTTATAAAGCACTGATGAGGCCTCACTTGAAGTATTATGAGCGGTTTTGGGCCCCTTCTCTTTGAAAGGATGTGCTGAAACTGGAGAGGATTCAAAGAAGGTTCACAAAAATGATTCCAGGATTGAACAGCTTGTCATATGAAGAGTGCTCTGGCCCTTTATTCACTAGAATGCAGAAGAGTGAGGGGCGACATAATTGAAACCCATCGAATGTTGAAAGGCCTTGATAGAGTGGCTGGGGAGAGGATGCTTGTTATGGTGGGAGAGTCTGAGACCAGAGGACACAGCTTCAGAATAGAGGGGCATCCTTTTAGGATGGAAATAAGGAGGGATTTCTTAAGTCTGAGAGTGGTGAATCTGTGGAATTCATTGCCACAGGCAGCTGTGGAGGCCAAGACGTTATGTATATTTAAGGCAAAAGCTGATAGATTCTTGATTGGTCAGAAGATACACAGGGAGAAGGCAGGAGATTGGGGCTGAGAAGAAAAATGGATCAGCCATGATGAAATGAGCCAAATGGCCTAATTCTGCTATTATGTCTTATGGTCCTAAAAGGAAAGATTTGACAATAGCATAGTAGTTGAGTTACTGAATTAGGATCCAGAGGTCTCTGCTTCAGTTCAGTGCAAATGTTCAAAGAACTAAATCAGCATTTCTCCCCCTTTAACCATCGCTTCCCCAGAGCTGCTACTCAGCTGTGGAAAAACTTAACTGATTCACTTTTCTCCTTCGGAAAAGGAAGCTGCAGTCTCAACCCAATCTGCCCTACGACGGAATCTTAACTATCTCGTTGGTGAAGGGCCGTTCAGAATCCAGTTTATTATGGAGAAATTTGTTGTTTTATGGCAACAATACAGTACAATACATAGAATTTACTATAAATTGCAATAAGTATAGAAAGAATAAATAGTGCAGAAAGTGAGCAAAATGGTGAGGTGGACTGTTCAGAAATCTGATGGTGGTGGAGAAGAAGCTGTTCCTGAGTCATTGAGTGTGGGTCTTCGAGCTCCTGTACCTCCTCCCTGATGGTAGCAATGAGAACCATCAGGCTTTTGAACCTGAGTGGATAACTTCACTCATTCTAAAACTGAACAGGTTCCACAACCTATCAACTCACTTTCAAGGACTCTACAACTCATGTTCTCGTTATTTATTGCTTATTTTTTATAATTATAATTTTATGTGTTTTTTCCCTCTTTTTGTATTTGCACTTTTTGTTGTCTTTTGCACGTTTCCGTCTTTGTTGTTGCGGCTTTTTATTGGTTCTATTGTGTGTGTTTTTTTGTACTTTCCGTGAATACCTGCAAGAAAATGAATCTCAGGGTAGTATATGGTGACATATATGTACTTTGATAATAAACTTACTTTGAACTTAGTAAAGGGCATGTCCTGGATGGTGAGGGTGGTTAATGATGGGTGCTGCCTTCTTGAAGATGTCCTCGGTGCTGGAGAGGCTGGTGTCCATGATGGAGTGGGCTGAGTCTACAACCAATCTTTTCGTGATCCTGTGCATTGGAGCCTCCATACCCAACAGAATGCCCTCCAACAGGAATTTGCTACAGTCTTCAATGACATACGTGAACAACAAATGCAGACATTTCCAGTGATATTCGCCTCTTGGGAACAAATTGTTCCCCCACATTATAATAATGTGAAATTTACTCTTATTAAGTTTTTAAGTGCTTTAATTTTTCAAGAAGTAGAAAGTAATAAGCAGTGTTGGTGTATGTGCTGACATTTTACTCTCCTTAACCAGGCAATGTTTGATAAAGCCACAGTTCACACAAAAACCTTGCTGCAAAAAACAGGAGAACGAAACAAGATTTTGGAAAAGGTACGCATATGTGAATTTTTTTTTGTTCTCTCATGTTAAAATCATTTCAGTAAAGATAACCATCTTGACTTTATGTCGCTACTGGGCGGTTTTGAATCGGGGCAGCCTGCAGATAACGAACATTGAGCTGAACTGAATATACCTGGACTCTTTCAATGTTGTGTTTTGTATTCTGTGTTATTGCTCATTTTTTTTTGTCACCCTTTGCACAATTTTTTTTGGCGCGTCAGTGGGGGGAGTTGATGTCTTTCTTTGAACAGGTTCCATGGTTTTTGTTGTTTTGTGGCCGTCTGTGGGGAAGACAAATCTCAAGGTTGTGAACTGCATTCTTTGAAAATAAATGTACTTTGAATCTTCGAATCAGTGAGCCTTTGGCACACTATTATAATGGCAGTACTCATATGTCAAACGTATTCAAATGAATCAATATGGTAGCTGGCTTTGATTTTGAAATTGTAATTGTAACTTGTTATATTCTAAATAATCCAGACAGCATTGCTTCTTCTGGCTACAAATCTTTCTTGTGGTCTGTTTGCTTTTCTATTTGTCGTGGGTATGCTTAGTGAGTAAGAATTCAGTAATGCATCAGATGTTATTCCCAAAGTACATTCCAGTCCCATTTGGTTGGTCTTGAGTATTGGAAGTGACACGATTGGGGAAAAAAATAATATGCCGTCTATGTATCTGCATTAGGTCAAAAGTCAGTATGATCCTTTCACTCACTTAGAACTAATATAGTTAAGATGACACAATTCAAACCTATTGACTATAAACCTTTAGAAGAAATTGTGCTACACCTGAAATCTTCCTCCTGTTCCCTTAACATTTTACCAACAACCTTTTTTAGAATGTTTTTAATTGCATGGCACCTGATATTGTGCAAATAGTCAACACTTCTCTTCTATCGGGCTGCTTCCCAAAAGCCCTGAAAGCTGCAGTTAATAAGCCTCTTTTAAAAAAAGAACAACCCTAATGCCTCAGTAATTAATAACTACAGGCCTTTATCAAACTTACCAGGTTTAAGTAAAATCATTGAAAAGATTGCTTATCAGCAACGTAATAGCTTTTTTGGCACTAAGCAACCGTATGGATGTTTTCCAGTCTGGATTTCGACAGCACCACAGCACTGAGACTGTTCTGGTCAAGAACAGTCATTTAAACGACATCCTCTTAAACCATGATGATGATAACATTTCAGTTTTGGTTTTACTGGATCTTGGTGCTGCTGTTGACACAGTTGACCATGGCATATTACTGGCCAGACTGGAAAGCTGGGTGGGACTTTCTGGGACAGTCCTAAAGTGGTTTAAATCGTATTTTGTCTCGATTGGTAGCTGTGTGTGTGAACGAACAGGAATGATATGCCTCGAGGGTCCACACTAGGGGCCTCTTCAGTTTAACATATATACACTTCCTCTAGCTCAAATCATGGTAAGCAACAATATATCTTACCTTAGTTATGTGGATGACACTCAGATTTATCTAACAGTTTCATCAAGTGACTGTGGTCCCATACAATAACTGTATCGAATACATTACTGATTGGATGAGCTAAAATTTTCTCCAGTTAAACAAAGAGAAAACTGACGTAGTTGTTTTTGGTGCCAAACGGAGCAATTAAAAGTCAGTGCTCACTTAGAATGCCTGTCATTACAGTCCACAAACCAAACCAGAAACCGTGGTGTTGTGATGGACTCCGACTTAAATTTTAACAGCCACATTAAAACAATTGCAAAGTCAGCCTGCTACCATCTTAAAAATACAGCGAGAGTTAAAGGGCTCATGTCTCTGCAAGATCTAGAAAAACTCGTCCACACATTTATTGTTAGTCGGCTTGACTACTGTAATGGCGTTTCCACAGGTCTCTGTAAAAATCCCTCAGACAGCTGCAGCTCATTCAGTACACTGCTGCTGGAGTCCTCACTAAAACCAAGAAAGTAGAACACATCACCCCAGTTCTCAGATCACCACACTGGCTTCCTGTCCATCAGAGGATTGACTTTAAAGTATTACTACTGGATTATTCAGCATGGAATGGTCTAGGGCCAAAATACATGCTGCTTTATGAACCTTTCTGAGCTCTTAGGTGGCCTGGGGCAGGTCTGCTTACTGTCCCCAGGGTCAAAACTAAACACGATGAAGCAGCTTTTAGTTACTATGCTCCACATAGCTGGAGTAACCTTCCAGAGGATCTGAAGTCTGCCCCATTTTAAAGCTCTTTTAAATCGAGGCTTAAGACTTTTCTTTTTGCTGTAGTGTTTAATTAGAATCTCCTGCACTGGGACTTCTATTTATCATATCTATTTTTTTGTGTGATTTTATTCTCATATATATTGTCTGCAATTTGATTTTTGATTTTTATATCTTGTTCTATGTAAAGCACTTTGAATTGCTTTGTGTTTGAAAAGTGCTATGCAAATAAACTTGCTTGCTTGCTATGCAAAAAGAAATCATTTGGTGTTATGAAAAGGATAGAAAAAGATTCATTAGTAATTTCTAACAGGGATTTTGGATAAGAACCGAAGAGGAGAATCTGACAGTTTTCAGGACTAGGACACAAAAGAGTCGGTTAACTCTTTCCCGTCGTAGTCCTAGAGGTGGGGTGAGACTAACACTGGAGATCATGGGTTAGGGGCGAAGGGTGAAATGGTTAAGGGGAACATGCTTCACTCAGGGTGGTAGGAGTGTGCTGCAAGCTGAAGTGGGATGCAGGTTTGATTTCAACATTGAAGAGAAGTTTGAATAAGTATATGGATGGGAGGGGTATAGGGAGCTATGGTCCAGGTGCAGGTCAATGGGACTAGAATAGTTTGGCATGGACTAGATAGGCCAAAATGCCTGTTCCTGTGCTGCAATGCTCCAGGATTCTATAACTAAATACTGTAGCTTTGTCATAGACCTGATATTAGCACAATGGGTTTTTTTTTTGGCTTCTTCTTATACTGTCTCACTGTCACATCCTGCAGACTAAACAAATCTGCAGTTAACTTGTTGAAGGAATCAACCATGGGAAAATAAAGGTTTCCTTTCTTGTGGAAGCAGATCAAGTTATTGATTGTAGCATATCAAAAATTAGAGTCCTGTTTCTCCTTAATATTAGATAACAATCAAAAATACACTCTCTTCGATCTGAGATATGACACAAGTTTTAATGGCTAAAATCAACTATGTAAAATGTGACTTCCTCCATGTACAGTTTATCTTACTCATTATTTTGTTTGGAGTTGCTCCAATGCTCTCTTCTATTTGTCGGATAGCATTTTTCTCATTTCAAAATTCATTTAATTTTGTTGGAATCTATATTTTGTTTAATAATGGTAGATCCTTTCTCAGCATTTACTGGCTGGGAAAGTAAAGATAATTCAAGTCAGCTGCTTGTACGTAACATCCCTGATGGTGCAGACAAGAGGATTGAATTAGGCAGGAGTTTTGAAGGAGGATATAAAGGTTTTGGAAAGTGATGTACAGTACAGTATATTTTAGATAGACAGAACACCTGATTTATTTTTCTTTGTTCCAGGAAGTGAATATATTACAGTGGGAAAACGACTTCAAACAAGATAAATTTAAACATTTGGAACAATTCTGGATTGAAAGACTTGAAAGGTTAGCAGATTTGTTATGAATAGAGGGTTATTTAGTTGTTTTGTTGCCCCACAGTAAAAATAACTTTTCTTTTTGCCTGAAAGTGTTATCCAAGGCCAAGCCTAGAATGAATAGTATAAACTGGTTTTATTCTCCGGCCTTCAGAGTGATGCAGGCTTGATGGTGAGGCTTCTGCTTGTCTGCTCCTCTGTGGTTATTTCTTTGTTTTGAGCAGATATGTTATCTGTGCCTGGCTGTCTCCTTCAAACTCTCAATCCTCGGATGCTCTGGCACTTTCATGCCCTGTACGTTCCTGGTTAAAGAGTATGCGTTTGGTTAGATTAGTATTATTTATTTATTATTATTTATTTAGATTAGTATATTTGGTATTATTTATTTACCTATTTATTATTTGCACAATTTGTTTCTTTCTGCACACTGGTTATTCGTCTGTCTTTGTAGTGTGTGGTTTTTCACCAATTCTATTGTGTTTCTTTGTACTTATTGTAAATACCTGCAAGAAAAAGAATCTCACAATAGTATATGGTAATATGTGCACACTTTGTTAATAAATTTACTTAGACATAAGTTTATGATTACAGCAAGAATGAATAATTTATTAGAGACAGAATCTTTAAATTTAAGTGTTCATTAATTCACAGTCATTGTCTCATTTCTGTAAATTCTATTTCCTTAGCAAGTGTTAATGTTGGGACACGACAAACTATTTCTCCTTTGCTTCGTAGGATGTGCATTGAAAATACCGAACTCGCAAAAAAATTGGAAGAAAGAGATGCTGAGATACGGGGTCTCAAATCGGAAAATGCACGTACGTTGAGTGAGCTCTTGCAATGTTGCATGGTGGAGTTGCTTATCATTCCTTCTATCTCTCCGGCTCCTTCCTCCCACTCCAAATCTCTAAAGGATGGCCAACGTGAATTTCTAGGTGCAGTGTTCTTGTACAAGTCTTGACAGTAAGCCCTGCAAGACATTTCTTGATGCCGTCAATATTCATGCAAATAGACTTGCATAAGAATTGGCTAACTTACTATCTGAAGAAAGGTGTCTCACATACCTAGTAATTTCCTCATTTCTAATCCAGGGACATTGATGTCAAAAATGGAGATCTTGCCACTGTTTCTGATGAATAAGCCAATAGTTTATATTTAAAACATTTAGATTTTGATGATTGAGTGGCTACATTGCTGACCCAGTGGGAAATCTCAGGGAAATCTTTCCCCAAACATCATTCAGCCATTGATGTCAACATTCCTGTAAGCACGCAATTTGCCTCCGGTATAAACCTCATTGGTATCACTGTTACGTACCAGCAGCAATAGATCATAAATTGAGTCAGGTTTTAATGTTAAAACCACTATATTTATTAGTATCTACTCAACATATAGAAAAGTAAACGAAATAACCAGAAGTTAACAGTGTTATGTGTGTGTGGCTCCCAAACTGTCACGCTTAGGAACAGTTCTCAAAGTCTTAAGATGGCAAACTAGAAAAGGTCCAGTAATCCACGGAATAAGTGAGGGGAAGGACTGGTAATCCACATTAAAATATAGAGAGGAGGTGATTGCGAAGAATTCCACTGGTTCCACACTGGGAAAACGGAGTAACAGTCACCAAAGATCTTATCCGTCGAGTTGTCTTGAAATCCACATAGAACTATCACAAGGTGACAGTCACGGAATATACCCTGGCACAAGTGGTTACCATATAACATACCCGAAACCGTGTAAGAGTTAACAAAGATGGTCGCCACAGGGTACTCCAACAAAATCCACATATGGATCATACAAGTGACAGTCACACATCCAATGTGTACTGGGTGCTGTTGATCAACCTAATTCTCAGGGCATGGGAAAGTATCAGACTTTACCCATTACTGCAGCAAGCTCCTGCTGGCAGCTTGCGGTCCAAAACTTCCACACGCTCTCCCTCCTCTGAAAGTCCCAGCGATCTGTCGCAGCTTGTTATACTGACGCCATAGTCCCGCCACATTTAGGTGTTTTAAAGTGACACCCACACCATCACACAGCAAACATAACATCACACACCAAATATTGGAGGAACTCAGCAGGTCAGGCAGCATCTATGGAGAGAAATCAACAGTCAACGTCTCGGGCCAAGATCCTTCATCAGAAATGGAAAGGAAGGGGACAGAAACCAGAATAAGAAGGTTGGGGAGGGGAGGAGCACAAGATGACAAGTGATAGGTGAAACCAGGTGGGTGGGTGAAACATAGAAAACCTACAGCACAATACAGGCCCTTTGGCCCTTAAAGCTATGCTGAACATGTCCTTACCTTAGAACTACCTATTTTTCTAAGCTCCATGTACCCATCCAGGAGTCTCTTAAAAGACCCTATAGTTTCCGCCTCCACCGTCGCTGCCGGCAGCCCATTCCACGCACTCACCACTCTCTGCATAAAAAAAATTACCCCTGTCATCTCCTCTGTACCTACTTCCAAGCACCAAGGGAGGGGGATGAAGTAAGAAACGGGCAGGGAGGGGGTAGCTGGAAGATGGAAAGAGCTGAAGAAGAAGGAATTTAATTGACAGTGGGTGATGGTAGAAGGGGGAAAGGGAGCACCAGAGGGAGGTGATGGGCAGGTCAGATGAGAGAGGGTGAGAGGGGGAATGGAAAAAGAAAGGAGTGAGGGGTGGGGTGGGGAGAAAGTACTGAAAATTAGACAAATCAGTGTACAAGGCTACCCAGACAGCATATGACACGTTGCTCCTGCAACTTGCTTCTGTCCCCTTCCTTTCCAGCCCTGGTGAGGGGTTTTGGCCTTGAAATGTCGACTACTTATTCTCCCTCATAGATGCTGCCTTCCTTGCTGAGTTTGTCCAGTATTTTGTGCGGGTGTTGCTCTGCCAAATCTCCTGTGTTTATAAATCTTTACTCTGCCTGGTTTGGGAAATGACAGTCCTCATTTATTCACAGTGCAGTCAGAGAGGTGGCACCACAGCATGGGGCTCAGCACAATGCTTTACAGTACCAGCGACCTGGGTTCAATTCCAGCCGCTGTCTGTAATGAGTTTGTGTGTACTCCCCAAATCCGTGTGGGTTTCCTCCCACAGTCCAAAGATGTCCCACTTGATAGATCCACTGGTTATTGCAAACTCTCCTGTGATAAGGGCTAGGATTAAATCGGAGGTTGCTGGGTGACGTGGCTCGAAGGGCCAGAAGGGCCTGACCTGTGCTGTATCTCAATAAACAAATAAATAAACCTGCTAATCCAATTTTGCTAATTAAAGAGACAACATTCGAAGCAAAGTCTCAGCTGTGGCCGAGATCTGTGACGCCCGGCAATGTGGAGACCCAGTCACACAGCGGATGATTCTCAGTCAGATGTGCCTCAGTGTTGTCAAGAAAGCCTCTGTGATATCCTTGCCACTCTGCACAAAATACCATCTCTGCTGGGTGCACATCTTCACCGGTTTGTCACCCCCCCGGCACCTGGATGAAGGAAACACTTTGTTAATGCTATGAAAAGATATTTTAGGCTACCATCTGTACACATTGGTATCTTTAGTTTAAAATCCATTATTTCCCTAAATTATTAGTGTGTCATGTAAGGATACATTGTAATGATAGATCCGGAAACATTAACTTGCAACATTTTTTGTAAATTCAGTTTCTTTGGTGCCTTTCACAATTATTTACGTTCTATTCAATGTTTCTCAGTACTGACCCAGCAATGCTCCGAACTGTTATCGATGGTTAACGTACCAGATCAACATGCATTTGAAAAAACACTGCCAAGAAACATCAATGGCTTTACTGAGATCACAGCTTTAGAGGTAAAACTACTATTACATTTTAGGTATTTTATGCTGTTTATCATCAGTTTTCATTTTATATTTAGATGTAAACCAATATTTAATGCTTACTACTGGGGGATCTAATTGAAACCTCTTGAATATTAAAAAGCCTACATAGAGAGGACATGGAGAGGATGTTTCCCATAGTGCGGGAGTCTAGGACCAGAGGGTACAGCCTCAGGTACAAGAACATCCCTTTAGGATAAAGATGAGGAGGAATTTCTTTAGCTAAAGGGTGGTAAATCTGTGGAATTCTTTGGCCCAGACAGCTGTAGAGGCCAAGTCACTGGATACATTCAAAGCACGGGTTGATCAGTTCTTCATTAGTCAGGGTGTCAAAGGTTGTGGGGAGAAGGCAGAAGAAAAGGGTTGAGAGGGATAATAAATCAGCCATGAGCAAATGGTGGAACAGACTCAATAAGCCAAGTGGCCTAATTCTGCTGCTTTGTCTTGTATCTTATGGTCTAAACTCCATTTTGAGTTTGTGTTTGGAAACTATCTTGGACAAGTCTCGGTGGCAATCGCTCCCCAACTTCTGATAACCAGTTTAAGAGCAACAGTATTGTGTGTACCTGAATCCTAAAATACTGAAGAGTCAGGCTGATAAGTGCTATCGACTGGAAGGAAAAAGAGAAAATGCATTAAAGATAAGGGAAAGCAAAAACCACTAATTTGTTAAGTTTCCCATGAGATACGGGAACAGAATGAGGCACTTCAGCCCATCGAGTCTGTTCCACCATTTGATTGTGGCTGGTATGTTTTTCCCCTCAACCCCATTCTCCTGCCTTCTCCCTGTAACACTTACACCCTTACTAAACAAGAACTTACCAGATTGGCTTTAAATACACCCAATGAGTTGGCCATCTAGCAATGAGGCCCACAGATTCACGTCCTCTGAGTGTAGAAATTCCTCCTCATCTCTGTTCTAAAGTGACTTTTTTCCTTTCTGAGGCTGCACTCTCTGCTCCTAGACCCTCTCTCCTTGTTCTCTTGGTCTGAAGTTGAAATTTTACCGTGCTAAGGTCACACTTTCCTGGGGAATCCTTAACCACAAAATCATTCATTAATCACAAAAAAATTAAAATGCCTACTTCCTGTACTTACTGGTTAAAGAACCCAACTTGAATGCACTCCATAAGACACAGGAGCAGAATCAGGCCATTTGGTCATCCAGTCTGCTCTGCATTCTGATCTCTTATCTCTCTCATCACCATCCTCTTGCCTTGTGACCGTTGAACATCCACTTTAAATATACTTAATGACTTGGTCTCCACAGCCATCTGTGACAATGAATTCCACAGATTCACCACCTTCTGTCTAAAGAAATTCCTCCTCATCTCTGTTCTAAATAGACAAACCCTTTATTCTGAAGCTGTGCCCTCTGGTCCTAGACTCACCCACTACAGGAAACATCCTTTTCATATCCACTCTATCTAGGCCTTTCAGTATTCAATAAGTTACAATGTGATCTGCCCCTTCTAAACTCCAGCAAGTACAGGTCCACAGCCATCAAATGCTCCTCATGTGTTAACCCTTTCATTCCTAAAATCATTCTAGTGAACCTCATCTGGACCCTTGCCAATGCCAGACATCCTTTCTTTGAAAAGGGGCCCAAAAGTGCTCACAATGCTCCAAGTGTGGTCTGACTAATGCCTTATAAAGCCTCAGTATATTGGCCTTGATTTTATATCCTAGTCCTCTTAAAATGAATGCTGACATTACATTTGCCTTTCTTACCACTGACTCAACCTGCAAGTTAACCTTTATGGAATCCTGCACAAGGACTTCTTTTGCACCTCTGATGTTTTAAATTTTCTCCCCATTAGAAAATAATGAACACTTGCTAATTCGATTTGTCTAGTTTATATCCTGATAAAGGTTGGCTATGATTATACCCATCTAACAAACATACCTGATGTTAGAGTACTGCTATACTATTCCAACTAGTGATTTCTTACCTTGACTATTTCTCATCTCCGCCCAAACTGAACCTTCTGAATTTTCTACATCTCAACCTTCTGTCATTTATTAACAGCGCTCTCCACCTAATTCTTTCAAAATGTGAAAATACTGCTGGATATTCACTTCCCAGCTGTGGCCATGAGGCTGATTATATCTACATATTTATATTTGTGCTGTTGACTTACTAATCTCATTACAAAAGCAGTACGTGTTTGTATGAAGAGCCAATAGAACACAGAACAGTATGTCACAGTACAGACCCTTCAGCCTACAATGATATGGCAACCTTGTAACTCAGTCCAAGATCAATCTAACGCTTCCCTCCTACACAGCCCTCCATTTTTCCTATCATCCATGTGCCTGTTTAAGAGTTTCTTAAATGTCCCTAATGTATCTGCCTCTACCACCAACCCCTTTAATTTTACGTTATCACTTTCCCTGCTGGTGCGCTCAGTGATCAGCTTTTTCCTAACACAGATCACCCCCAGGATACGGCATTGCTCCGCTCCTGTGAACTATTTATAATCTGAACAGTTCACTATTTGGAATTGCTGCCGTGATCTGAGTTCTCAGATGCCTGAAACCCCACCGTAAACCCACGCTACACATCCCCCGAGCACTCAATAATATGCATAGGCCGTGCACAATTTAGCTGTTTGTAAACCGGGGATGATCAGTGTACTCTGATTGTTGTTACACTTGCTATTGCCCTGAGCTATTGTCTTCTTCTTTCTCTTTACTTTCCTTCACCCTGAACTGTTTTTTAAACTTCCTTCTGATTCTACCCTCGGGCTCTCATTAACTTTCCTAACTGCTTGCCTTCTGCCGGCCAGGTGCAAAGTAAAGGCGACTGACCCCTCTGCACTTCAGAACTCTTTGAATTCATCAAATCTCTTACTGTGGCGGCGGTATGGTCCAGCGTATTTGCACAATACCCAGCATTCATCGATCGGGGTCTGATCCCTGCCGCGTTCTGTGAGGAGTTTCTACATTCTCCCCCTGGCTGCGTGGCTTTCCTCTCAGTGCTCTGGTTTCCTCCCACGTTCCAAAGACACAGTTAGGGTTACTAAGCTGTGGGCACGCCAGAAGAATGGTAACACTTGCCAGCTGTCTCCAGCACGTCACCCCTGATGCATTTCACAGCATGTTTCGATGTGTTGATGTATATGTAACAATAAAGCTAATCCCTTAGCACACAAAACACTAACTTTGCACATTTGATGTTCCACCATTCTATTAACAAGTCTGAGAAATGCTTTGGGGATATGGTCTCCTGGACAATATTGATTAAATAAACAATTATTTCAGTGTAACGCAGCAGTTCCGCTGACACTGCCGTTGATTTAAATTGTTGTTCTCCTCCAGCTGGGGGTGCTCGGAGCCTGTCACTGTAAGGGTATCGGCGCGGAGCCTTGTGGCTGTGCCAGGATGGCAGCCGTAACCCGAAAGCAGCTGTTGGCGCTGCAGCAGGAGGTGTGTTACTTATCGTTTGTGAGTTTTTACGCTCTGTCACTTTTTCACCACAATCTGCTATTGTGACCCTTGGTGTTCATCATGCAGCACACACAAAATGAAGTAGGTCAGACAGCATCTACGGAAATCAATATAGAGTCAAAGTCGATGAAGTGTCTCAGTCCAAAACGTCAACTGTTTATATTCGTCCACAGATGCTGCCTGCCCTGCTGAGTTCCACCAGCATTTTGTGTGTGTTACTCTGGATTTCCAGTATCGGCAGAATCTCTTGTGTTTAAGATTGGTAATGCAATTGCCATTATAGACTGTAATCTATTCATTAAAATAAGATAGAAAACGTGGGCAGTACACACTAGAGCAGGGGTTCCCAACCTGGGGTCTCCTTGCCCACCGGGATTGGTCCATGGCATAAAAAAGGTTGGGAACCCCTGCTTTAAAATTAGCAGGGAGTGAATGAAATTCCTTGGTATTTTGTGCTGCCATTCCCAGAGAAGCAAAGATAGGAGAAGCAAATTAAAGTCAAAGCAAATTTATCATCAAAGTGCATATAAGTCACCGTATACAAACTTGGGATTCATTTACTTGCAGAAATTTACAGGAAACACAATAGAATTTATGAAGAACTATACATAAACGAAGTATAGGTAACAACAAATGTGCAAATAAAAGAATAATTCTGAGGCCATGAATTGTAGTCTTTGAAAAGAGTCTGTAGGTATAGAGTTTGTTCAGAATAGTGAGTGAAGTTACCCTGCCTGATGGCAGTAGCGAGAAGCGAGCATGGGTTTGCTAACACCTAGCCAAAGTTACACTGGCACAAGCCCAGAGGAAATAGAGTCATAGGACACTATAGCACAGAACTAAATGGACTACAGCCCTTTGGCCTGTCTAGTCTATGGCAAATCTGCCTAGTCCTGTTGACCTACATGCAGACCATAGCCCTCCAGACCCCTCCCATCCATGTATCTATCCAAATTTCTCCTAAGTATTGAAATAGAACCCACATCCACAGCTCCTGCTGGCAGCTCAAACCGCCTCTTACCACCCTCTGAGTGAAGACATTCCCCCTCATGTTCCCTTTAAGCATTTTACCCTTAACCCATGACTTTCAGTGGACAAAGTCAGCTTGCATTTACCCTATTTATAATTTTGTATACCTCTATCAAATCTTCCTCCCCACCCCATTTTCCAACATTCTGAGGAATAAAGCCCTAACCTATTCAACTTTTCCCTATAACTCACGTCCTCAAGTCCTGGCAACATCCTTCTAAATTTGCTCCTTAGTCTTCTCTCTTGACTCATTATTATGTGTTGCAATGGACTGCTGCCACAAAACAACAAATTTCATGACACATGCCAGTGATATTAAAACTGATTGTGGTTTGGATTCTGAGAATTGTTAAAATAATATTTAGCTTAGCCTTAAAGGTGCATTGAAGCTCCGACTTGTTAGACTAAGGCCTGAAACGTATGAGGAGCGTTTGATGGCTCAGGGCCTGCGCTCATTGGAATTTAGAAGAATTTCTGCTCTTCTCTGTTCTAAAGGAATGTCCTAAGGCCTCTGTTCCTGAACTCTCCCACTACTGGAAATCTCAACTGTCCTTCATACATTGATCAGGAGAAAAGAGTTGTAGTGGTTCTAGCTGTTGTAAGAATATATAAAAAAAAATAAGTTAACTAAGTTATTTTTTTGCATCTCATCACAAACCATTAGATTGATCTTCAAAGAAAGCGTGAGGAAGAGGCGCATCTTATGGCTGATGCATTTCGAAGTGCCTTTGAACATCAATTGAAAAGGACAAATGACCAAACTCTGCGACTTACTGAAGTAAGAAAACTGCATAGAAAATATCTGAAGAAAGGGCTCGTATGGACACAGTCCAAGCAAGGTACATCTACAATGGGGATGTTGGGATGTTATAAGTTTATTGGGACCCCGCCCTCTCCCCACCCCTTATTCTGGCACGTAGGCCTGTGCCTGGGTTTTGCCAAGTGCAGGTGGAGTTCAGCAGGTCACCTCCCTCAGAACAAAGGTCTGCCACTACCTACCCACTGCCTCTGCACCCAGTTAGAAGGTCACTGAAATTAAATGTTTCAGAATACCTTTGACTTACTGCAAAATTAAGAATAAGAAGTGTTACACACTTAAATAGAAAAGTACAGCACAGTACAGACCCTTCAGCCCACAATGTTGTGCTATCCCTTTAACTTATTCCAAGATCAACCTAACCCTTTCCTCCGACATAGATATCCATTTTTCTTTCATCTACGTGCCTATTTATGAGTTTCTTAAATCTCCCTAATGTATCTGCCTCTACCACCAGCCCTGGCAGCGTGCTCCACGCACCCAGCACTCTCTGTGTAAAAAGACCCCCCACCCATACTTTCCTGCAATACCCCTGTATTGGCCATTTCTGCCTTGGGGAAAATGTCTCTAGCTAGCCACTCGCTCTGTGCCACTTGTCATCTTAGCTTTATCAAGTCGCCTCTCCCTCACTCCAAAGAGAAAAGCCCTAGCTCGCTCACCTGTCCTCATAAGACATGATCTATAATCCAGGAAGCATCCTGGTAAATCTCCTCTGTGCCGTCTCTAAAGCTGGCCATCCTTCCTACAATGAGGCAACCAGAACTGAACACAATACTTGGTGCAGTTCACCCGAGAAGGTGTAGCACGGCATCCGAGCTGAAATCAGTGCTGCCCTCTGGTGTTTGCTTGGCAGAAGACAAGCTGTATTGTGTTCAATTGCCGACTGCTACAACATTCATAAACTCAGGGTCTTGGACCTTTTTTTGTGGGACTGTATTTTACTGAAATCTTATACGTGCTATAGGTGCCTTGTGCTGTGTGTGACTGTTGGTACTGTGTTTTGCACCTTGGCCCCAGTATAACACTGTTTTGTTTAGCTGTTCACAGGTATTCATGTATGGTTGAATGACAATTAAACTTGAATGTGACTTAGTGAATCAGTTCATTTGACTATTTAATTTAATAAATCAATCTATTTGTCTCTCAGTGGTTGATTTGTCTATTCATTTTATTGGGCCCACTTTTCACTGGCTATGAAAGCCGTCAGTAGCCAGCCAGCAGCGCTGAGAGTGACTACTCGTAGTTACATTTCATCAGTGGGACTGAAAAGGTGAAGCCTGACTTTTGCTTCCCAAGCTCAGGCAGCACAAAATCTGTCTAGATATACTCGTTGTACAGTGGAACTTTTTGTATTTTAGACTGCCCTGGGGACTTGCGTCCAAATGTATTGGTCACCTTCAGTCACAAATCAATTCAAACTTCCATAGAGCGTAACACACAACGTACTGGAGGAACTCGGCAGGTCCCGCAGCATCTGTGGAGAGGAATAAAGCGTTGATGAATGAAGAGTCTTGGCCCAAAACATCGACTGTTTATTCCTCTATCATGCAGCCTGTCCTGCTGAGTTCCTCCAGCATTTTGTGTATGTTCCTCTGGATTTCCAGCATCTACAGAATCACTTGTGTTTTTTTTTTACTTTTGACCAATGTTATCCCCTAATGCATTGATCTTGTGTCTTCCACATCATTCCAGATCCTGTTGACAAAACGGAAGTGAACCTTGGGCAAAGATTGAAGGGGCTGTTCAATTCGTCAGCCGACTACAAGAAACTGGAACTCTTGGATGACCCCCAGGAGGTGCTAAGGGTGCTTATTGAGTTGGTCTGTATACTTCCAATATTACCCTTCATAATTAACAGGGGCTGGGGAGAACAGATTCTATAGAATATTACAGCAGATGTTCAAGTGCTAAGGAAGAATTATTACATTTTATTTTCCACTAATTCAATATTTAGGGAATACTAGGAGTCAGATACTGTACTGTGCAAAATTCTTAGGAACATATCCTATATAGCTAGGGTGCATAAGACCTTTGCGCAGTACTGTAGTAATTTTATGTATTGAACTGTACTGCTGCCACAAAAATAAAAAAGAAATTTCATGACATATGTGAGTGAGGATTAGCCTGATTCTGATGTGGGTCTCTGTTGTGGATTGAGAGTGGGAAGGGGGCAGGGAGAGGGGAATCATGGTTGGGAAAAGGGGAAGGGGAGAGGGGAGGGAGTGTGCAGCACCAGAGAGACATTCTGTATTGATCAATAAACCGATAGTTTAGAATCAAATGATCTTGCCTGGCGTCTCAGGGCTGGGTGTGTCTGTACCCACATCACCTCCTGCCCATGGCACTCCTTCTCTGCCACCTGTCCCACACCCCTCCCACGGTGCTCCACCTTCGCCATTCCCCGATATTGTTTGCTCCTGACAGATTTACAAACTCGCTTTCTGCTCCACATTGACAAATACAGTATTGTGCAAAAGTCTTACGCACCTGAGATATATTTAAGTGCCTAAGACTTTTGCATAGTACTGTATATATTATTAAAAAGTGTTGCAAATGCTGCAAGAGGGACTAAAAAGTCTAATGTGCTGATTTCCTCCTTCAGTGCCCTTTTCTAATAATTGAATAGCGGTAACATTTCAGTTGTGATCCTTCATTGTTTCATAATTAGTCATCATTCTCTGCTAAAATGGGCCAGAACAGCATTATTTGGAAAACATTACAATTAAGAAATGTTCTCAACAATTTTAAAACTGTAAATAGCTTTTGAAAATTTGGAGTACAACAGACTTTCTAAGACTTGCTAAGGAGTAGAAATATGTCTACACGGTAATTTTTTGATATCAACAGAAGTGGTTTATATTGATATTACTCAATAACATGATCTCACACTTCTGAAATCAATAATAATACTGTAAATAATAAATTTGACAGAAAATTAAAATTAAATTGAATAAGTAAATTTAAACTTCAATGTACAAGAGTGTTGTATGTCACAATTTATATAAAAAAAAACTTGAGCACATAATGTTCACATTCAGAGCATACGCCACAGAACTAATAGACGTACAACCTCATCACACCAGCAGAATGCAAAATAGAACAAGTTAGGAGCAAAGATGTAGCCAGATTTCATTTTAAGAATTCTGCTCATTTCCAACATGTGAGAAATTACATGGATATGTCCAGTTTCAATGATGTCTTATGGAAAAATAACTAGAGAAACTCGAGTTTATAGATCAGCAACAAAACATTAGCCTAATATATTCCAAAGGCAATGATGTAGAGGAAAGATGTCAATAAAATTGAGAGAGTACAGAGGAGGTTTACTAAAATGTTGCCTGGGTTTCATCTCCTAAGTTACAGAGTTGAACAAGTTAGGTCTTTATTCTTTGGAGCGTAGAAGGTTGAGGGGGGACCTGACAGAGGTGTTTAAAATTATGAAGGGGGATTGATAGAGTTGACGTGGTTAGACTTTTTCCATTGAGAGTGGGGGAGATTCAAACAAGAGGACATGGGTTGAGAGTTAGAGGACAAAAGCTTAGGGGTAACATGAGGGGGAACTTCTTTACTCAGAGAGTGGTGGCTGTGTGGAATGAACTTCCAGCAGAAGTGGTTCAGGCAGGTTCTATGTTGTCATTTAAAGTTAAATTGGATAGATATATGGACAGGAAAGGAATGGAGGGTTATGGGCTGAGTGCAGGTCAGTGGGACTAGGATAGGGTAAGAGTTCGGCACGGACTAGGAGGGCCGAGATGGCCTGTTTCTGTGCTGTAATTGTTATATGGTTATATATGAAAGGGCTTGGGTCCACAGTTTGACATGAACGTGGTCTTGACTGAGCCATGCTCACATTTGTACTTTATAGTTCCCTATATCTAAATACATACATTCAGTGCTTTCACTCTTTAACAGCCCTGGGCCAATCCCGTCCCCACAAACTGTTTCCTCAGTGGTCCATTAGCACTTCCATTCACTCACTTACCACCCCCACCCTTCCAATTGTCCTACCACCAATCACCAACCACATAAGGGGAATTTACAGTAACCTACAAATTTGGTGCTGCATGGTAGTGTAGCGGTTAGCACAATTGCTCTGCAGCACCAGAGGTCACAATCGGGGTTCACTTCCCTGTAAGGAGTAGTGTGACTGTTCTCGATTCTTCTGAGTGCCCTGGTTTTCTCCCACAGTCCAAAGACGCAAGTTTAGGGTTAGGGCTAACCAGCTGTGAGCATGCTATATTGGTGCCGGAAGCACGCCCAGCATATCTCACACTGTTTTGGTTGTTGACACAAAATGACACATTTCAAAGTATGTTTAAATGTACTTGTGACAAATAAAGCTAATCTTTATCTTTAAACCAACATGTCTGAGACAAGGGGGAAATGGAAAAGAGGAGAAAATGAGAATTGGGGACAGTCAATTTGGGTCATTCTGACTGAATCTGAATGATCTGCCTTATTTATACCCCAGTGCAGCGTTATATATTAGAACATAGAACAGTACACCACTGGGACAGGCTTTTCAGCCCGAATGTTGTGCTAAACCAATTAAATTAGTAATCAAATGGCCATCTAAACTAATCTCTTCTGTCTACACAATGTCCATCTCCTTCCATTTCCCTCCTGTTCATGTGCCTACCTAAATGTCTCTTAAAAAATCCTCTACCCCCACACCAGGCAGTGTGCCCAACACATCCACCACTCTCTGTGAGGGGGATAAAGATAACTTGCCCCACACATCTCCTTTGAACTTACCCCCGCTCACCTTAAATCCATGTTCTCTGATATTAGACATTTCAACCCTGGGAGAAAGATAATGTCTGTTTACTCTATCTCTGCCTCTCATAATCTTATAAACCTCTTATCAGATCTCCCCTCAGCCTCCACCACTCCACAGAAAACAACCCACGTTTGTCCAGTCTCTCCTTACAGCTCATGCCCTCGAATCCAGGCAGCATCCTGGTAGACCTCTTCTGCACCCTCACCAAAGCCTCGACATCCTTCCTGTAATTGTTTTTAACAGACTTGAATTTATTTATTTGTTATTTATTTAGAGATACAGCACAGTAACAGGTCCTTCCACGCCGCACAATAACGCCCATGTAACCAATTAATCTGCTAACCTGATATACTGGGGTGATATACTGCGTCCGGTGCTCCCGATGTGGCCTTCTATATATTGGCGAGACCCGACGCAGACTGGGAGACCACTTTGCTGAACATCTACGCTCTGTCCGCCAGAGAAAGCAGGATCTCCCAGTGGCCACACATTTTAATTCCACATCCCATTCCCATTCTGACATGTCTATCCACGGCCTCCTCTACTGTAAAGATGAAGCCACACTCAGGTTGGAGGAACAACACCTTATATTCCGTCTGGGTAGCCTCCAACCTGATGGCATGAACATCGACTTCTCTAACTTCTGCTAAGGCCCCACCTCCCCCTCGTACCCCATCTGTTACTCATTTTTATGCACACATTCTTTCTCTCACTCTCCTTTTTCTCCCTCTGTCCCTCTGAATATACCTCTTGCCCATCCTCTGGGTCCCCCCCTCCCCGTCTTTCTTCCCGGACCTCCTGTCCCATGATCCTCTCATATCCCCTTTGCCAATCACCTGTCCAGCTATTGGCTCCATCCCTCCCCCTCCTGTCTTCTCCTATCATTTTGGATCTCCCCCTCCCCCTCCAACTTTCAGATCCCTTACTCACTCTTCCTTCAGTTAGTCCTGATGAAGGGTCTTGGCCTGAAATGTCGACTGCACCTCTTCCTACAGATGCTGCTTGGCCTGCTGCATTCACCAGCAACTTTGATGTGTGTTGCTTGAATTTCCAGCATCTGCAGAATTCCTGTTGTAATCTGCTAACCTGTACATCTTGGGAATGTGGGAGGAAACCGGAGCACCCGGAGGAAACCCACGCAGTCACGGGGAGAACGTACAAACTCCTTACAGACGGCAGCAGGAATTGAACCCTGGTTACTGGTGCTGTAATAGTGTAACACTAACCGCTTCGCTACCATGCTGCGTCTTATGAAAAATTATTCACTACATATTCTGTTTTAAAATTCCTCTATAAATGATTAAACAAAATTCTGTTTCTCTGATTTATGTTGGCAGTTAAATGATAAAGAGGAGGCTCTGGCACATCAGAGGAAAGTTAGCTACATGATGGCACGAATAATTGAAGAACAAGGTCAAAATAACTCGAAGAATACTCCGACTATTGACAGTTCTAATGTTCTTCAATGTCAGAAAAGATCTCAAGAATTCAAAAATATCTCTTGTCCGTCAGTTGATCAAAGCTTAAGGGAGAACAGAACTGTTTTGAGGACGTATTCCTTTCCTCCAAGTTACTTTACAGAAAGATAAACAAAACAGATAATTTTAAAAATAGACTTTCTCTGGCAAAATATTTAACGCAATTGGATGAAGCACTCCCTGAAATGAAGTTGGTCAGAAATTGCAGACTTTTAATGAATTTTATCTATTTTTTAAAAAGTCAACTCTTTAAAAGTACTGGTTTTAACTTTATAACTGAACAGTCTCTTTCACTGCCTTTTCACTGGAATCTTGTTAGTTTATTTTTTAAAAAAGAGTTAAGCATTTAATATGCTATTTGATGAATTAGTGATTAGCACTTTATTGTATTATGACAATTAAATACCATTTACCATACAATCTAGTATAAACAATGAATACAAACCTGGGAAAATCATGATCTAAGTAATGCCGTGGCCAGTAAGACAGACTGAACATTGTTTTCGAGTCTGGTCACTGAGATGTGATGGGAAGAATGCAGGTGACAGACACGTGGATGGTCCCACTTTGATGATCTCAGTTATGTGAAAAGACCAATGAATTTTGGGTTCTGAATGAATGTATCTTCAAAACTAATTTTGTACATAAATGCCAAATTGTTCAAGCTCTGTAACATCAGTGCAAATGTAGTTAACCGGTA